>NC_088909.1:29967500-30284900 GCF_037157495.1 Lathamus discolor | reverse complement strand
GATGTTTCGTGCCACAACTTCATGACATTACTACAAAATTTTGGCCTGGGAAGTGGCATCTGTGGCAGTTGCTCATTTTTATTTTGTGGGAACTTGGAGTTTCTTGTCTGGGTGTTCACAGCTGTGGTCATTCCCCCTCAGCTGCCACCGATGGAGCTGTGGGTGTTCGCTTGCATGGGATAGGGATAGCTATTGTAACCATGATGTATATCATGTCCTCCAAACACAGCCATCTTCTCTGCAGTCTCAGGTCCAAGAAGGAACTTTCCTTCAAAAAAACCTGTCAGTGCTGTATATTTGTTCACTATTTGGTCATATGCCCAATGTACTTTCAGCTATTTTGGCTTCCAAAAGAACTACAGAAGAAAGACAAATAAGAGAAACCTACTGTGAAAACAGGGTGAAAGTATGATTAAAGTGGTATTACATGGTGTTTAATGCCATGCTGTCAGATGGCTAACAACCATCCATTATCTTTCTTTGGTTGTCTATGTGCACATATTGAGAACTAGAAAAAAATGATAGCTGCTTCCTTGGCTGTAAGTGGCCCTTTCTTCACTGTTGCCCCAGTGCTTGTTTGGTTTATCATCCTTAATAAGGCAGGGGAGGAATGAGTTTAGACTCAGTGGACCTTTACTCTCCTGTTGGTTAGAAATGATGGTTGGTTGGATGTTGGAGTTAATATCTCTACCAAGGATAAACACAGAATGAAACAAAATGGAGAGCAGCTGGCAGAGACTCAAAAACCTCCTCCACCCTATCCCTTCAGAGAATATTTTCTTAGGCTTTGTAACTTGGTTCTCAGTAATGTTAAGTTCCATTTAAGATGGATGTAGAAATACATGGTGTATATTTTTTGAAGTCAAAGCAAACATTGAAGAACAAATTGTGAAATTTCATTTGGCAGAGGGAGGTTGCATCATTGGCTTTCCTCTCAGCCTCAGGAGGTTTCATAACATCTGAAGAAATCATCATGAGTCTGAGAAAGTTGACATTTAAGAAAGAGTCTAAGAATGGGAAAAATTATTAAACATTATATGTCAAGGATGTGACCAGCGATCACGGGCTGCTCAAGGAAGTAATGATCATGCACAAGCTGAAACATGTATTCTTATGTCCTGTCAAAAGACATCCCCTATATGCTCCAAATATGCAACCCAGTGTCAGGGAGACTGCATAGGCTCCCATGTTTCAAGACTTCAGGAGGTTATGCTGCTTGGTCTGTTACCTGGTGTCCTTGGACCCACAAGCAGATAAGTGACTTGGTGTGTGAAATTAGAATAATTTTCTTCCTGAGTATCAAAGTTGCATTTGTCATGTTGAATTTCATCTGCCATTTTGTTGCTCAGGGATACAATACCAAGATATCCTCCTGTAGAACTTCTTAATTGGCTTCATTCTGACTCTCCCCAATAGCTTTTTGCTATCAGAGGTTGCTGTCATGTCACCACTGATTCTTTTCTCTAAATTGCTTATGAGTATGTTGAACAACAGAGATCTTGATAACTTTCACTTATCATGAAACATTACTTTATTGCTTATGTTTAAATCCCATTTGACAATGTTTCTGGTATAAAGCTGAATATTACATAGAACACACTGTTCTAGCTTTTCTTTATGAGGCTATGCATATATATTTGTTTTTTTAGTATGTAATTTGTATGTATATACTGTGTGTATGTATTTGTTCATGTATGTGTATGCATATGTGTATGTGCATATGTATATATGTATGTGTACATATATCTGTGTGTGCATGTACACCTGTTTTAAAGGGAAGTATCTGAATTTTCTTGATTGAGAGTTTCATGTGTTGCTGCTTGAAAGAAAGAGCTGCAGTAACTCTATTATGATGTCTATACGCCCAGAAAACGATATGCTAATGCTGACAAAATAAAGACAGTATCACATGCAGCCTTTCATGTAGGTTGTTTTTTTCTTTTTCCCCTTTTCCTCCCCAGTAGAAGTTTTGTGTGGGATGAGGAAAGCAAAATCTGAAAATCTGTCCTCTTCTCCATGACTTCCAGACATGAAAAATAAGGCATCCCTGCACACCTTAAACCCTCACCAGATGTGCTGAAATTTGGCAGTCTCAGATCCCTGTTAATTTGCCTGGCTTTTAGAAAAAAAATAAAATCCATTACTTAGATTAAAGGGTATTTTCAAGATAGTTCCTGTAAAACGCTGTGCTTAGATTGACAGTACACTTGAAATGGTTGTGATCTGACTCAAGTTGCAGCACTTTTTATTTCACATATATGCATTCAGCATTTTAAGACTGTGCTAGTGGAAATTGAACTGAACAACTGAAAGTTAACAGAGTTTTTCCACGAGTAACTCATTTTACCCAATATGTTTCTCTGTTGCTAAAGGATGCCCTTTACCAAGCATTCTGTTTTCTGAAGATTTAAATAAAAGTTACTTTCTCTACATGAATAACCTAATTGACTACAGTGTGACTACTTACACATGTTGCATGGAGGCGCGTGGTTATGCGTAGCCAAGGCTGGGGAACGTAAGCAGTTGTCATGTGTGGCCTTGCCTTTATGTTTCATTTACTCATTATCCTCTGGCAGTGCTGCTGCCAGCTGGATCTCTCTGTCTTTCAGAGGCTGGGACTCGTCATTTCTTCTATGAAAGACCACTAGGGAACACAAAATTGCTGCAGGATGTAGCCTGGTGATTCATTCACTAGATGCTCTCTCCCTTCTGAGTAATGACTGAATCATAGCAGAAGTCAAGGGTGGAAAAGACTGCTTGTCATTAAAAGGTGTGGCTATTTTTAGTGCTGTCCTTATGTCCGGGTCTATATTTCCTCTTTGTAGGCCTTTCCAAGGTAGCCACAACCTCAAACTGCATTAGGAGGGCTGCAGGCAGCATTGGCGTGTTTTACCACTCCTGTCAGCTACTACAGAAAGGCAATCACTGATTCACAATAAAGTTTATTTTAACTAAGTTGAACTGACCTCTCCAGATTTGCCTATGTATGTATATATAAATCCCTAAAATCAAGAGAGCATTTTCTGGGTGAGGATAGGTGCTCCCATGAGCCTGACCTGCAGATGATAAAGGAATTGTGGAGTTTTTTGTCTGTGTCTTTCCTTGGTGTACCTAACCATAAACTGTTCAAGAAAGAACTGTACTCCTTTATAATATTTTCATGCCTGGCCTAACACATACGATATTATAAAGTTTTTTTAAAGTTTTGCAATTTCAGGTAAATCCCCTCATTTATATTTTGTACATTTCTTAATGCTGTGAGGGACTGGGATAGTAATGAAATGAGTGATAATGAAGTACAAACTATTTTGTGCTAATAGAGGAATTACTGTTCAGCCAAGAAAATAGATGACTGAGAATTTGTAATGGTGCTAGTTGCTGGATTTTTCCTAACATACGGATGTGCTAGCTAAGATGTAATGATGTGCAGTTTCAGCCTTTTTATTAGCTGTAGTGTATCGATCATTAAATGACAAAAATTAGCCTTCCTGGCTTTCTTTAAGATTTTTCTAGTTCTGTATTTTGGGGATGGATACTGCATATTGTTAGTTTTTTAAGGCCTCCTAAATATTCCTCACAAGCTCAGCATCTTTGGAACGAATTTCAGTGCACTCTCTAGCACATATGGGTCCATGCGATGACAACCTGCTATTAGTGTGTAGGTTTTTCATATAATACTTTTGGAGACCTTTTTCTCTTGTGGGAGAATTTGCTCTCAAGAGAACTGTTTGCTAGCTACTGAGTGGTTATTTTTAAAAAGGGTGGAGGGGAAGAAAGAGTTACGATCATTTGGATAAATGCATTATCTGAAGCTTTTTACATAGTAATGAGCTGCAGATAACTAAATCACCTATTTTTTCCGCCAACTTAAAGAAAGCTTTCTCCTCCACTTTCCCTGTATTCTTTCTACTGTTTCATTCAATGACCAAATTTTTCCCTTTTGCTGAGTAGGGCAGAAGTGAACTGCCCTGCAGTTAATTTACTTCCTCGCTTGCGTATTGGGATAATTAATGATACAGCTTGTAATCCCAAGAATGGTACTGACTAATTCGTTGCTGCTACTGACATGTTCATTTAAGTTGCCATTTTGGAAAATTAGGGCCAAATCCTGATGCTGCGACTGAGACTTTATTCTGCCCTGTAATTACTCAGTATCTTCATCAGGGCTTTTTGTGAATAGAGGTGCACATGAGGGCTGGAAGAAGGTTGTTTGCTTTCAAGCTAATACCTAGGATGAGGAAGGAAAAACATCCAAGCCTTCCTTTCCATCCCTGCCCCACTGTATTCTTCCTTCTTCTTTGCACCTTCTCACCTTCAGTGTTTCATGCTGAGCTCACCAAACTCCTCATCTCCTCTTCCCTTAGCATGGGAGTGGATCCAAAATAAATGAATCCTCACTTTTGTCCCCGCCTTTTATTCGTTTGGCCATTGTCCATTGATTTCTTGTTATAAATATATTTCTCTCCCTCTGTATGGCTCAGAATAAAATGGAGAGATAGGAGGAGAGCAGAAAAAGCCAACACACACTACGTCAGGAGCCACGTTGCAATTGATGACAGTGAATGTCCTGGCTTTTTTCGGCTGGCTTCACAGCAAGGAGGGTTACGAAATTGTGAATCCCACAGAGACTTTAATGAAAATGAATGTCTGCTTTTGCATTGAAGTTTCCTTTTAAAAGAAAAATCTCATTGTGGAGGTTATAAAATGGCCTAAGCTTTATTTACCTAAGAGATAAGGAATTTTATTGCTTGCAAGGTTATTTATGGCATAAGTGAAGACAAACAGAAGGATGAAAAGAAAGATAACATTTGTCAAGTACCCAAGGGAATATGTTCATGAACAGGGAGTGTAGTAAGTGCCAAGCTGATCATTTTCTCTATTTCCCCACTCTGGGAGTGGAGGTGAAGAGTCATCAGCATATAAAGCTGTGGCTAGCATGTGCTATACTCTGTCCATCATCAGAGAAAATTGATGGCACCTGACAGCATCAATTAAATATTTTGGGCATGTTCTATGGCCTTAATGATGAACTCACGATGGGGTAAAATTCTCTTCTCCAGGTTGCATCCCCTGAATTCATACAAGAACATGGTCTTGTGGCAGGGCTGGGACAGGGCAGAGGCTTGTTGGGAACATGGAGGTCAAAATAAAACAGACCGGAGTGCATGAGTGCACTGGCATACACTGCATAGGATATGAGTTTCGTGGAGAGCAGTGAGCTGAATGCCGTTTTGGATTTTTTTGCAGTAAAACTCGAAAAGCAATTCTGGGTGTAGTTCTTTTTTTTTTTTATTATTATTATTACTATTTATTTTTGGTCTTTTCTTTGTGGCTTGAGCTTTGAGAGGTTTTTTGTTTGTTTAACCTTTTGGGTTTCAAGCTTTTCTCCCAAAAAAAGGTGGATAGAAACTTGCTGCAGGCAAATCCCCAAGGCTCTCCTGGGAGTAGTTATGTTGCCTCACTCCCAGGTCTGGAGCTTTTGTGGAAGCTCCAGCAGGCACATGATGAAATCACATTAGTGGACACCTCTTGCTTGAGAAAGAGGAATAACCTTGCAGCAGGAGTCCCTAGGGCTGGGTTAACCCCACAGCTGCCTCCACTGTCAGTCTGATGCAGCCTTCTGATCCTCTTCATTCCTTTAGTCTCCTTCCCACCCTTCTTCATTGAGCCCTGCTTTAATGGTTAGGAGGGTCAGACCCAACCTCACAACTGGGGGTTGAGAATGGGTGCCACTGAAAATATATTCCTCATCTAAGAGAGGTTTCAGAAACAACAACTGAATCATAGAATGGTTTGGGCTGGAAAGGACCTGAAGATCATACAGTTCCAACCCACTGCCATGGACAGTGACAGCTCACACTAGGCCATGTCTTCCAAGGCTCTGTCCAGCTTGGCCTTGAACACTGACCTTAAAATGTCTGCTGCTTAAAAAACAAGCCTAAAAAGAAACAACGGGAACATTGAGGAACAGTGATGTGATGTGTTGGCTTTTTTCCCCACACAGTGGTGCTTTTTTCCCCACACAGTGGTGCAGCATGAGGGTTTGAGCAGCATTTGAAGGGAAGGTGGCCTCACTGACAGGTAGAAGTGCTAGGTGGTCAAAAATCTTCTAACTGGAAGCTGAGCTTTTCCTAGACAGGACCCTTTACTAAGGAGTGATCTTGGCCTTATTAAACAGGATAGCTGGTGCATAACCCAGCTCTGGGCAGATACAGTGTTGTTGCTCCCCAGTGTATGTAAATCATCTCACTGGAGGATGCTGATGACCCATCAAACCAAGTCATAATGAAGATTAACAGAATTCTTTATACTAATTAAATCTCTGTCTTTGTGGCTGAGGGCTCCAGCTAGAACTGGTAGATGCATTTCCCTTGTGCAGCGCCAGCTTTAAGGGAAGTTGAAAGAGAAAGCTGCCTGAGGCAGCCACAGGTGAGGGAAGGCAAAGAAAATATGAATTGTTTACTACTTGCCACTACTTTCTGAGAAAATTCACAGTGGTAAGGAATAGAATTCCTTTTTTATTTTATTGGGAAATGAATAAGTGGCAGACTTTAATCTAAGAAAGCAAGATAAAGCTGGTCCAGCTCCTTACATTTTCTCATTGCCTTTTCCACATCTTTCTTTCTGTTCTACCACCTAGTTGTTGCTGGGTATTTCTCCTAAGCAGCCCAAGCTTATTGCTACTTGTGCATAAATTCCCACTTTTATTCATCCAGTTCCAGCCCCCTGCCATGGGCAGGGACACCTTCCACTAGACCAGGTTGCTCCAAGCCCCATCCAGCCTGGCCTTGAACACTGCCAGGGATGGGGCAGCCACAGCTTCTCTGGGCAACCTGTGCCAGGGCCTCAGCACCCTCACAGGGAAGAACTTCTGCCTAAGAGCTCATCTCAGTCTCCCCTCTGTCAGGTTAAAGCCATTCCCCTTGTCCTGTCCCTACAGGCCCTTGTCAAAATCCCCTCTCCAGCTTTCTTGTAGCCCCTTTAGGCACTGGAGCTGCTCTAAGGTCTCCCCTTAAGGAGCCTTCTCTTCCCCAGGCTGAACAAGACCAGTTCTCTCAGCTTGTCATATCATTACATTTAAGAAAAAAACCTGTTTTCCAGCTGTGAAGTTGTTCTGCCATGTTTGTTTAAGCAGCAGAATCCAGCCTGCAGCCTGTGCCATCTCCTTTCCGTCAGCAGCCTGGAGCTTTGGGACATTTGCCTGACAGCGCTTAGAGTTCTAACAACTAAATACTTACGATTTCTCCTCCAGGCAGTGGAATGAGCTTGGGATGTGTCACTTGCTCCCCATGTGCAATGTGAGGATAAGTCCACTGGTGATCTTTGAAGGCTTGAAGGGTGGGTTAATGAATTCATTGCCTCAGTCTTGGTGTAGGCTTTATAACAGCAGCGTCTAATGCCCTGTTGCACTCGTGGTTAATTTGTCCTGCTTGTTCTCCTTAAAAAAAAATTACACGGCCTATGATAGAAGAGCTTTTGCTTAATGAAAATGACTCTGTCAATGTTTTTTAGATGTCATTGTTTCGTGCCCCCCCTTCCCTTTCCTGCTCATGCTTCTGAGAAGTTGCGAGTTCAGTCTTGCGTGCTACCAAGAAAATTGCTATGAGCAGCTGCTCTCGATCAGCCAGGCGGTGGAGGGATATGTCAGGGCTGACTGGGATGACTCAGAAACAACAAAAAAAACCCAACCCAGATGCAGAGGGAGAGCGTGGTGGGGTGGGGGTGGGGTGGAATCCAGGCACCGGTTTGCAAACACATGACTCAGCTTCTGTTAAGTAAGCCCTCTGTTCGAGCACGTCTCATCGACTCATTACACAGCACGTTTAACAGAGGATTTCATGTTTCTTTCCTGGCTTGCCCGCTCTGATTTCCTGTTTACAGTAGGCTAGGAACAAAGTTTGTCGGAATAGCATGAAAGTTGACCTGGGCCGCAAGGGGCAGCTCTTCGTCAGAGCAAGTTCTGCAGGGTTTAACCCTTCAGAGCTGTCCCAGCATTGTCCTAGTCTTTAACAACAAACACAGTCATTTCATTCAGGCAGCAGTGGTATGTTCTGGTATGCATACACCAGCTGTCTTCCTGCTCCTACATTCAAATAATTTTCCGAGCCTGAGTGCTTTGTAAATCAAAAATAGGCATGTGTCATTTACAAGGCCTTTCATTTTTAATGTACTTTATTTTTTTGTCAAGGTTTATGCTTATTTCTACATTTAATCTAAAATAAATATTATTAATTTAATAACTGTGGCTTTTGAAAACTATACAAACTTATGGATTGAATGTGTGTGAAGAAAACAGACGTGAGAAAATTGATGCATTCTATGGGCTTTGAGATTTATGGCGCAAAACTTCCCGAACACAGTTTAGGCCTTTGGAAAGCAGTGAACAATATAAAGAGACCTCTGAATCCATGGTGTTTGTCCCCAGAATCATCTTGCATTTCTTTTATACACACCTAAGAATTTGAAATGGTTCATGCCAATAAGAAACTCTGCAACAACAGACTGATCTGTCAATTCTATTTTCAGTGTCTATCCAAGTGACACGCACATATATAAAATCAGGAAACTAGGAAATTTCATTTGCAGTTATGTAACCTGAGCTCTAAATCCTATGCTTTACCAGATATAGCTTCAACGGACACTAAAAAAAATATAAAAAAAAAATACAGTGTAAACCAATATTTTTTTAGAAAGTAAGTTTTAGTTTTAAATCTTCAGAGGGTTTTCTACCATACTCATTAATGGGGGAAGAAGCAAAAGCATTTTAAATATGGAAAGTAAATTGCTGGTATCTTTGTTGTTTGCTTGAAAAGCATCTTATTTTTTAATCTTAAAATTAAATCTGCCTTAGGTTTTTTTTCTGACAAGTTATTTGATGTAGTCTTTTAGACTAGAATAGCTGGAATGTGTTGCTGATTATAGCAATTGCCTGGATTTCCTTTACTTAAAAGGAAGCACATGGACTTGAAAAACCATAATGAAGGAAATCATTTGGATAGCTCTCACTGGAAAAGAATCCCTTCCCTTTTCTTTGCAGAAAGTGCTGCTTGTGTGTTTTATGATTCACCCACATGAAACCTCATTCAAATACCAAATTATCTGAGGCTTCACTTAACACTTTATGGTCATCCTGTAAGATGTGGGAGATGGAAAGTATGTAGAATATATTGCTATTTAAAGTTTCTAAGCTTGCTCAGATTTGAAAGTCTGAAGACTCTACTGAGATCATAGTGGAAAAAGTATATGAAAGTAGGAAAGCATCTTCAACATACTTAATATGTTATTATAAAAACTGTAAAATGAGATCACTAAGATGGTTTCAAATGTTGAGTTTCCTCCATACTGAGGCTTTTATGGCATAAGAATTACTCTGGAGACACACACACAAAAAAGTGTATGTTTAGATGCTGTACTTAGTAAAAATGATTAAGGCTAAATATTTCATAGATGGCTGACCTAGCACACAGCTGCAGCAGTTAGACAGTGCCATTTAAACTTATATACGGCTATAAGGATTGTTTCTAAGTCCACTCTCCAAAGACAGGTCACCAGGAGTAAATTCGGAGAGCAAATTAGAGATTTTGATTTCTATCTCCTGCTTATTTGTGCATATTTATTAAGTTCAGCACACACTGAATATTCTCAGTAATCACTAAAGGCTTTCTTAAACAAATATTTTTGTTGAAAAGCAGGTTTCCAACAGATAGCATAAATGTTTAGTTCTTAAAGCCTTGACCCCAAGAATGAATGAAAGGAGAAGATGCACATCAATGTGATTATATTAAATGGAAGACCATAACTGTAGTTTATATTAGGGTAAAGAGGTAAGTTTATACTATAAGAGTTCACTATAGTTAACCTTTCCTTCTGTAGTCATTAAGAGGTACTAGAATAGTGCTTTGAAATGTCTTTCTCAGACATGGCTAATACACACCCTGTTCATGGCTCTGAAGAGAAAGGCAGCATAATGTTACACTATAAAAGTAACAATTTCATTGTAAGCAGTAAGATTTAGTTGTCAAAAGTTGGTCTATGGCCACTTTTTTAGGTAACATGTCAGATAATCGCAGCACTTTGAACACTTGAATGCGGAGCATACAGGGTACCCGCTTTCCTTCCTTTGGCAGCCTCTTTCAGGGAAACACAGTTTCTGTGCACAGCAGTGTCAGAGGAATGCTGGTAAATGGAATTTCAACTAATGGGTCTCCAAACTAGCAATTCTCCCTGCTGCTTATGGTTTAGCTGAATTAACCAACATACTTTTCTTTATCCAAGTGCTTCTCTGGGAGCAGTGGACACCTCTGCTGCCCTTCTAGGGTGACAGGACAAATAACTTGTTGGTGAGAGCACCAGTTGCTTTAGAGAGCAGTGGAAATTAGAGCAGTATCTATTAGGAGACAATGAGGGTATCAGAAAAATCAGCACACGCTGGCTGGCAGAGACTTGAACAAAACTCTGCAATATAGCATATTTTTCTGTTTTGCTTTTATAAAAACCCAAACCCTCTTAATGCTAACCTAATGCATGACTAATGAAATAAAGTTCCTTCGAACTTGGGAGAGCATTTATGAAAAGAATCTATGTGCCCAATGATGGAATCAGTGTGCTGTCAAGCTGGGAGATACCAGACATGCAGTGGTAGAGTGTAGAGCAGTTGTAGGTGCACCATGCTGGATCCGTGGAGCTGGTGAGTCCGACAGAGCTTTCTGCAGTTTTGGTTGCAGAATTCTCAGGCTTGGGTCAAAAGTGAAATACAAGCATGCACCCAGTAATTTGCATTTTGCAACCTGAATGAGCTAGGCTGTGTCTCTTAATTTTACAATAAGCCTATCTGAAGTATACTGCAAGTCTTTTCAGTTAAGTACTATCCTAAATTTCATTACCTTGCTTTGTACAGATCTTTAAACCATTTCCTCCTTGCTAGTCCATGGAGGTGATGTTCTGAATGATGCCACATTTTTTATGGTTGTTCTCTGTGATTTGAGAGAGAAGTCTCCTCTTAGAAACTTTCCTTTTCTTTTTTTTTTTTTTTATGTATTTTAAATACGAGTTTGATGAACTGAAAGAAATAAATGTCAGTTTTCCTATAAATATCACAGCTGCCTGAAATAACCATATCTGATTAAAACCACAATATTTATGCTTTTCTGTGTCCTACTCACTAGCTTATGGGTTGAAAGTCACCAGCAGAATGTTATCATTGCCAGATTCTACATCTGGATCATTGATTTATTTGACAGACATGCAACATCCAAAATATCTAGGCATATTCCCAGTGACTGTTTAGAAGCTAGTGGAGGGGAACACACAATCTTCTTCATAGATCAGTGTCCAGTCTTTCCCCCAGAGGTGCCTTCTTATGGTTGTCTTTGTTAGTGCTGATCCTGTGTGGTTTGGGTGAAGCACTCCACTATCCATTTTCTTCCAGAGAAATAAATGATAGGGGAATCTGAAAATCTCTTTTTTTTTTTTTGTAGGTTTAGTAACATAGTAGTCATGAATCACAGCTAGAAGATACTGAATATAAGAGCCAAAAGTAAATCAGGTCAGTGAACTACAAGGAAATCAACAGAATGGAATAAATTTTAGCTTTTTAACTCAGTAAACAAAGTCAGTGAACCACAAATCCTACTTTTGATGACCATTTTTGCCTTTTCTATGTACTGTGTTTATGGAATATGAGCCTCCCCTCAAAAAAGAAAAACAGCTAGCTATATGTGCCACCATGTATAAGTAAAATGTGCTTTCATAAAAGTAACTGTGAAAAAGTGGGCTTGTGATAATCCATATAAGCACACAAGATGTGAAAAGGCAGAGCCTATTATTTGTTTCTTTAATAAGACCAGTTGGTTACATGTTATTTATTTAAATAATTGCAACCATCTTTTTCCCCCCACCCTTGCTTCTTCCTTTTAGAGGGAAATAACTTCCAGAAATAACTGGTGTCAGCTGTGAATTCTGTAGGAGAAGCCAAGAATATAAAGCCCATGCGAGTGTGGACAGATCTGACCCTCTCAGGGAACACAGTGACACGGTCCTTTCGTTGCCCCGGATGGGGCGAGTGGGCTGGTGCCAGCAGCACCTTTTACAGATGCTCTACAGGGAGCCAAGGGGCTGATTTTCACTGCAGCTGCTCCTGAGAGTCAGCCAGCCCTTGCTGTCAATGAGGGTGCACTTTCGATATCCCAGTTTCCAGGGGACAGCCACTGGAGTCTGCTGACAAGACACGGTGCTCCTGTTGCACCCCTGTTAGTGTTCTGTTGCCTGGAGTAGTATGTTCTGTGCTAGCCCATGACTTGTGCGTTGCAGTTAGCATCATCCCAGGAGTGGCCCTGACTGCACCCTGCTGCTCAGGATTGTGTTCAGCAGTGCCCAGTGACGTGGGACTGAACTGAAAGCAAGTAATGGCACCCATTGCTTTGGAGAAAATCATAGGATCACAGAACCAGCCACGTTGGAAGAGACCTTTAAGATCACCAAGTCCAACTATTACACCAGGGTTGCCAAGGCCACCACTAAACCATGTCACCTGGGGCTTCACCTATACGATTTGAGAACACTTCCAGGAACGGTGACTCCACCACTGCCCTGGGCAGCCTGTTTCAATGCCTGATCTCTCTGTGAGGAAATCTTTCCTAATGTCAAGTCCAAACCTCCCCTGGTGCAGCTTGAGACTTGAGTTTCCTCTTGTCCCATCACTTGTTCCTTGGGAGAAGAGACCAGCCACCTCCTGGCTCCATCTTCCTTTGAGGTAGCTGTAGAGAGGGATAGCGTTCCCCCTGAGCCTTCTTTTCTCCAGACTAAACATCCCCAGTTCCCTCAGCCATCCCCTATTGCCTTTGTGTTCCAGGCCCTTCACCAGCTCTGTTGCCCTTCTCTGGACCTGCTGCAGAACTTCAGTGTCTCTCTTGTAGTGAGGGGCCCAGAACTGAACACAGGATTCGAGGTGTGGCCTCACCAGTGCCCAGTAAAGGGGAATGAAGTAGACAGCACCCTGATGAAGTTCCTTGCCACATCGCACTGGCTGCATCCATAGCACACACTCACACACTACTGCCACAGCTGAATACCAGTAGTTTCTATTTTTCAACAAGCTTCAGTGCTCTTAGTTGTCCTTTTTTCTCCCTTCATTTTCTTGTAATGTTAGTCCTAATGCTTCTTGGGGCCCTGGGTTAAAACTTATGAATGTGAAACTTCCTAAAGGTCACCAAAGCACTTGCTCATTCTGTCAACAACTTGTTTGGCACGAGGGCTGGATAAAAGTATTTAGTGCAGTTCCTGGGTACAATTCAGAGCACCCTAGAATAATCCTAAAGCACCATTTTGAAACCCCTTATTAAAACTGTCACCATATTGAGAAAGATCTATGGGCTGCAGAAACAGAACATCTTACAAAGCTGGAAAACGCAACAGCTTGTTCAAGTCCAAAATGTCCTTGTCTGAACTTGCAAGATCTGTGTTTTGTGTAACGAGTCAACAAGACTTCTGGATCACATAAATCGAAGTTGTTCCTCACTCCCAGCCTAGATCTGCATGTGTGCATGTCTGGGAACACGTTATTCCTGTGGATGCATGCAGGTGATGCAGGTTGAAGGGGAATTTGCTCCATCAGAGGTTTGTGGAGGGCTCTTGCTACATTCAGCAAGGGACTTTTCGTATTGCAATGCACTTACAAACTGCAGATTGCACTATTGAGCTAAAGATATCCATGTGTTCATCAGGTTGAGATGTCTGGCTTCTTTCTTGGTGGCTGCTTGTATCCTCTGGGTAGGGTGGCCGGTTGCCAGTGCAAATTTTGGGTTTCTTCCTCCTCCCTGAGCAGCTCTTCACTTGTAATAATAGTAACTTTTCTTCTTCCCCTTTGGATCTGCTCACAGTGAGCCAAGGAGAAAGAAATGGCTTGCTGGAGTATTCTGTATTTATTAACTAATTGCCAAGAAAGTAAGGTTTAGTACAGCAAAGCTTGCCTTCTGCAGCAGCAAATAAATGGAATCAGAGTGCTGTGTGCACTGTTTCAACCCTAAGTCGTAATTTTTTTCTTATTTCTTCTGATAGTGCCAGAAGCCTCATTAGTATAAAGGCATGCAAAATCATAGAACACCACCACCAAATGTATGCCAGAGAAATAAATGTATTTTAAAATGACTTTCTAATAGTGTATAGTAAGCAAAAAGGATCAGCAGGAATGTAGGGTAATAGAGCCTTCATTAGAACAGGATTTTCATACCTTACCTAAATGAAAATGATGTTTATAAGACATTTAAAGCTTAACTCATTTTTTTTGGGGAGGAAGTGAAGGAGTAATTGTGATACAGTGGTAGGATATGTCATCTCACAGGTAAAAAAGGTACAAGTTCACTGAGGTGTACTTCAATATTAGTCGCTCCTGTGTATGCTTTTAACCTTCAATAAAGTCTCTTTCAAGGTAAGTTGATTTATGTTGTGAGATATCTCAGGGTGATGGTGCTAAAATACCTTAAAATAGTTACCATATTGCAATTGCATATTGGCTAGGCCACACTGAGAAAAAAAAGTAAGTTTTATACTAGGAAGACGCAAGTCTTCTATCTAATCATGCTTCTTTTTTTTTTTTTTCAATAAAAAAGAGCATTTGGGGGAGAAAATGTATATTGACTTTTCAAGTGTACTCTGGGAAAGCATTTCAGGTCAAAAAGGTAGATGAAATATTTTGAGGTAATCTAGCTCTAGATGAGGCTTTATTGGCAGCATAGGATATAAGAGCAAACAAGCACAAAAAGTCTTCTGAAGCACTAAAAAGTTTGAATACAGGAAGACAGCAAAGAGATTAAGAGAAGACTGTTACTTCTTTTGAATAACTTCGAATTACCAGGGGAAAAAAGATGGGAAAATCAGAAAAGTAAAGACAGAATTGTGGTTTGAAAGTTAATTTAGACTACTCTCTTCTGCTTCTGCAAAGGCCAGGTATGGTTTTCTTCATTTGTTTTGTTTAGGTGGATAGCTTTATGTGGTACAACTGATGAATTGCTTTATTGCTTTAGAGGTGTGCAGCTCTGTCCCAATAAATGGTGTCTGATGTACTAAAAAAAATAATGAACAGCAGTAAAACTGTCGTTCCTGGCTTAGCCTGTTAAAAGATAGGTAAGAGGACCATTTAGTTTAATTTGTGGGAGACAATTAAATAGCTGTAAAACACAGATGCAGGTTTCCCTTTGTTTATACCACATACTTAATACTGAAATAGTTTTAGATATTGGAGCTGGAGATATTATGGTCATCTATTCTCTTCACAATCCGAATGAGGAAAAATGTGCTGCTTACAGAAGAAAGGGACTGCTGTTGACAAGCATCAACTGACTTAGGGTAGGCCCCCAAACTAGGGTGTAAGTAATAAAAAAATAATCATTTGTTAGTCAGAAGTCATTGTCTGGTGAATACATCTTTTACAGCGACACAGGGGGATTTATTACGTTCTTTCATAGTGGATGGGCAACAATGAGAGATGTGCATTGAGTTTTGCTATGACCAGTGGGAAGTTTCATTTTGGTTCTAGGCAGTCCAATGACAGCAGAGCCTTGCTTCTACCCAAGCAACTGCCTTAATTTTCAGGTAAAAATAAATAATATTAGGTTTTGCAATAATTTTCTCCCCAAAAAATAAGCAGCTGACAGGTTGCAGTGTCCCCATCATCGAGCCCTTGGTGGAGAGCTGGCAATGAGTTGAAGGCATGCTTTAGCCTGGCAAGACATGAGATGGAAGGGGAGAGTCCCTTGTGGTGATGCATAGGAGTGATGGGGGCCACAGTGCTTTTGGTCACCCCGTCCAGTGCCTTCAGCTGTAGACCCTGCAGGGAGCTGCTTATGGTAGATGGAATGCACCATCTTAGGGAGAATTTGTTTTTTCTTCTGTAAGACATCATACTGCTGGAGTAGCAGAGAATTAATGCATAGTGCCAGGTTTTGCACTTTGTTATTAGTTTATGGATGTGCTTTTTATTTTTTAATTGCATATTCTTATCTCCATCTTATCTCCTGAACAACTAAATTTTTGTTATATATAAAACACTCACCTTCTCTGCTCTAGGTCATTGTCTTTCATACGAATATGATAAACATTTATTACAGCATGGTGCCCAAAGCAAACTCTCAACACAGTGCCCTTCTGAACTCTGAATCTGGAGATGGATTAGATGAAAGGTACACTGTCCAACTCAGATTTCATAGCAGCACCTGGCCTCTACTCAGAAGCTACAGCTCTGTCCTCATGTCCACTAGGTCAGGAGATACGGAGTTCCAGCTCTAAAAATAGCATGCTGTAGCTAGGTGGAGGAAAAATAGGTTACTCATCTCCTGTTTCCAGGATATGGTCTGGAGGGCAGATGGAATGTGCCTGACAATGTGCCTTTGCAAGTGGCTTTTAGTAAAAAAAAAAACAGATTCCTGACATAGTTAACAGCCATATATCACAACTCCTGCCATCTCCCCAAGTTTCTGTGGACCTCTGAAGGGGGCCTCTGCTTAAAATCTACGGCATGTGGAAAGTCTGGACTCAACATCCCCTGGAACAGTCATTCTCCTGCAACACCACCCTACTGAAAACCCATGTTGGGCACTTGACTCTATGTAGAGCTGCCCACAGTCATGTACCTCAAGTCCCAGGAATTGTAGCAGCATTCACCTGAGCAAAGATGTGTTCCTGTGAGAAGCTGCTGTTCGGTGCGGTGGACACCCAGGTTCACACGCTGCTTCTGTAGACACTTACTCAGTCCTGCACCTGGGCTTCCTGCTTGTGGGAAGCTAAGGTGGCTGGAGCTGATGGCGAGTCAGTGGCTCGTTTCTGTAAAACACAGAAAGGCTTAAATCTAGAAAGGGATTAAAAAGCACTAGGCACATGTATTAGATAATTGGCAGAAAAGGTGTTGATCAGTCTTGCAGCTTGGCCTTGTGTGTCTCAGAAGCTCAAGCGTTGCAACTTGCCACCCTCCTGTACATTTTTATGGACAGCTGATGTGGAAGAGCTGTTACCTTTACACCCTGGTGTAGCACAGACTAGTATGCGTGCATGGGTATTTTAATGTTCAGAAACATTTGCATTAGAAAAAAAGCAAAACTAACCTCAATAAAACTGGTAACTTCCAACTCTGAAATAATGTTAAACATACAAATACATATAAACAAATGCAATCAAGCTAAGCTTAATTGCCAAGTAGAGGTATTTATTTCAAGAAAACTTGCACAGAACTGCTAGAAGTGTGTGTATGTCAGGAGTATCAGATACTGATGTTAATTTAAATTCTAGCACTGCCACACCGCTTTAGAAACTTGGTTACTGGAAAGGGTTGTGCTGGCATTGGGAAAAAATAATGCATTGTCATACAGCTACAAAAGACCTCGAAGTACCTGAGCAAAATAAGAGACGTAACTCTTGGTTTCTTACTGGTTTGAACCAGAACTCGAGGAAAAACATGCTTCAATAGGGGAAAAAGGCCTAAAAAGGGTGCCTAGATTCTCTACCATTAAAAGTTAAGTGCAAATGTGATGTTTCAGAGAGGGATGCCCTACAGCATTATGCGAGGTGTCAGATCAGGTGTTTGGGCTGTCCCCACCAACAGACCCACCACTGAACTGAGGGTCTCAAACCATGCAGACACAGTGGTCCCCAGCAGCATGATCACAGTTTGAAAGAACATGGCTCATCAGCCACTGGCTGCTTGCCTGCTGAACTTTCTCTTAGGTCAAATGACACAAGCGATACGCAGGGTGACAACAATCCATTTTGGCCATGGTTCAACTGCATGTGGCATGAGGAAGAAACATGCCATGGCAGCACCTTGCAGCTAGGGAGCTTCAGGAACACCTCACTGAGCTCCAACGAGCAGGTCATGTATCAGGTACCTTCAAACATCTGGTCACAGCACGTGTTCTGAGTGAATGGCCATGAGCATCTGCTCTACCCCACATGTAGGAGTCCCAGCTGCAAACCAGACCTGTGACAGTGCTCCCCTTCCCTGATGCTCTTCACAGAGCCCCATCCCAGCCCTCCATGGTAATATGGGCTGAGAGTACTGAAATTGGACTTCCCTGACATTTTGCTCAGCTCTAGAAGGAGCTTCCCCCTGTGTAGTTTGAGACAGGCAGTCTATGCATTCCTGGAATAAGTTCATGTGTTGTGTGATCATTGCAGTTGTTATTTTATACTTAGTTATGACATTCATGAGAGGTTGTTTTTTTTGTTGTTGTTGTTTTTTTCTTAAAAAAAAAAAAAAAAGTTTATTTTCCACAAGGAAGAGCAACAGGAAAAATTAAAACTGTTTTCCACACACTGTTTTCTTGGAACAGAGTCTACAAGGACATATTCAGCACCAAAACTAAAAACGAAACAAAAAAAGTACAAACAGCCATAGAATATAATCTATAAAGCAAACATTTAATATTGCACTTTGTTTCTCTAATGTTTGGATTTTACTTACTTTTTCCTAGTTCAGATCAGAATTCTCTATCAAATACTGGGCTACAACTGTGAACCTCATGTTTTGTAATGCTGAGAACTGACCAATACTTGTGCAAGAGTAATGCCTCTGAATAACTAAAACATAATTTGAACTGAAAAGTCTTGATTTTATAAGCTTATAGAATTTTTCACTCTTATCACAAAGGCTGTGATGCCATGTCAATTACTATGATATTGGTCAATCCTATTTCATACGCAATCTTCCATTATACTGTGGCAAGTACTTTAATGCTATGTATATCAGCAATTGTTCCCTAGTCTGTTAAAGTAACAAAAAACCAAAAAGGAAGTAAAACCACCAAATGCCCTTTGATGCCAACAATCCCATCAGCTTTTAAACTGTCTGGCTGAAGAGGACAGAGGAAGGGGACATTCACAAAATTGGCCTAGTAACATGCAAGACATCACCCAATTTCCTTCTTGCCCAACGCTCTTGCTCAAAGCCCAAAGCCTTTTAACTGAATCACTTAAAACGCGACTCATTTGTATTTTTATCACCCTGTTGTCAATTTTGAAACATGAATTGTTGTTCATGTTCTCATGAAGGCCACTTATGGAAAAGCCTATTTTGTTGCATTTATGAAGCCTTAAAAAAGAAGGCAGAGGTTTTTAAGAATGAGCACCACACAGCAACACCAGCCTCCTCTCTCCTTTCTGAGCTGTTTTATTGCACAAGGAGAGAGCTACTATGATGGATGACATCTTGATTTTTGTAAGTAGTCAAGACCAGAAGCCCATCCCTTTGTCAGTGGTCTGTGTTACACAACTTCTGAAAAGGAAAGTTGACTTTTGTTGTAAATCTCTAGCGCTTAAGTGCTGGTATTTGTGTTGCACATCTAATGGCTCCGTGGCACTCTCTTCTTCCTCGGGGCACACTCAAGGGCAAGTTCTCTTTCCATATGATTTCTTGCATTGTGAATGAATATACAGCAAAATTCTTTTTTCTTGAGAGTACCACAGAAAAATAAAGGGAAGCAATTCTAGCTAACTCATTTCTGAGTATGGCTGGTAACACTAATCTTGCCCAGTTTAATTATACTTCTAGCCTTACTATTCTTACAGTATCATAAACCCTGAAGATAATACAAAGTGCACAAACTGAGCTCTTAGCATAGTCCAAGCTCTTCCTGCAGTTTGAAATATACTTTCTACTAGAGACTCATTACATATAGAATTTCTGGTGATTAGATAACTATATATAAAAATAAATTTACTTTCCCTTCCCATCCCTACTACTTGAGATATTGAGCTGTCTATGAACCCTAGACAGTGTATGACTATTTCCTGTTAAAACTCTTGGGGCTGAGCTGGTACCTGCTGGTGTTGCTTTCATCTGTGCCATTATTTTTTAAAGCTTCACAACTTCAACATCTTTTTTCATGGTTCAGAAAGAGAAATGGGAATGAGAGTGGGTTTTGTATCTTTGTGTATGTCCCTATTCCAGATCCCCATCTTGAATAAAGAACAAAAACAGAACACCAAAAAAAAAACCCCAAAACAAAAACAAACAAACAAAAAAAAAACACCCACACCAAAAAAGAAAGAAAAAAAAGAAGTAGTAACAGTGCAACTTAACAAAACAAATAGCAATTCCAACAGTTTGGCAAGTGATGAGTTCACCTGAGATTAAGTGATTTTTAGGCAGTCTGTAACAAAATGCTGCTTTGTGGTTTATAGTAGAAAGGCAACAAATTCTTAAAAGTAATCAAGAAAGTATACAATCTTGATGAAGTCTATTATAGTTTCTTTCTATTAACTCTCCAACTCTCCACCCGCCCACCTCAGCCCCACATCTGTTGCTTATCTACTACAGCAGGCTGCAAAACATACAGCAAGAAGGATTGGCTTGAAGGCATTTGATGTTTGTAAATAAATCCACAACAGGATCCAAGCTGAAGAGGTGATACATGATCAGCCTACTAGGACAATTCTGAGCATGTGCATATGCAGGTAAAGTCCAGGCTACATTAAATTAAAAAAAAAAAAAAAAAAAAAAAAGTCAGTGCATTTGTCAAAGTCTGTTGCTGTTTTTTTTTTGTCTTTTTTTGTCAAAGCTTTCCTTTGCTCCTTATTGTGCGGACCACAAAGAAAAGAGGGGGTAACAACAGTCCAGCATAAATGAGAAAAAGCTGTAGTGACACTGAACCGCACAATGTAAGCAATGAGCATGTGCAAATTTCCAAATCATAAGAGGAAGCCATTCCTCTCTTACAATGTGGTTTGAGTGTTTTGACACACATGCCTGTAGATTAGTTAGTAAGGCTGCTCCTAGTATGTGCCAGTATTTAAGGAGAAGAAAGGAGGGGGGAGAGAAAAAGGGAAAGAAAAAAACCTCAGGTCTTCAAGCATGTGGAGCAGTCCTACAATGTTACTGTAGGCTTTAAAGCATGATCACAGGTTGTTTTCATTTATTCACCATACAGGCAAGGGCAAACCCACTTCCTCTGAAAGGGTATATCTCCACTATGACGCCTTGACCTTCAACATGGCAGGTACGATTCAAAACCCAAGTAAAGTCAGCTCTTCGTGGATTCCTTCAACGAGAGGGGCAGGATGGTCTTTCATTTGTGGGCTGATCTGGATTTGGATCAATCTAAAAAAAAGTAGGGGGAGAGGGGGGAGCAACAACAAGGCATTTTTAGAGTTAACTGCTAGAAAGAAAACCAATCCAAACACAAACCTGTCAGTTTTGGTGTGGTTAAGACAATCACAGTGATAAACAGCATTCCCAATCCAAAAGTTATTAAAAACTAACTGATAAACCTCTCATCAATTAGACAAAACTTTGAATGGTAGTGAAAAATTTTAAAATAGGAGTTGATAGTAATTTAAGGATAAGCAAAGAAAAACCTAATAAAATACTTGAAAAACCTACTTTAGTAGCACAGAAGTCTTGAATTATTTACTGTACACTAAGACAACATTGCTCATCTCTAAAAATGTAACTTAAAATTATTCCATTGATTTCAGAAGATGTTTTGCTTCAAAAGACAGTTATCAGTAAAAAGTCATTCTTATTTGAAATTATAATCTTTAAGCACCATAAAATGTCTCAGAAGTTTAGGTGTTCTATAACTTTCCTCTTCTTTCTTTCTATAAAAGGAACCAGGAGAACAACTTGCTAACTGAGGTCTCCAAAACTGGCTCGTAAGAACAGTTTAAGTGGACCATTCTGATCAGTTCATTTTATACAACCATTTTTTGAGGATAAAGAAGGCTTCCAATTCTTTAAGTACCTAAAATGAAAAGGACTTGAGTTGCATGCTAGGTTTCAGCTATAGGGGAGTCCTCGAAGAGGTCTCCAGAATACAGAAATGATGTCACTTTGCCCACTCGATAGCAGAGTACTGTTTCCAGAAAGAAGGGAAAAAAAAAAAAAAAGAAACAAAAAAGAAACAGTGGGTGAATTCAGGCAAGATTTAGCCAAAGGACACTATTTTACTTTTGTCCTGCACCTCTGCTTTTTCCTGAAATGCATCAAGGTGGAAAGCTTTTGAAGTTATGTCACAGTGGTTGAGTGGCTTTCACAGAACTAAAACCACAGCTGAAAGTGTTGAACTTTGTATCCTCAGAAACCCTCATCAGAAAAATACTGTTGCAATTTCTCTACATGGAACTTCTGAAAGCACAGCATTCACAGAAGCAAAAACACCCCACAGCTGTTTCAGAAAGAAGTAGAACTGAAAAACATGTTGTGCATCTACAGATCCATGTAAAGCAATGTAATATATGTGTAACACAGGGTTTTAATGAAGTTGCTAACAGGGCACATGACCATTTGGAAATTTCTACAAAATTTCAGCATTGTGAAGGATCCGGTAAACTGCTGATAGAATTCACCTGGCACATTGCTAAAAAAAAAAAACCAAAAAACAAACCCACTGCCTTATCCCCTGATCATCCTTTTAGTTGTTTCTCTTGATTTTAGGAAGGAGGAGACTTCCTACATTTATTCCACCATACAGAAATCAGAAAAACCACACAGAAATCAGAAAAATAACAGTGAATCACATTCTGAGGCACCTACTTCTGAATAGAGGGGTGGAGGCAGAAAACGGAACTCCTGGATATATGCAAACAATGGTCCTGGAAGCGCTCTCTCAAAGTCATCACAAGCACCTATGGGTGCAAGGCTGGACTGCCTCTGTTCCTCCGTGACCACTTCTGCATAGCTAGGAGGTGCTGCAGAGAAGAGGCAACACGCAGTTTGAACAAGTTCTTACGCACATCAAAATAAGTAACATCTTAAAACTTCTATCATTGTAAAATGCACAGGCAGGCAGGTAAATGACTTCAGTGCCTTTTTAACAGTTGCTGAACATGAAAGGTTTAAGATTATGCTTAAATCCAAGAGCAGACTAATTTATCCATGAGTAGACTAACTTACACTGCTTATTGTGGCTTAATTATCCCCTTAAAAACTGAAGCATACTCAGAAAACTGAATTTCTGTACAGGTATGAATTATAAAATGTTACATTCTCCCAGGCTCCAAAAAACTGTGCAATTAATATATAAATAGGGATACTTATTCATTATGTGAAAACAGAAGGAAGGAGAGACAGTTTCTCCTTTGACAGGAGAGACCTCCCGTTGAAATGAATTATGTTATCTTTCTACAAATCCTTGACTTACACTAAGGCTGGCAAAGGACACCACAAGCTGCTATTCTGACAGATTACAATGCCTTTTAACCAAGGATGCAATTGGGATACCAAAGGAAGAATTAATTCTGTACACATACAAAGGCATCCTGCGCTTCCACTTGTGCCAGCTTCCAAGCACCTGTTATTTCACTGCTTGTCCCTGAGAAATGAAGGCATAGAGGGAAGTCCACTCTTCTACAGAGGACAAGCAGATGACAAGGAAACATCCACATGAGACTTCCTATGGCCTTTATTATTGAGGATGTAATCTGGGTCTGTCTGCATGACAGCAATGAATAAAGCAGACAAAAAAAACACACACCTCAAAACAAACTAGCAAATTGGATTTGTATTGCCACCTTACCTTCTGGTCTTTCAGGCAGTGTCAGACCAAGCCAATTCATGTTCATGCTACACTGGCTGCTCACACTCGATGTTCTGCTACCAAATGGATGTAGAGGAATGGTACCAATGACCAGTGGTAAGTTAAGAAATAAATCCATGGCGCCTGGAATATCAACATATACCTAAAAATCAAAACCAAGAAGTGTGTGATTAAAATGTATGTTCATACGAGCACTTCAGAATTATTAGGCTAAGTTATTTGTCCCTGGAAATTTCCACAAGGAACTTAGGTTTCTTATTGTCTGTTCTAGGTCCAATGACCCTATGGGGACAAAAAGCTCTCAGAGCCAAAAGCAGCTCAGGAATCTTAACGTAAGCCTCTCATGGAAATTTTGCCTACTTGTAAAACACTCATTTAGCTGGCATACCACAACTGTTTAAGAACATGCAGGATTTAAACTGAATTTATGTACAGAAGTCAACAGGACACTAACACCAGGAGATGTACTTCTTTAATAACTGGTTAGCACAGAATGCTCTATTAGCAGTTCACAAGGTGGAAACTACTCATGCTCAAGTGAAAAAGACCACCCAACATACCATCAGCGAGTACTCCACACGGATTATACTACAGTCAAGGATTGAAGGGGAAACAGGTGGAATTTTCAATTGTTTGCCATTCCAGGTTTCTGTTTTGCCAGACGACAAGGATTCCCCACGAAGGTTAGCAACAAGCTGTTTGACTTCCTTCATTTTCCCTTTGGCATAAAATGCCTGTGTTTGGTAAATGGCTGCCTTTGGCACCACCACACGGGAAGAGCAGTTCTCAATCTCAGCAAAGATCTGAATCGATTCACCTGAAATAAAACAGAATTTCATGCTCTTTTTATATCTATAAGGGTAAGGAAATTGCCACATTCTGTGTATTGTTAGAATGCACTTGGATACTGCTAATAATGCTATACTTTGAAAAGCATTTATCTATGCTAACAGGATCAGCCCAAGCTAATTGAAAAGAAAAATGCACAGGTCTAATAGAAGCGTATGTTTTTCAACAATCTGGAGCCACAAATAGTTGTTCACAAAATTAGTCATTAAGAAAGTATCAGGACTGCTGAATAAAGACCAAGGCAGTAAAAATAGTTCAAATATTTTGTTTATATAAAAGCAGCTAGCATAAAGTGTCATTTTAAAGGGAAGGCAAAACATTTCCTATAATTACTTCTGTTACATACCTGGTGTGTAGCCCTTCCTTTCAATTTTGGCACTTAAGGATATTGGGCCTGAGGTACAAAACCAACAACAGAGAGTCTTTTCTTTTGTGCCTGCTTGGGGTGACTGCAAGAAAAGAACATTGCCCATTTAATTACGAGTTCCACAAATCTCTTCAAACCATTGTAATCAACATAAGCGATTTTTGTAATGTACTGCTTATGGATTTTGATAAACATTGCTAGTTTAGAGGCAAAAAAAGGCTCAAGCAATTTAAAAGGCACTATGCAGATTCAAGCTTTATTCCAACTCTATTCCTTATTAACACTGCCTTTTCTGCTACACTTCATGCTACAGTTAAAACTACTGTGTAACTGAAGAAAACTATAAAGCCTATATATCCCAACGCAGTGTTGACAGAGCTTTTAATTTTGCAGTAAAATAGAACATCTACACTATTTCAGAAACAGTAACTAAAGTACTGTAACCTCAACTCCTGCCATTTCCTCTGTTTCAGAATGATCCCATTTCATCTATATTAAACAGACTTTGCTATTTTACACAGTATCAGGATTTAGGACTTGATCCAAAACCCATTGAAGTCAAATGGAAGTCCTTTGATTTTAACGGAATTTGTGCAAGGCCAAAGTCCCTTTACAAGTCTGATTTTTCACCCATACATACAAGAAACCTATTTCAATGGACTTTGAGATTTCTCTCCCCTTCACAGATTAGAATTTGGAAATGGGGGGAGGGTGTGTGTGTGTGTGTAAGGAACTTCAGGCCAGATTGAAATCAAATCCTCATTGAAAGCAATTGTGATACTGAAATTATTTTAAAGAAATGTCATTTCAGAGAAAGATTATACAGAGTTGTGATTATTTCTCCCCATTGATAGAAAACTATCTATATGCAAATTATTAATTATGAACGCCAGTATATTTTTTACTTTGCATTTTTAAGTTAGCAATCTCACTGTAATATTGTTTCACTGTTCCTTCCAGAGATTATTATTTATGCAAAATCAAAAAAGGAACAGTTATCCGTTTTCATTCTTAGTGACACTTACAATTTAGTATTGTAAATTTAATTTGACAAAGCCATATTACACATCTTAAAAGTGAAGCAACTCTAAGTACAGGAAAACATAGCTTTCAAAATACCAGTAGTTACAGAGTTGCTGAAATTATGTAATAATACTTAGAAGATCAGCTGTAGCTAAAGCAGCGAATAAATATTATGTAAAATTCGATGTGGATATTGTTTCAGTAATTATACTTAATTATTTTTATGCCAGAAACAAAGAATAATTCTGTCAATTCTTACCAGTAATGAAGGAGTGTTGATATCTATATGTTCAAAGACTGTAAATTCCTTCTTTAATTTTACTGGTAGAAACCAAGGCCTATGCAATTCGGCTTTCACCCAATAGCGCACACTGCCATGTCTGCCTTCGAATGAGGTAGCAAGTGGTCTGTGCAGGACACAAAGGTCAAAACTGAGTAAAGTCTTTTCTGTCTAATAATGATACAATTGATCAGATCAGGGATTAGTATGTAGAATTGCATTTTTAATACATTGTAGTATTTAATGTAGCATAACTTATTTGCCAAGTTTCCGTATCTTGGGAAAAAATCAAAGATTAAAAGATGGGAGAAAAAATCATCTCCAATTCATCCTTCTATGGTTTTGCACAGATTGTAAGGATTGATCAAAAACTTGCACTACAAAATGCCAGGAGAGTACACATTTCCTTTAAACTTAAGAGGCCACTTTCTCATCTGGAGTTTGCCCTTTTAAGGCCATATTATGACTACCAACTGAAAAGTAGTATTAGTATCAACCAATTACTGTTTTCAGTATTGTATTTTGTAAATTAGGGTATTGTTTACTTGGCTTGAACCTTGGTGTCAGGTTAATTTTGGCACCAAGTCAGCACTTTTACAGTTTGCTTCACTGTAAGCAGAGTAAGTACTTCGAGTTCTGAAGAGAAAGGCTATTTTGAGTACCTTCTAATTCTCCTCTACCCTGTAAGACCAGCTCGAAACATTTATATTATATAAGGATGTACATATGTGCATGTATGCATATAAAGATACATATACACATGAGATCATCAAGACTATTCTGCTTTGAACTCTGGCAGAGGAAAAGTCCTTTTCTGGGAGCTGGAGCAGAAACCATGTGGAAATGATCTCCAGCCTTTCAGCATCACAATTTTTTTTTCCTGTAACATCATAAAAGACAAAACATCTTTATATTCCAGTTACCTCTAATTAGTAGTAGACTTTACTATGTTTTGAATACACTCTAATATATAAATAAAAAATAAATTATCTGCAAAGCTTCCATACTCTCTACAGGGAAAAATATTAGCCATGCTAGTACTTTACTAGCCTGATTCTTTCAGTTACAGGTGCAACTTCTTGAATTGCACATCTGAAACCCTTACTCACCCCCTTAATAATCCAAATAAAGGATTTTTCTAATCTGTATTCAGTGTTTCACCTGGCCCCATATTCAATAGGCCAAGTGTTTGTTGTCTTTCTTGCCATAGCTGCTTTGTAGTTTAAGAAAATTTTGGAAGTATTCTATGGACACAAAATAACAAGTAGGCAGACAGTGTCAAACTTCAGGCTTCTAATGCCAGCCTTTGTCTTTTTCAAGTATTATTATCGACAGCTATTTTCACAATCCTTCAGGTCACTTAAAGGTGAGCTTTGACCAATAACGGCAATGTTTTGCTAGCCATCTATTTAATTTCAAGCTAAGCATTTCACATTCGTATAAAGAATGTTTTGCTTTCTTGTATTTAAAGACCCTTCCAACTCAATGGAAGATCAGTATTTGCCATATTTCCCCAGAATACTAAACTGCCTTTAAAATTCTCCACATATACAGGTCTTCCCTTTTCCAGTAAGGTTTACTTTAGAGTACTGTGCTGTTCACTTAGAACTGACCTGTAGAAGTGTTTCTTCATCTGCAGGTTCTGCTAACCAGAACCTCTAATAAACAGATTGTTTATCATTTTAATATTAGGTACAGAGCTATTTCACATAAGACACTGCTGATTTTTTTCAACTTTGATTTCACCACTTGCCTTTTACAGCAGAAAGCTCCTTTTTTCCACCTACGTTGAGACCCCATCTATTCTTCTGCAGTTAATTTTATTGCAACCTGTATTTTTAGATGATTTCCATACTGGGGGCTCCCCAGTTACAAAACTTTAATTCACATATGTCAGTGTCACACGTTCCAGGCTTGGGGGGTGGGGAAGGGGTGGGTGGGTGCAGGGCACACGTGGGACAACCTTTTAGCACTTCTGTTCTCACTCTTGCTTTAACTTTGCTTTTTGAGAGTAATGGGATTAAGCACGGGACATTCTTCTTGCTTCATCCACCCATCCTTCTGCTTATTTCTGTCCCAGGCCTTCTGCATAAAGGCCAGCCTGGGTACATACACCATACTCAAACAAGAACAACCTCTTCTTTTGTTCAAACCTAGTAAAACTTGCCGCATCTGTACCAGACTGAGCTCAAACAATCCACCTGTGATCTTATCTCTAGTTCTGCTGGTCTGTATGGCTCCAATAAACTGTTGTTGGGTTAGAAGGCATCTCAGCCACTCTGCAGTACTCCAGTGACAGTTCAAATTTCCCCTCCCTCCTCTTCGGAAGGAATGAAATATTGGAAGAGCTATTAAGGCAGTAGGATTTCGTCAAAAGAAAGTGCCCAACTGGGCAGCAATGAGCTCACATTTTGTGCAAAGTAAGAACTTAAAGGAAGTGTATTACCAGTTTAAAAGCAACCTCTTCAGTTTAGTGAGATTATGTCCTCCACTGCATGTCAGAGCACAATTCCTACCATTGAAAAGGTTTCCCCTCCACCCAAGCAAGGAGTTTTGCTCAGGAGGGTGGGCAGCAGGGCCTCAGGACTGTGTGCAGGCACTTACGTCTGTGGAAGCTCGAAGCTGAATGCATATTCGTGCCTTCCTGAATGGATGGTGTGAAGGCCTTCTTCTGAATTGTCATCATCTAGAAGGGGGGAAAAAAAAATCCAACATGCTATTCTACCTGCACACATTTTAGATCTTACACACACTTCTCTTCCGGAAAAAAAAAAGATTTACACACTTGTCACAGCACTTGAGAACATGGTGTCCCAGAAACAAGGGTCTTCGGTCCATTCATATTAACTGGTGGATGTGGGGACAAATCTCACCTACAGAAGCGTAGGCAAGACTGTCGGGTTCACCTTACAGAGAGGCAGAGATTAATTCGCATTAATTCATATTCCCTCATATTTATATGCTTCAATTTATAATCCTGCTTCCGAACAGTGACACAGTTGCAACTGCTGCCATTTCAATGCCTGCCTGCAAGATCTGCAATGCATATCATGCCTTTGACTGTTACTCCTAGTTAAAATGATACAGGGATGTCTCTTTAACAGAATTAAGCGATCTGCATTAAGTCTGGTACATAAGATCAAGTTTAGAAACTCGGTCTCCTTTTATCTCCTGGCTGGCCGGAGTGCCCGCGAATTGATCACCAAAAAAAGAAGTGGAAAAGGGGAAAAAAAACCCAACAGGTGTTCAACCACCACCTGCAAAGTACCAGACAAATTCAGGGGCACAGAAAAATGGCCAAGCTGCCAGATTAACACTGTCTAGAGCTAAATTTTTCAGGTTTTGATAGGTTATCTTGCTTGGACAGCCAGATCCAGATATTTTCTGGTTCCTTCAAGAAACCTGACCTTCATTTATAGGCACAATTTCTTGTATGCCTTTGAGCAGGGCAACATACTTGCAGTTTATTCTGCGTGATTACCACAAAGCCAGAAAAACACTGGCTCCATCAAAGTGAAAGTTGAGAGAAAAATAACCGAGCGACCCCACATAAAAAGGGATAGAATAATACAAGGTGGATGCAGCGAGACAGCACAAAAGGCAACCACTTATATTTAATGGTCTGAAGCGTTAATGGAGACACACACAGGGTAATTTTTAAGTTCCCATTGTCCTACAGAGAACGCCGATGCTCCCCCCACCCTGCAGCGCACCGCAAACGCGGAGAGATTTTTAGAAAGAGAAATAACCCAAAATTAAGTAAAGCCCGCACTAGCAGGCTATAGACACAAATGAGCCTTCAGCTCGCAGCGCCACGAAACGAATGTCAGGAAAAGGATGAGGCAGTGTGTGCCGGCGTGGGGGTGTGCAGTGTTTTTTTGGGGTGCTCTGGGTTGGTTTTGGGGTGGTCCCGTCGCGGCGCTCCGCTCTCCTCCCCTCAGCGCAGCCCCATCCTGCTCCCCCCCCGCCCGCCAGCTCAGCAGTCCCGCCGCGCCGGGCGGCCGCGCTGTGGTAAACAAGTGCTGAGCTGTCAATCAGGGGCCAGGCTGGAGCAGGAGCCGACCGGCCTAAACCGGCGCGAGCGGATCCCAGCCAGCCGCTCATATACATACGGTATACGTTACACACGCCACATTCGCTCAGCCAGCTCCGTTCCCCGCCGGCACAGAAAGGGAGGGAAGGCGGAACGCTGCTCGCCCCTTCTGCCAAGACTTCCCCCTCCCGGGACTACCAGGTACAAGCGGAGCGACGCGACCGTCCGCGCCGCCCGCAGAGGGGCTTCCCTCAGGGGAGCGCCCCCCTGCCCGCCTCGCCCCGCCCCTCTGCGGGCAGGGGAACCTGCTCCCTCGCCCCGCCAATCAGAGGCTGGCATCGCCTTAGCAACAGGCCAACAAACCAAGACCGGCCAATCAGAGCACTGGCGGGGGGCGCGGCCTGTGCCGCCAGCTCAGGGGAGCGGCGCCCAGGAGCAATCATTGAAAGTCGGCGGCGGGCCCCGGGCCCCGTCCCTTACCCCCTCCCCGACCCCCCAAAACATTCCCACTCTGGGGAATATCCCGCCTCGCGAACGCACCCCTCCCAACTCGCGGGTTTGGTCCCCCCGGTGCGTGAGGCTCGTGCGTACCCGCACGGTCCTGTCACCCGCGACCCGGAGGTGGGCAAAGTTTCGCTCGCGCGAGCAGTCCTGAGGCGGAGGAGGGGATGAAGCACAAGCGACTTCGTTCGTGAGGTGAAAATAATTAAAAGGCGTTAGAACGAACTGCGTTGGTTTCTGAAACGGTTGATAATGGGCTCGGTGCAGCCGGAGTTCTCTAAAAGAATCGCATTTTTTTTTCCCCTCAAAGGGAAGGGAAATATCCCATCGCTGCAGTATTTAAGGAGCAAGAAGGCGGCAGGAGCTGCACCACAATTACATAACCGGCTTTTAACACTATTTTCCTGTGCTGGGGAATTAAGTCATCGCCACCACCTGACGCGTGCGGCCAATCTGCGCGGAGCGGGCGGACACCCCCCCCCCCAGCCCCCCCCTTCCTCCGGTCCCAAACAGGATTGAACCGCTTCGAACAAAGGCTGCGAACTTCGTGAAAAAAACAACCTCCGGGCCCCGGCCCCGCACCCCGCGGGCGGGTGCGGGGGGACCCCTCGGCCGAGGGAGCCCCGCGGCGGCACTCAGCTCCCGGTTTTGTGAGGGATGCGCCGTGATGCAAACCCCCACCCCACCCTTTGCTCCCCATCAGGGTACATCTGTACATCGAGGTGTCCCCCACTCCCTCCCCCCGTACCCCTATCCCCGGGGGGGGGGGTAGAGAAAGGAAATTAAAGCGATTTACTCGAAGGGAGTAACCCCCCGCCCTCCCCATTACACGTGTATCAAAATATGCCACGGGGATTTTTTTATCTGCAAATAAGTAATCCTAACTATAAATAACGATAATCACATTATCCGCCCGAAAATCAGAACCCCGATGTGTCAAAAACTCTGCTTTCATGCTTTTGTTCTTCAGGGCTGCCCACAAAGTCGGGTATTGCCTGTCCGGGGTTGTTTAAGAGCTGCTTTTACCACAGAGGGGCATGCTGATAAGTCTCACAAGGCTAAAAAAAAAATAATAAAAATATCGTGTTTAAAAAGGTAATAAATATAAGGTGTTACTGTCTCCGTTTAAGGGCAGGTAGCTGCACAAAGTCTGGCTTGCAGGCACTTCGCAGAGGCAGCTCCAACATTCATTAATTACCCCAGTAAGGCTGCTGGCTCATTAACATGAAAAGGACAAGCGGCGATACAAGAATATATACAGTAAGTATACATATACAGCTAGCAAATAATATGGCAATTTACAGACCCCATTGCTTACCTAACAAATAATATGCCTATTTACAGATCCCACTGCTTACGCAGGACAGCGCTCACCTCTCTCGTGGCCGACCAGGACGTCCTTATGGTTGAAATACTCCACTTCCTCCGTGTAGTTCTGCGTGTAGGCAGTGTTGGATCCAGCATTCCGCGACTCGGTCCAGCGAACCTTCGCGTGTCCCCTTGCATGGATTTTGAGCGATTTCACTCGGATTTCCCCGGTCACTTCTAAACTGACCCTTCCTGAGACTGTATCCCCACTGGAGTATACGGGGACATTGCTGTCATTCAGACAGTCAAAGCTTATTGTCAAACTCTTCACCTTTCCCAGCACCATGGTTTTTTAATAGCAAAGCGTACAAAAATAGACTGTAAAAAAAGGGAGAAAAAGATAAAGAAGCGAGTGGGACCGCCTCAGGCGAAGGGCGGCCCGTGCTCTACTGCCCGCGCATCGGGGGGGTCGGGGGGGGGGCGGACGCCGCCGAGCGCGGCCCGGCCCGGCCCAGCGCGGGGGGCGCCGCTGCCGCCGCTGCCCGCTCCCTACAAAGGCACTGCCGCCGCCGCCGCACCCGCCTTATAAGCCCTCTGACAAACAAGCCCTGCCGCGCATGCGCCGCACCCCCAGCTGCCTCCCTCTTGAGGCGGGGACAGCCCAGCAGCCGCGGCGGGGTGGAGCGGAGATAAATAGTGGGGTGAGCTCGCCGGCTGGCAGACCGTAACCGAACGGGAGAGGGGTGAGCGGGCTGGCCGCTATGCTTTAAATTCTCTCCACGGCGGTTCTGGGTGTGAGTGTGGAAGTCTTTTCCACTGCTGTTTCATAGAACCAGCTGGGTTGGAAAAGACCTTTGAGATCATCGAGTCCAAATACTATCCCAGCACTTCAAAGTCCACCACTAAACCACGTCATTAGGGGCTCTCCCTGCACGGTTTGTGAACGCTTCAGGGAGGGTGGCCACCGCTGCCCTCGGTAGCCTGTTTCAATGATTGACCACCCTCTCTGTGAAGAAATTGTGCCTAGTATCCAACATAAACCTCCCGTGGTGCAGTTTGACGCTGTTTCCTCTTGTCCTGTCACTTGCTCCTTGGTAGAAGAGACCAGCCGCCTCCCCGCTCGCTCCTCCCTTCAGGTAGTTGTAGAGAGTGATGAGATCCCTCCTGAGCTTTTCTTCTCCAGACTAAACTGCGAGTTACCTCAGCCGTTCCTCATCAGCTTTGTGCTCCAGGCCCTTCACCAGCTTATTTACCCTACCTACCCCTGAGGTGCCATTTTTTTGGTGAACGTTCTCGGTTCAGTTACTTAATGCTGCATTGTTAATTCTCACAGCCCTCCCCACTGACACCAGGTTTTCATGAGATGAGGTAGCTGTGGGTAACCATCCCCCTTGTCTAGCTGCGGTACTTTCAGAGTTTGCACTGCTAAGTAACTTATTCCAAAAGTACATTCCCCTGTTTACAGGTTTTCTCAAGTAAAAATAGTCCTGTTTGACTTGACCTGACATCTGGTGGAGGTTCTCGTGCTTTTCCACAACCGAAGACTGTGGCCTCGGAGTCTGGTAGGACTTTTTATGTTTTTGCACCATCTTGTGGTATGAGTTCATACTTAGATCATAGAATTTGTTGGCAAAGACCCTTAAGATAATGGAATCAAACCGCGAAAAGATAACTTTAAGATAAGCAGAGGCGTTTCAGTTCCTCTCCTGCTAATGCTTTTGCTGTTGCTGTCACATCTTTAGATGCAGTTGGTCTCATGCATATGTTTGATTGCATGTTTGTCACTGGCACAGGTTGCCCGGAGAGGCTGTGGATGCTCCATGCCTGGCAGTGTTCAAAGCCAGGCTGAACAGGGCTTGGAGCAACCTGGTGTAGTGGAAGGTGCCCCTGCCTGTGGGAGGGGGTTGGAACTGGATGAGCTTTAAGGTCCCTTCCAACCTAAACCATTCTGACTTTAAGGAAGGTGAACTTTACCAAAGTTGTGGTGGATGCACCATCCGTGGAGACATTCAAGGCCAGGCTGTATGTGGTTCTGGGCAAACTGATCTAGTTGAAGATGTCCCTGCTCATTGCAGGGGGGTTGGACTAGATGACCTTTTGAAGGTCCCTTTCGACCCAGACTATTCTGTAATTTGTACATAATCAGGATACAGTGTGCATTTACTTTCTGATACATATGACGTGCTTTGTGTACTGCTTGTGTTCGCCCATGCTGAGGAGAAAGATAAAATAAGCTGTTGTAGACCTTCCCCTGTGTATCATCTGCAGACGTTGTAGCCCTAACTTGCCTCCTCTCTCACTAGGGTTCCTGTCTTTTTTGCACATTCAGTTTCTGGACAGACAACTTGAGGCTACCACAGCTGCTGTTGGGATGAGGGATGTGCACAAAGTGTTCCATGCAAGCAGGTTGCTGGGAACATCGCACCATTTTCAAGCTTGTGGGTCATCTTCCAGGACTTTAGGTTTTGCTGGTTTGCAGACACTTACAAGTCCTGACAATGCAGCAGACGGAGCAGTAGACAGCTCTTTTCTGTTCCTGAATTGCTGTCTGGAGAAAAATGCAGCGGATGGTAGCCTGGCTCCTAGTGGACATCTTGAGGACAACTGTAATTGTGAGATACTGCAGCAGGGAGATAGCTGCAGTTTGGAACAACTGAGGGCTGCATGCAGGGTTGAGCCTTCTTGAATGTTTTTCCAAAAACATAAAAATGAGTCTGCTGAAATCAGTGGGACATTTGGATACCCATGGAATACAAAATCCCACAATCTTTGAAGCTCTCTGATTTGCATATATTGCTATGCAGTTTTTCTAAGCTAATTACAAAATATCCTGAGTAATCAGATGCAATTATTTACATGAAAGTTGACCCAGTTTTCAAGGCTAATTTCAAATCCCTTTTACAAATCTTGGTGGGAAAAAAAACAAGCAAACAAAGCAAAGGCAATTTCATGTTCACTTTCTGCTATGCACCCAAGCAGCTGAGCTGAGCTCTGCTCTCATATGAAACAATTATCCTCTTTTTCCTAGTGCCTCTGGCAGAAAACTTTCCTCTGTTTTTTTTTTTTTTTTTTTAATTAATTTCTATTATCTCTTCCATGAAACATGAGTGTCCTTCCTGCAGCACTTCAGCTTCGTATCCTTTGGACAAAGAGAATGGACTGGGAATAGCACTTCCTGTGTTGCATCCTGTTGGTTATCATGGGCACAGCTATAAAGTCCTGAGTCACAGGATTTTGTTATGAATCTGTCAGGGTTTCGTAGGGCAACTTAAGGTCTGAGACTCAGGCAAGGTAAGAAGCTCCTCTCTAGCAGACGGGTTTAGACCTCGTGAGTTCAGAGCAGAGTTTCAAGTTCACCAGAACTGCACACAAATTGTTATATTGGTCTCTTGTGTAATACAAAAGCCCCCTCCTTTTAAATACGTCTTTTGTCCACTTGTGGTTGCTCTCCTACCAATCTCTTACCCTCCCACCCATCTTACACCCCTGTGTTTAACTGAGAGCAGTTCAGACTGGGTGGGTGCCTGCTGCTCAGCCCTTTTCCCTGCCAGCCCACCACCTCCTTGTGGCTGGGTTCATAGAATCACAGACTGCTTTGGGTTGGAAGGGACCTTAAAGCTCATTCAGTTCCAACCCTCTGCCACGAGCAGGGACACCTTCCACTAGACCAGGTTGCTCTGAGCCCTGTCCACCCTGGGTTTGAGCACTGCCAGGGATGGGGCAGCCACAGCTTCTCTGGGCAACCTGTCCCAGGGCCTCACCAGCCTCACAGAGAAGAACTTCCTAAGATCTCATGTCACATCTCCCTTCTGTCAGGTTAAAGCCATTTCCCTTGTTCTAGGTTATTTTCCCACCAGACATGCCACCCACCATCTCTTTGCTGCTCTTCTTTCTGATCCCACACCAGCTTGCTTCCAGTCACCTTCTAGATCATCATACCATTATGTGTTTTTATATGTAAATTAAATCTGGAGCACTAAATTGGCTGACAGGATTTGGTTAAGCCTGTGTGGTAAATAATAAACTTTAGATAGACAGTTCTGCAGAATTATATATTCATGCATTTCCCACATCCTGCCAAAAAGTCACACATAGGCTCCATCTCGGCAGCTTTCCTATTCAATACCTCTCATAGTATGCTATTAATGTTTGTTGTTGTCCTCATCATTTATATGTTTCGTGCCATCTTGTGGCAAAGAGGGTGAACTGCCTCCGCTTTTACCAAGTGAAAGGTGAAGACTGCTTGTCAAAATCAAGCATTTTCTTAAAAAAATGAATCCTGATTTTATTTAAATAGCTAACATGCTATGAAGTGTAACTGAAAGAGTTATTCAGCTGTTGTTTTCGTATGTTTAGTTAACTGTAAATACTAGCTAGTTTTCAGTTTTTATTTTTCCAAATGAACCATCCTTTAGTTACATATTAAAAGTTTTATAGATCCTGAAACAGGATTTTAAAAGTTGAATTAAAGATGATCAAGTCTTATAATTTTAGATCAACAATAGGCCATGAAGACTTAGTTTGTACACAGAGTAGTTATTATTTGTGAGGAGCCTCCAGTAACCTTTCTCAGGCCTTGTACATGATAGGCTCCATGTAGAAGTCCACATAAAGTTTAAAAAAAAAACCAAACCCAATGTATTTTTTCTTTCTTTTTTTTTTTTTTTTTCCTTTGGCTGATGAAAACCATGAAGGTGATGCTCTATTTATTACTGTAGTCGGTAGCTCCAAGGAAGAGAGCAATATTCCACCCTCTATAAGGAGATAAATATTAGACCTTACTTAACAAACCATTTCCTGAAACTGGCAAACTCTCCCTTGTACTTCTTTTCTTTTTTTTGTCTTCTATTTTTATTTTCCCCTCCTTTAGAAGGGAAGCAGGGCTTGCTTTCACTCTTTGGTCGTGGTGGTGCTAAGGACTGTGCTCCTCTGTTATCTCGTTCATACTGCTTTTGCATCCTCTCTATGTATGTCTCTTTTTGATAACAGTTTGCAGAGAAATCCTGTAATAGATGTGGCTATAAAATGCCCCCAGGATTTTTGTTTTTGTTGCAGGATCTTTCCCAATATCTGGCAAAAGCAGAAGAAAGACTTTTAAAATACTTGGACTAGAGATTTGTAAGAAAACTAAGAAGATTTTTATTCCCGTTTCTTTTGGTTCATCAAAGAAACACATGCCAGCTTTGCATTTCAGAATAGAGAGGTATATACTGTGATTTTATCTCCAAAAATAAGTTGTTAGGTTTTTCGTAAGCAAGGATTATGGGAGAAGTAATATATTCTATTTGCAGACTGGTTTATATGCTGGAAAAAGAACAGACCACCTTTCAGCACACCAGCTTTTCCCTTGCTTTGTTTCAAACCTTTAGTAAGGCAGTAATTTTAACAAGAAAGTGACCCCGAAGAGAGCTGAGTTCTGTTTTACACCATCTATTTTGCTTCAACTTTCTAAGTTTTATTAAACCAATAAGTGCATCCAATCTGACTTTATTACCGAGACAAGCATTTCAGCAACAAGAGTGATGGTTATCGCTGTTAGGGAATTGGTTAGGCTGTTAGGCTAGTGGTTAGGGAAGCCATGCTACTGTCTTTATTCCTGGCCCCATAAGCAATGTGAAAGTGATGCCTGTCTCCTCTTTGTTGGCAAGTGCTCTTAAGAAGTGAAACATGGGCTCTGTGTACCCTTTGTTGGCTCAGCAGCTCTGCAGGGAGTCTTTCCAAGTGTGCAGAAATAAAAGCGCAGGGTGGTCAGCACTGCAAGTCAGCCTTCATACCCACACCAAAATCAAATTGGCAGGGGGAGGCAGCTGTGGGAATGGGAGACGTATGTGGCTTTGTGCTGGAACCTCAGCATGTGAAGATGCTCAGACAGAGGGTAGTGATGCAAGGTGGTCTGCTGAGCACTGGAGCAAGGTCCTACACCTGGGTCAGGGCAATCCCAAGTACAAATACAGCCTGGTTGGAGACTGGATTGAGAACAGCCCTGAGGAGAAGGACTTGGGGATGTTGATTGACAAGAAACTCCCCATGACCCGGATTCAGTGTGCGCTTGAGCCCAGGACCCCCTCATTTGCTGGGCTGCATCCCCAGAGCGTGAGCAGCAGGTCGAGGAAGGGGGTTCTCCCCCTCTACTGTGCTCTGGGGAGACCCCCTCTGCAGTCTTGTGTCCAGCTCTGGGGCAACAACACGAGAGGGACATGGAGCTGTTGGAGCGAGTCCAGAGGAGGCCATGGAGATGCTGCGAAGGCTGGAGCAGCTCTGCTCTGGAGACAGGCTGAGAGAGCAGAGCAGCTTCCAGTGCCTAAAGAGGCTACAAGAAAGCTGGAGAGGGGCTTTGCACAAGGGCCTCTAGGAACAGGACAAGGGGGAATGGTTTTAACCTGACGGAGGGGAGACTGAGATGAGCTCTTAGGCAGAAGTTCTTCCCTGTGAGGGTGGTGAGGCCCTGGCACAGGTTGTCCAGAGAAGCTGTGGCTGCCCCATCCCTGGCACTGTCCAAGGCCAGGTTGGATGGGGGTTGGGGCAACCTGGTCTAGCAGGAGGTGTCCCTGCTCATGACAGGGGGTTGGAACTGAATGACCTTTAAGGTCCCTTCCAACCCAACACCTTGTGAAACTTATGTTCTGCAGGACAGGCTAAGTTTTAATGAAAGAAGGGATTTAGGAATATTGCTTAGGCAAAACTGTGATCATGGAAAAATCCCTGCCCAATTTCTGCCTGACACTCTGTTTTAGAGGTACCACAAAGGTTTATGATAAAGTTTTGCATGGCTTATTTTTGCCAGAGTGCAGCTTGGTTTTCCTCTTGTTCCAGCTGGTCAGGATCAGCTGGTCAGCATCCAGAAACTAGGCATTTGTTGGCTACCAGCCTTAAGGGTTACACCCTGAAAACATCTCACAATTAGTCCGTGATGGCATTCTGATCATAGTACAGGTATGTCTGTGGGCCCATCTGTGTCACTTTTGTTATGGTCAGTTTAAGGCGAGGCTGCTTCTCTTCTCTGCTATGCTTGATGCAAATGTCTGGCAGATGACAGCCCTTTGTCATGCTGCATTCTCCCATTGGAGGTAACCCCTGGCACTGTGCTGCATGCTCATGGGGTCAGACACCACTCTGGAGCAATGTGGGTCTCCACAAGTGACTCCTGAAATGCACCTGAAATGCTGTAGGTACCTGAAATGTACCTGAAATGTCTGCATATCTGCAGGCTGTTGTAGTTGACAGTATTACTTCCAAGTTTCTTTCAGGTACTCTGGTTTTAAAAGACAGGTGATTGGCCTTTATAGTTCTTTCAGTTTTGTTTTATATATATATATATATATATATATATACATATATATAGGTTTGTGTGTGTGTTTTTATTTTGGGTTTGTGGTGTTTTTTTTTCATATAAAGGATATATGAAAGCAGGAGGGGGGTAGGGATAAAGAAGTAAAATTGTACCAAATGCAATTTGTGCAGGAAAATCTGCACTATTCCATTTATGTGGCATGATTCGTGTGCAACTTTTCATGCAACCTAACACGCCAGAAAATGCACCTTTTATAACTCGTCTGAAGATTTCCTCTCTCCAGGCTGTTGATCCCAAGCAAGTGGATTTGTTTCCCAGCCACCCAATTCAGCAGTTGTTCAGCAGCAATGCAAGGCTAATCTGTGTCCTCAGGACTGTTTGTAGGCCACAGATACCATAGGTGTGGTTTCAGCATAACGTTGCTGTCGTGGTTTAAACCCTGTTGGCAAGTCAGACACGCAGTCTCTCTCTCACTCCCATCCTTTTCTTCCCCCTGCTCCCAGAGGGATGGGAAGGAGAATCGAAAGAATGTAACTCCCACAGGTTGAGATAAGAACAGTTTAGTAACTAAGGTATAACATAAATCCTTACTGCTACCTCCGATAATAATAATGATAAAGGAAATAACAAGGGAAGAGAATACAGTACCACCTGCCTACCGATAATACCCAGCCCGACCTAGCACCGACTGATACCTAGTCCAACCCCTGCTGTGAACTCGCCCTTCTGAGTAACTCTCAGTTACATCCTGGGCATGACATGCTGTGGTACGGAATACCTCTTTGGCTAGTTTGGGTCAGGTGTCCTGTCTGCTTCTTCCCGGCTTCTCCTCCTCCCTGGCAGAGCATGAGTCTCACAAAGTCCTTGGTCAGACTAAACAATTGAGCAGTATCTAAAAACATTGGTGTTACCAGCACTGTTCCCAGGCCGAAAGTCAAAAACACAGCACTGCACCACTTACTAAGAAGGAGAAAAAAAATGGCTGCTACTGCTAAACCCAGGACAGTTGCTTATAAGTTTTGGATTGATTATGGCTGGTGCACAGAAGAAGGTCCCAAAAGATGCAGTGCTTCACTGAAAGAGGGTGTTGATTTACCTTTCAACAACAGCTTAGAAATTTTTGCAACTTCTCTATTTAAATAAATCAGTCAAGGAAGGAGCTTGCTACTGTGTAACATACGAAGTTGGCAGTATTTTTTATCTTTGAAACAGCTACTACTATCTTTGGGGAAGAGTAACTCGAAGGCTGTAGAGCAGTAACATTAAGTAGGGACTGATTAAGGGGACATTAAGGGCCTTATTAAGTGCTGCAGTGCAGGGAAGGGTAGTGTTGACAGTTAAATTATGGAAAGAAAAAAATTGCTGTAACATACTTGCTTTCATTAAGGCCGAACAACTCCCAGACCTTCAAGACTAAGGTCCCCTTCAGGGTTTGTTGGTGACCCTCATGTGGCTTCTGTAAAGTGCCAGATTTGTGAATAGCACTTGGATTACGTGAGTGGATTTTTTCTGCATGTCCACTAGTGGTAAGAAAGGAAGGCAACTGTTAAAAGCAATTTTGAACATCGTGTAAAGCCAGAACTTTGTTCATTAGCTGGCTTTTATTGCCATCTGGTGGTTGCTTCTCTGCATTTCAGACAGAGTTCTGCCGAATTGTCATTATGTGTGCTGGTATACTCATAATTTCAGAAAGAAAACATACAATCAGCAGCTGTGTAAACAATTTTAACTTGAGTTTAGGAATTACTGTAATACTATATAGAATACCCTATACTAATACACAGGATTTAAATACTGTGAGATGAGGAGACGTGTCCAAATGCAGCCTGAAAGTCCTGTTGACCTCAGTAGTAATCAGAATACTGCTATGTAGCATCCCATATTTGCAGTTCTCTAGGATTGTGACATATGGGCCAAAAGAAAATTTCATCAGTCATTAAAGGAAACAAGGTACTTGAGATCTCGAGGTGCTGTTTGAATTAGTTACTTTTCATATGAGGATGTATATGACAAGTTTCAGTATTCCTGAAACTCAGCTTGCTTTTTTGCTTCCACATGTTCAGTCCCTATCCTGTCTGCTACACTCAAGTGCTAATAGTAGGTGTTATTTGTTGATCTCATTGATATATTTGTGTATTTTACTTTGTGTCATTTACAACATGGTTGTACTTTTATCAGAAATGTAAGTTTCAGTGTAAATGAGATTTCAGTTTCATTCTGCATAGACAGAAACAAGTGCTACTCTTGCGTAATGTTTGTGATTTATTTTTTTTATGGCTTGTTAAAAGCAGTCATTAACAGCTTCTCTGTGGTCTACCATATTTATTCCATGTGTTGGTAAGAGAAAATCCTTCAGGAAAATGTTTGGATCAGCATCCTGATCAGGTTTTATGAAGTGTATTTTGGACAGGTTGCGGAAAGGATCTTCATTTCAATGCAAAAAAAGTTGTGTTCCTTTCTATGGACACAAACTTTTGGACGGAGATTTAACATGATCCCTGATCTAGCAGCAAGGTAAGCATCCTGAAAGTAAGAAGGGAAACAAAGGGGAAGACCCTTTCAAGGTGACAAATATAAAAGTAGGTTTAAAGTATAATTTGTATGGTTTTGAGTTCCCTGTGCGTGCCCCACGACATGTTTCTGTGTTTGAATAGTATGAACGAAACAGAAACTTGGGCACAAAGTTTGCCTTGTGTTTGGAGCTGGGGAGTACAAAGGCTTTTCCCTCCCTCTGGTAGCCACTGCAGCTGTCTTCAGTAAAGCACAGTGGCATGCGAAGCTTTGGGCAGAGGTGCAGCACTGGTGTTGCCATGTGGGATGTGGGCATGTGTTACCTGAAATGCATCAAAGCAATTGAAGAAAGCCTTGACTACCCCCAGTAGTAATTTCCTCTTTGGTTATTCTGCTGATGCTGTGTCCACAGTCCTTGCTGTGCTCTTTCTTTGGTTTGTGATGCTATTTTTATTGGGTTGTTCTCTCCCAGCACTGACAGTGAGGTTACTGTCTGCCAGGTTTTCCTGCATGCAAACTCTTGCCTTTATTTCTGCTACTGTCTGCACTGTTTGGTACTTTAAGCCTCATTTACCACAGTTTTATTTTGTCCTCTAGACTGTCATTCGTGTTTCTTTAGGAACTGGAAAAAAATAATCCATTATATCTGATACTGCTATTAAATCCTTTAAAAATACCAATCTTGATGTTCTCTAATCATTCAGTACCAAAACAATGAAACATTTTGAAACAGGTGTTTTCCTGCCTTTTTTTTTTTTTCCAAATCATATTCCTTCCTATCACACTGCACTATCAAAAATTGTGCTCTACAATGAATTTCCTCTCATGCCATCTCATTCTAGTCATAAAGAGGGTGTCAAAGAGGGTGTCTGCATTTCTCTGATTGTTGTGAACATTACTGGTTTTAAAGCCTGGCTATATGCCCCTCCATGCTTTACAGAAAGGTAATCTGTTACTTCCCAGAGCAGTGTCTCCAAAGCAGCCAGCTTAGCTGAGTGGGTGAAATTGGTGGCAGTTGGATATGGGACTATTCACAGAAAAGCCTCTTCCAGACTGATTCCATATGATTTTACCTTGTGTCCCTCACCGTGGCGTTTGCTGAGGTTGATTTGCCTTTCAAGACTTGTGTAGGGCACTGTGGATATTTTTCACCCTTATGAAAAATCTCTTTATGTTGCCTGGTGGAACACTTCTGGGCTCCTATTTTATTTTATTTTTTTTTTTTTTTTTTACTTTTAGAGAGAGCTGTGATGCTGTTGATGGTTATGATCCTTTCACATTCACACTGAAGATGATCATTTTTCATTGAAAATACAGAAGTCAGCTCTTGCACTTCAGTTCTTACCTGAAATGTGTCCTGGCCAAAGCCAGGAGTCATACTGACTCCCTGGTATATCAGACTTGAGAGTTAGGCTCTATGCTTTTGTTTCCAGATACTGCCCTAAGGGAGAAATGAGTAATTGTAGTGAGTCATTAGGGGAGGGAATAAAAAGGATAAATAAGGGGATAAATAAAAAGGATAAAAGGTATGAGATAAAAGATTATCAGAGTAGGTAGGACAAAGAAACTTTGTGTGGCATATTATATAAATATTAGAGCTGATGCTTGAAGTGACACATTAAGTAACAGAAAATTCAGTCCTCCACTGGGTATTGCAATGTATGTAATGCATAAAGTGTTAATGAACTAACTGTTGGTCTTTAATAAGGTAGATGTTTACCTCAGAGCTCAATACAGTAGGTCTATGGCAGTGTTTTTTTTCCCTCACACTGGGGCTAAACTAGTACTTTTTTCATCCTGCTTAACATCGGGCTGAGAGTGGGAATTGCATGCTGCTGTAATCTTCATTAGCTTGAAGTCACGCTGCTGCTCAGCAGAGGAACTGGCTCAGCCACTGCCAGCCTGCTGGTAGAGTGTTTGTAGGAGCATTAATGCCAGCAGACATACTTTGTATGGACTATGTACGACACTACTTGCTATTTCTAAGCAAACGTCTTGTAAGTATCAGTGAGGAGAACAAATATGGATATGTTGACTCACTCATACTGTTCGGTGTCCATCTGTATTCCTGGTGACTCTAGGAGTGTTACCTAAGCAAGGATGTCAGAAGCTTTGTCTTTTAAAGAGGTTGCAAAACACAGCATGGTGAGATGCAGTGGCCCTGCTTGACCCTGTTGGCCAGAGGAAACTTCCTGATTCCATCCTTTCTTCAGGAATTAGAAAACATGGGTGTGGACGGAAAACTCAAACAGCAATTGTATTGAAACTGGCAGCCTGAGGAAGCAGGCAGAAATGGGTGGTAGCCTGAAGTGAGGTGGGAAGATTGAGTATGAGTTCATGTAAAATCTTCAATTTGTGGCACTTACAGCCTGAGACTGATAGAAAAAAAATCCTTGGATAACAGGAGGTGTTATGAAATACTTTCCCAGTGCTACTCCTGTTCAAGGAACAGTTTTATTGAGAAACTTTTTACTGTAGGTGACAAAACTATCTGCTGCAGGATAACAGTAAAGAGATCATAGCAGAGTTAAAATGGCTTATATAAGAATTTAATCAATAATAACTGAGTTTTTTTTTTTTTTTAAGATAAGTTATTAAAATACTTACAGACTGAAATTCTGCTGAGGACAAAGAAGCTTCTAGTGCTTGGCTTTTCAGAACAGCCAAGTATCCAGTATGCTGTGCTGTCATGGGAATTTCTGATTTACCAAGAAGCATAAAATAGAAACCATAATCACAAGTCTTCTCCTAATGTTTTCTAAGTAGAAGTAAATTTCTTTGTAGTCATCATATTCCATGAAAATCCCCCCTTACTTTTCTCCTACAGCACATTTTGTCTGTTTCACCTGCAGAAACACATAGGCAGTCTTGCCCTTCGTGTGGTACTTGGATTTGTTCTGTTTGCTACATTATATGCTCCAGTAGTTTTGTTGCATTGATATTTGCTTAATTCTTTAGAGGCATTTGATACAGATATGATTTAGGAAGTGAAAGTAAACTTCTAAATTCTCTTGTTAATTAAAATAGATTGTTGCCTTTAGAACACCTCAAAGCACCTAATATACGTTTCTCTATAAGACACTGTAGTGAAAAATACTTGAATATAAAACAGGAGCCTGCAGTGTATACCATTAAACCCCAAAACTGTATTAGTGTTTCTAGCCTTCTAGGTATGGGAAATGGACAAGAAATTAGACCACCACAAAACTTGGCAGACTTTTCCAGGTCATCATATTGCTGGTCAACAATACCCTTTGTCATGGTAGGAACAGCAAAAACCTTGGGTAAAATGTCAGGCTTTTTTTTGGTACTACTTGTACCCTTTCTTTCGTGAGCTCTGAATGCAGACTCTTAGTGGTGGGACCTCTGGCTGTAATGAAATGTGCTTGTAAAAGCACACCATGTCACTTGCATGGAAGACACAACAAACGCAAAAGCAAATACCTATTGCGGGACCTTTAATTCAAGTCAAACGTGTTTTTACAGGATATTGTGTTCTTTGAATGGAAGTTCACAACATAAAGGTGAAAGCAAGAACCTGTTTTTTGAGCAAACATTTCTAGATTGCATCAAAGCCTCGAGCATGCAATTTTTAGTTGCTCTTCTAGCCCAGTGCTGGCAGGGTCCTGTCTAAACACTTTGTGCCTGTACTCTGTATGTTAAGAAGCAGTAACTACAGAGGCCAAAAATACTTTTTGCACTCTTCAGGGACTTAAGTTTCTGCATGGTCTTTCTGTAACCATTTCAGAAACTGATTTCTATGCTGTTTTGCACAGGGCATCTCCTTGGCCAGTCTTCATCGACTTGTCCAGCCATTTCTACTTCCTTCTGAAAGTTCAACTAAATGTTTCAAACCGTGTTACTAGCATCCTTTTGATTATGTGCTCATCCCTATTGTGATGGTCAGAGATAACTGTTTTTTTCCAAAACAGCTTATGAATATTACAATAGAAAAAATATGACACAAAAGCAAACCAGATTCTGCCTTGATCAGTCAAGGGTGTTGTTCACTTGATTATAAGGATGACTTTTTGATTATGTAATGTAAGTGGACCCAAGTAAGTTTTAATTTTTGACAGCTTTATGTATTGGAGTAGGTCTTTTCTAAAAATGGCATCTGTATATTGACTTCAATTAAGGAAGTAGGTACACTGTTTAAAATTAGTGTCATAGCCTGCTCTGAAATTGATGGTACAGGTTGCTGATTTGTAGATGCCCTGACCCAAAAAACTTATGCCTCTGTGGCAGTTTAACTTGTACTAGTGTGAAGTCAACAGTGAGATGTTTGTATTTAGGTATCCATATTATAACACATATTTTTAATGTATGCAAAGAGTTTATGCCCCTATGTTTGGCCTTTATTGTCAGCAGCAGTTGGGTAGCCAATACAAAGGTACATGTGAATCCTTCGGAATATGTGGCCTACGGACAATGTGTAACAATAGTACTGCTATGCGTGTACCAACAGTGATAAACTTGGAACATGAATCATTTAGTGAGAACTCATGTATTTCGTATTCCTTCCTACACATGCTGTTCTCGTTTTATTATCAGCTTCTGGTATGTTACAGGGGTTTTTGTTCACTTAGTTACCTTTTCTGCTTTATGATTTCTATGCATTTATTTAATTATGGTTCCAGACACCATACCTACTATTGTTACTTTGGTTTACACATTCTTTCAAGCCCTACTGCCACTGAGCCTAATCTGAAGACAATCCCCAAAGCCCTAATCCTGCAAGGCAGAGGAGCATGCTGATGCTTTCTTTTCCAAGCAAACACTTTCTGAACAAGTTCCCCTGACAATTTGGAGTTGATACCGCTGTTTATGGCACACTTGTGTGGCAAAGGTAACTGTTGTTTTGAAGTTCAAGTACATGTGCTGGAATCTTTCCATAATTTATTAACTAGATATCAACTTAAGTATCAATATATATTGAGTACAGACAATTTTTTAACACTATTTAGGTTCATAAAAGACAATGTTTATAACAGAAGTTGCCACCTGTGAGCCAGATGAAAGATAAAGATAGGGAGCTTATTTCAAGAAGGTGACGGTTTGAACTGGTATCCTCTGTTTTGCATGGAAAAAAACCCAATAAAACAAGATTTTTAAAGGTTTGCAAAAGAGGTATCACAGAGACCATGCTAAGTTAGACATTGTCAGAGAAGAGGAAGCACAATAGGAATTACATCACCAGGTTGCTGCTTGGCCTAAGTAAGGTTTGGGATGTTGCCTGCATAGGAAGGATGGTTTTGCATCTCACAGAATTTAAAAGAAGTGCTGCATTTGAATTATTGAAATGCATGACCTGGAAGTGTGCTGGAGTAGTTTCTAGGTGGAAAGAACTAAAATGGTCTTCTGCAGCAACATGACCTTGCTGAGCAGGTCCTTGCACAAGAACTGCAGCTGACCGCTGCATTTATACAGTGCCCAGGAGGCAGAGAGGGAAGGTGCAAGAAATACCTACTGAGGGGCTGAAGCTTCAGCAGTGTCTGTAGCAATAGCGTTAAATATGCAGATCAGCAGTGACAGAAGTGTATGTTTGTGTATGCTACCAAAGGAGGTAATAATGATAAAGGTAATTCTTTTTTTTTTTTTTTTTTTTTTTTTTTGGTCAAATTTTGCTTCTTTCATGTTAGTTAAACCCAAAGCTCATCAGAGGACGAGGCTGTAATTCATCTTCTGTGTATAGAGCTTGGGGCTGTAAGTCTTAGTCTAGACATGAGAATGGAGGAAGGATATGTGTCTTGCTGTGTGTGTTATTTTTATTTTACAGCTAATAGAGTTCAATAATTCATTCACCTGCCAGCCTGATTTTCCCTTCAATGAATGCCAACATGATTTTTTTTTCACTGTTTTGCTTTTTAAGAATGTAGTGTTTTCTATCTAGATCGTCCCCTGGGACAGATTTCTGTCTGTACATATCTTTCCTGCTATAGTATCATTTTCTGTTTTTTCCCATTCACTTTTCTTCCCTATTTATTCCTGAGGTGGGATCTCCTGTGTGGCTTTTCTACCATCACTGTATTTCTGTACTTGAGTTACCTTTACTTTTGTCTTCATCTTTTCCCTCTCCTCCTGTCTCAACACTATAGTCTGCCTCTCTGCCCATTATACATCTGTGGCCACTCTTCATCTCCCTGTATATTGTTTCTGGACTAAATCCACTGTGATGCTCCAGTGGCGAGAGCTGCAATGTCTAACTTCTGTGTGCCTGCTATGCACCCTTCGTTAAGCCCATAAGAGCAGATCAACTTCTCAGGAAGGAACAGGACCGCTAAAATTTTGAGCTGCCTGCAGCAAATTAGTAAGGAAGGACCAACAGAGGAAGGGGGTAGGATTTCTGGCACAGAATATATGCTAAAATGTATTTTGGAATTTTGTACATGTGTTTTGGCAGCACAGCAGAGCTCAGTCTTTTCTTTCAGTCAGTGTGAGTAGTTTTTCTACATATTTAATTGCCGTTTTACAGCACATGCCACTTTGCTGTAGTCCCCTCCTCACTCTAAGATACTAAAACTTGCAGCTTTCCCCTTGGTAGGAATAAGGCTCCACTTACCCATTGTTGTGAGGTGGGGTTGCTTTTTCCTCCTTTTTTTCACCTGTGTATGAAATAATTCAAAATTCATTGGGCCAGAGGAATTAGTACAAACCAATAATGTAGGGAAGGAAGTCTGAGTCACACTCTAGGAACTATTGAGGTAGTATATGGATAAAAGAATCATTGGTTTATATTGGGAGAATGTTTTCTGACATGAGTAGGCAAGAGAGACCATGTGGCATGCTGCATTTGCATACATGACTTTTTCCTCCTTCAGCCTCCACGGCTTGTGTCAGAATAGCAGAAGTTTCAAAATCTAACCCTTAATTTGCTCATGATGCTTGGCCACAGGCTGTAACCCTTATAGAACACTCTGCTGAAGTCTGGATTGAAACAGGATGTATCAAATTTGCATAAAAAAGCTCTGGGTTTCTTTTTTCCCCCTTTTTCTTTGGCATGAAACAACTGCAGTCCACTGTTTGTGCCCCCTTCGTCCATTACTGAATCAGGTATGTCATTCTTTACCAACAACAAAGTGTGCCATGGGTATTGGTATTCAGGAACCATCTGTGCCACCAGCAAAGATTCAGCAGAGGGCAGCCAAATTACTGCGAGTTGGAGTTCTTGTTTCTTTTATGTAGAGCAGGGCAGGTCAGATTGCACACATACCATTTCCCACAGGACCTGACAAAGAGCTAAAGATCTAAATTATTTACAAAAACAGCAATCCTGTATTCTCGCCTTAAAGATTTGAGGGAATGTGGGAATGCACAAGCCAACTGTGCGACAGCCATGCTTCCTACGTCTCTAAGATAGGTCCTGTTAAATCCTCAGAGCAAATTCCAATCACTTATGCTGAAGGTCAGGGCCCAGCGCAGTTGCTCTTGAGGAGATCTGCTGGAAGGCAGTTAATTTCTATTAAACTGTACAAAGATTTGGTGCTGGTTGTGATGAAGTGTATCATCAGTCTTATTTAATAAGTTGAAAGTAACATTTTAGGTGGGTGGCGTTTAAAGACTTGGGTAAGCTGTAAGTGGAATATCAGTATAGCAGCGTATTCTAAGAATTATTATCATTTAAAAAAGAGTTAATCTTATAGTACGGTGCTATAAATGATTTTGAAATATTTATGATTTTAAAATGAACAATCCCCTGTCTGTTGACTGCAGTTACACTGCTGTGTTTCTGGTTGGAGTTTAAAGACAAAACAGTTACTGATTATCTAGCTTCTAACACTAACTCTTTGAAGTATCTGAGTGTGTTCTTTCTTAACATTGTAAGCTAAAGTGCAGCCTTTTGTTAGGAATCAAAAATACACCTAGTGTATTACGAATTATAATTTCAGTGTGATATTATGCCATAGCCCAAATTTCAAAGGGTAAGGCAATGCATGTAAAATTAATCATTGCCTTAAGTGGCTTGTGGTGCAATGTGGTATCCACTGAAGAGTCTGGATAGATCAGCTTTAATTATCAGTTGTCAATTAGTCAGCTAGCCTTGCAGTGAAGCTTCAACCTCTGCTCTCATCAGCTTTTTCTTCTAACACTAGCATTAGTGTCTAACAGTACTCATGAAAAGGTATTTCAATTGTAACCTCATTAACTGCCAGTATATGAAAGCAGAACCAGAAGATGGTAGCTTAAAAATTGTGGAGAAAGTAAAAACTCCAAAGAACCCCAAATTCTGTAGGTATGTTGCAGATCACTTAGTTACTCTGAATAAGAAAACAGCTTATTCTATGAAAACAAGAGGTGTTAACGAGGAAGACTGGGAGGAAAAGGTGTTTCATTTTTTGAAAAGTCCTAGGTAGACAATCTCTGTTTTCTTAGCAGGGTACATTTAAGTAAGCAAAAGTGAGCCAGTTAACAGACATAGCTTAACAAGCCAGAGCAATTTTGAAATGGTAGAAACTGCCGTCAGCAGAGCTTTTGTGAGTTCTGGTATTGAACTCACTCAAGAGGGAAAGACTTTAAATGTGTTTATAGCATATGTAAAACTGCTAAGCCAGTTTGAAAGGCTTATGGATCCTTATTTTAAACAAGGTTATAATTATGATCACAGATCTAAGAAAAAGAAAATAAAGAATATTCCTAACTAAAATTTGTGTAAGGAGGGGAAAGGCTAAAGGTGTGTGCAAATTGCTAGACATTCATAAGAATAAAACATTCGGAAGAATAAAAATAGACTATATTTGGAAAGGAAATAAGACAGTGCCATGATGGACTACAAATGTCAAACCTATAGAAATATGCTAGACAAAGTAAAAGCTGAGACTTCAGAGGAGTCTGGAGAATGTAGATGAAATGTGTTTTCAAGAAGCAGCGTGAAGAACAGTACCCAGAGCAAAGAGCTGTGTGCTTGTGCAGAGCTGCGGGATCCAGAGAAAACAGGAGCATTTTGCAAAAGTGCATGCACAGGTATTTTACCTGCCTAAAAAGAAATCACCTTACCTGAAGAAACACATATCCAGTGGAAAAAGACAGTAGCTACAATACAGATGAAAGAACATTCTTTGTGGGGATGTCCCAGAGACCATCAAGGAGTGTTAACCTGAACATGAATCTCATATTTTTTATTTACAGGTTGGGCATTGATATATAACTTAATTTTTGTAACTCAAGAGTTAATAAAAGGTTGTTGAAGAAAAGACAGAAATAAATGAAGTCCAGATCACACAATAGGAAAATGGCTTATAACATAAATGCCTCAAAACTGTACAAAAGAAATTTAGAGTCTTGAAAGGACCGGTTTGCACTGTTTCGTGAAACAGAGTACTTGAATACAAGGAAGCTGGACACTAGATTTTCCTGGGAGTCAGTAACTCTTACCAGAGAGTTTGGGAAGTTGGCTGTATCTCAAAGAGAAAGAAAGTGTAAGTATGGAAAGAAGAAGCTAATTTTGAAGCAGGAAGAGAAATCTATTTTAGTATTACCTAGAGTCTTTATCCTATTTTTTGATTGCATGACAAAGAAAAGATAAAACAATGACCTTTACTTGATTTAGATGCAACTTAGGTAGATACTTTAATGTTAAGCCTGAAATTCTTGTAGCATTACATATGTTAGTATCATTGAATTATGGTTCTGGAATATAATTAATTAAATTTAAAAATACATCATTAGAGAATTAATGTGTTAAATATGCTTTCATAGGTATCAAATTGATATTAGCTAGTTTTGCATACCACCTGAAGTGTTAACAGATAATAAGCTACAGCCTTTGGTTTATTGTGATTTTAAGTACTTTTTAAACAGGTCTTTATTTCAATCACATTACGTAGAGTTCAGAATATCCAGTGTCATATCCTGAACTGCAGTTGTGATGTGGAAAAGGGTAGCACAGATACTTTCAAAGGTCCAACGCAGCTGGATTTGTGGGCAGCACCATTTAAAAGGACATTTATCAACTCCATTTTGGATAAGTGAAAAGCTTTGAATATAACTACTTGAACAATTTTAAAGAAGTGTATTTTAGAGTACTTTGCTGTTAAAAAATTAAGGTTTTTGTTCTTACGGTACAAGACCTAGATCCTTTACAACTGTGAATTGTATAGTGTGCAAAAATGAGAAGAATGTGAGGGTGTCTCATAAAGTTGCTGCTTCCTCCTCAAAAGGGATAGTAAACCAAAAAATGACCTGTAAGGAAAACAGCTAATATCTGCAGCTTCTGCAGAGAAGGGAGAGAAGAACTGGATACTTGACCAGTTGAGTTCTTGAGATACAACCAGTCAAGGAAGAGTCATTAATTATTACGGCATTAATTATAAGTACTATGCTGGAACAGGGACAAATCCAAAAAACGAGACCTGCTCCAAAGGATTCATGGGAGTTTCTGAAATATTCATACTTTACATTTCTCTTCCTCTGAGGAAAGATGACCTATTCTTTATGACGATTTCTCTTAAATGTGACATTCTTGGGCACATTCTTTCTCCAAACAATAGTAATTTGAATTGGTGTTTGGGGCCTGACTGGTAAAGCTACAGATGCTTTTCCCTTCCTCTGTCCTCACATATTTGGTAAATAAAATTTTCTTTCTAATAACAACACTTCCCCCCCCCCCCCTTTCTTTCTATAAACTAGTTTAGAATTTGAAATTGCTGTCAGCAGTCGTTATCTGTATGGATGAGAGTGTTAACACAAATTCAGTAGAAGATATGCTACTACCTATTTTATTCATTGGTACAGCCAACCTATGATCAAACCGTAAGCAGGCCTAGATAATAACTTTCTCTAGAGCTATATGATATGACTGCAGTCTTAGTGGAGAAAGAAAACAGGGAGAAAAAAGTAAAATAAATGTATAAACTATGCAGACAGTCTTTTTCAGAGAAATTTTTACAAAATCATTTACTGTGTAAAAGTTGCTGAAAACAACAAGAGAAAAATGTTGATATTGTTTCCAAGATTTGCAAGAAAAATGCAAGTTACAGGACAAAAACATAAATGTTTTTCTCATGATAGGAGCTATAGCATAAAAAATTTTCACACCAGTGGCGCTAAGAGTAAATGAAAGTGATGATAATTCAGCAATACTGAGAAGTTTATAATCTTATACTGGTCTCATTAGATAGAGTGAGACTAATGGGATTGGAAACAAATGAGGAAGAAGCTGAGGTCCATGAAACTAGGTGCTTTGATGCCATGGGTTTTGTAGTCAGAAGAATGACTAAGCAGCAGTAAAATTTAGTTTCATTTGTGGGTTGTTTTGTTTTTTTTTTTTTTAAAATGAGTTCAGTATTTCAGAGGGACATTGAAGGCACGCACTATTTCAGAAGTAGTGGAATGTGGAGTGACTGGTTATGTTTTGTGGAGTGATGTTAGTACATTTTTGCACAAATCCATAGCAGCAAAACTGTATTGTGAATATGAGAATCAGCATCCAATGCAATACTAAGAATAACTTTTCTTTCAGTGAAAGAAATATATCATAGCTGAATATAATTCTTCTAAATGAAATGCTATTTTGAAAAGAAAAAAAATGGGAAAAGGTTGATATTGTAAAAAATATATTTTTATAAATGTATTAGGACTTTTTTTAGAGCTAGTTGAGTTTTTCCCATATTGAAGGTATATTTCCCTTTGTATAGGGAAAATGTATTTGCTAATGCCTAGAATAGAAAATTTTTAGGAAAATTGTGGAATGGGAGAAGATCTAGCATATTGGTTGAATTAGAACAGATTAAAAATCTGCTCAAATTTCCATCTTAAAAGGTAAAAGAGCTAGGTAAATTTATGAAACTTTAAAACGCATTTTTGACATTTCACAATTAATCCGGTGGGGAAGAGGTTTAACTTCTCTGTTGCGGTGAAAGTTAGAAATGCTCTACCAATCCTCTCTTCCTCTGCTATTTCTATTAAAATTACTCAGAACACACAAAAATGTTTGTAAAATCCTACTGTCCAATGTTACATACCCTGGGAATAGCACTGAGAGGGTCATTTTGTCATGGGCAGCGGTGAAACTAAAGAAGTACTGTCTGCTCCTCCAGATGAGGCTTCTGGTGAGTTGAGAGGGTGGAGACTCCTCTGTTATTGGCAGGATAGTGTGTTAAGAAAGGAGATTTTTCCTGTCAAAACTGAATTTTGTTTCCCTTGTTTCAAAATGTGAGGAAGTACTAATGACACAGTCTGTTGAAACCAGATGGGAAGCGAAGATTATGGAACACAGGAAAGTATCTTGCATTTTAGACAAAACTACTTAGCAGTGGAAAAATATGTGAAATAGAACTGACTGGAGGTCTGACAAAGTGCTAACTTCATGAAATAAAGACAACAGGAATAATAATAATAAAATGATACAGCTTGGAAGGGATCACTTGGAATTATGGAGTCCAACCTCCTTTTCTGATTCAATAGTAGATCAGGTTGCCCAGGGCTTTGTCTAGTTTTGAATATGTCTGGGGAAGAGGACACTGCAGCCACCCTGGACAACCTGTTGCAGTGCTTAACCACCCACAAGGGAAAGAGCTTTTTTCCTTATGTACAACTTGAATTCCTTCTGCTGTAACTTGTAACTGTTGTCTCTTGTCCTTTTTACTGTGCACTTCTGAGAAGGATCCATCTTCTCTGTAACTCTGTTTTCGGTTGTGGAAGACGGCAGTTACATGCTCTCAAGACTACTTCCAGGCTAAACAGTTCCAGTTTTGTTAGCCTTTACTCATGGTTAGTGTGCTCCAGCTGCTGCCTTAGTGCCCCTTCCTCCTCCAGGCAGATTGATGGCTTGGTTTGGCTTGCTTACCCAGGCCTCGGGTCCTTTCCAAATTGCTTCACTTCATGTCTAACATATCAAACTGGTCCACACAGCCTTCTCTTTCCGAGGCTGAACAGCCCCAACTTTCTCAGCCTGTCTTCATACGGGAGGTGCTCCACTCCCCTGATCATCCTCGTGGCCCTCCTCTGGACTTGTTCCAACACTTCCATGTCCTTCTTATGTTGAGGACACCAGAACTGCACACAATACTCCAGGTGAGGTCTCACGAGAGCAGAGTAGAGGGGCAGGATCACCTACTTTGACCTGCTGGTCACGCTTCTTTTGATGCAGCCCAGGATACGGTTGGCTTTCTGGGCTGCGAGCACACACTGAAGCAGGCTCGTGTCCAGTTTCTCATCGACCAACACCCCCAAGTCCTTCTCCTTGGGCTGCTCTGAATCTCTTCTTTGCCCAATCTGTAGCTGTGCCTGGGATTGTTCCAACCCAGGTATAGGACCTTGCACTTGGCATGGTTCAACTTTATGAGGTTGGCGTCAGCCCACCTCACAGACATGTCAAGGTCCCTCTGGATGGCATTCCTTCCCTTCAGCTTATCAACTGAACCACACAGCTTGGTGTAAGCAGCAAACTTGCTGAGGGCACACTCAATCCCACTGTCCACGTCACTGACAAATATGTTGAGCAAGACTGGTCCCAACACTGATCCCTGAGGGACACCACTCGTTACTGGTCTCCAGCTGGACATTGAGCCATTGACCACGACTCTTTGCGTGCGGCCATCCAGCCAGTTCTTTGTCCACTGAGTGGTCCACCTATCAAATTGATGTCTCTCCAATTTAGAGACAAGGATGTCATGTGGAACAGTGTCACATGCTTTGTACACGTCCAGGTAGATGATGTCAATTGCTCTGCCCCTGTCCATCAGTTCCGTAGCCCCATCATAGAAGGCCGCCAAATTGGTCAGGCAGGATTTCCCCTTAGTGAAGCTATGCTGTCTTTCACCAACCACAGCATATATATATTGTAACACTGTATTTTATATATACATATATAGGAGGAATTAATAGTAGTACAGACTTTGGTCTGCACCTGCAAAGGACATTACCTGTGTCATCCTGCAAATGACCTGGTGTAAGATCCATAGAATCACAGAATACCTGAGTGTGGAAGGGACCCATAAGGATCATCAAGTCTTAACTCCCTGCTCCTTGCAGGACTGCCTAAAACTAAGCCGTATGACTAAGAGCATCCTTCAGCTACTCCTTGAAGATTCAATGGTATTGTTGAAAGGTGGCAGTTGTTGAAGTCATGTTCCTTTAGCAGGCCTTGGGCAGCAGAGCTCTGGAAATTTCTCACTAGTTATTTTCACAGTTCTCTTAATTCCTGTGCCTGGTCAAAGGCATGTTTTCTTGCAACATGGGGACAGAACAGATACAGACTTTTCATGGGTAGGAGCTTCCATTTGGAGCACAGGGGTGTGAGAATTGTTACATAATGAATATGTTTGTTCTAAATAAATTCTATCCTCCTTTCTAAAAGCTGGATTGTCTTGCCTCTACCACAGAACCCTGTAGTTGTGCTTTCATCTCACCTAATTTCAAATCAGTTAGCCAGCTACATGTCAGGTGATTAACACCCAGTCACTCACCTTTGTAATTAATGGAGAGAGACATGCTTTCATTCTATCTTACTCTCAGGAGCTGCAGTGCTTCCCTTCCTCCTGATACCTGCCTCTTGCCACTGCTGATGTTGGGTGCCTATGACAGCTCACTTGGGCAGCATAATTAATGTTTGGGTGACTGAAGCTGGGTGTGCTGAGTACGACTCTGAACTCTGGGCATCTGCTCTCTGGGCAAAATAGCTATGCCAGAGTTCCTTAGTCAAGCAGTTGGTTCCTGGCATGAGAAATGTGTCAAAAGGCCTAGAAAATGCAGTGACCTCAAGAGGTCCAAGCACAGGCATGTTCACCAGAGCAGAAAGTCTGTTTTCTGACCAGATCTGATTAGCCAGATCATTAAAATTTACAAAATTCAGCTTCTTGCCTGTGTGTAACAGCCATGTAATGTGTGTGACTGGGTGGGCTCCCACTCCACCTGAATATTAGCTCTTTGCAAGAGTAAACTTGCTTAAAGTTAGGTTATGTAGTTTCACTAATTTGCACTACTGCAGCTTCCTGAATGCAGAGTAGTCTACGTACACATCACTCTCAGTGCCTCATTCCCCACATTTTCGCTATAGTTTTTTGTCATGTGGTGGTTGGAAGCAGCTAGAACATTGTCTGCTGTTCCTGGATATTTCACATCTCAAGTCCTTGATGCATCGTTTAAAACATATACCAACTGCTTTTGGGTAAGCTCCTGGGTTTAAAAGTAAATTACAGTAAATCACAAATAATTGGTATTCAGCACTCAAATAGCAATTTCACACTGTGGCTTATCCCTGTAACAATTCTCCCTAAGGGTCTTGAATACCTCAGAATATTTATCCCATCAAGTTAATGCAAACTATTTTAAATTACTCCATTTGTAGCTATTATTAACTGTTGTGACATGCTATGATATTTTTTAGTGATTTTTTTTCTTTTAATATTTCCCATGGGAACCAAACAGTTAGAAGTCCCTTTGAGCTTAAGAAAGGATGGATTTTAATGAACTGCCCAGAGAATGGCTGCTTGTGCTCAAGTGGAGTTAATAGGTTTCAACAGCCACCCCACAATGGCCCGAAACAATGAGGTGCTTGAGTCTAAATGAATTTTACAGTGTTGTACATGAATGTGATTTTAAAATTAATATAAAAACTTTCCCATATCATGTTCATGCATAGTTCATGCATATTTTGGTATTGCATCTTTTGTATGCTGTTTCTAACGGAGCTGAAGCTCTTGCTGGAGCTGTGAGTACTGTCGATTACTACTGGCATGGTAATAAAGAAATGGAGTAATGAAGGTACATACAGTTCCTGCCTGTAGTGCATGCCCTATGTAAACACTATGATGGTGAATGAGCAGACAGCATAATTAATTTTTTTGTGTTTGTTGTTTTTTTTTAAGTTTCTTTTTTTTATCAAGAAACAAATCACACATAAAATAATCTTATTTTTAAAAACTGGTCAAGGAGTTCTGTTCAACACATATTTGTTTACTGGGAAGAGAAGTGTAAGGAGCATCTTCCCATATTCACCAGCATGCCCGTCTGCTGACAGCCCCACCCCATCTCCAAATCTAAGCCTTATCTTATCTTGACAGTACTTTTCTGCATAAACAGTTCTTTCAAGTTTGGAACACAAACTCTGAATGATATCAATCTGCCAAGATTTCCAAAGGGTGTTACTTCTTCCATGTTTTTTGTCTTTTCTGAGTCATTGCCTAGCACAAGGTTAGTGAAGAAAGACTTTTGAACAGTTAGCAAGTAAACCATTACCAATACAAAATCTTTGTCACTTGCTTCCATTTTCTGATCAGTTTATAGTACTTATGAATTAGCTTATCTGTAAACTTATTTTACATACTCTATTTTCCTTTTACCTGGGTTAGACAGTGACAAATTGTTCCTTCATTCAGTGCAATTCTCTAACTGTTTTCCTTTTCCCACCCTTTCATTTTCCTATAAATTATAGCAAGCGGCTCTTAACAGAGTGAATGGTGACACAGTGTGTCAGCTTTGGCTGTGGGATTGTTTTGCATGGGCTAAGCATTGCTATTAAAGTGGGTGATTTATAGAAAAGAAGGCATTGTCCTGTTATTTCTTTTCCCCATACTTCGTCCCCAGCTCAGTCGTCATCACTCTTGGTAAACAAAGGACGGTTCAGAGCGGCGAGGACTCTCTGTGAACTGCCGTGTTTTCTGACAGCTCTGAAGATGAAAGGCCCCTACCAGCACTTACTGTAGCTGTGCTTGATCGAATTCTGCGACTGCTTTCCTTTGCCACTCGGCAGGATGGTGGCTGAGTACCTCGTATCTCCAGTCTGCATCACCAGGGAGCTCTGGCATCCTTCCAGCATCTTCAGCACTTGTATAATGTTCCGCGGCAGGAGTTCCTCTTTTATCTACAGCTCAGGCACTTTCTTCCTGCTACCCCTACAAGATTATCTCCTACCACTGGCGACAGACCTTGAATCTCTTTTCCTCAGATTAAAGTCTGTAAAAGGATTTGTTTTGAAACGTTGTTGACTGTTTCATTGCAGTAACTCTCATGCTTTTTAGAAGCAGGAGAAATGGGTTGAGAAGTGGGTTACAAAAAGCCTGGTGGTAAAGATGGTGGTCATCCCTGCTGGCTGAGAATACATATTTTCACATTTAATTCACATTTTGATTCCCCCAAATTCCCCCCAAATTCCTAGCTAATGCTGTAGACAAAACATGTTTCAAGAAGCATAAGCTGCCTCTGGTGACATGGGAATATCTTGGGTTTCCATATTTTTCAGGTGCTTTTTCACAACCTCATATGGACAGGGTGTCAGGAGTGGACATTGGTACCTTGGCCTGACCTTTAAAAGGTTCATTCCTGTTATCAAAGTACAATATGCTTCAGCCTGGTCAGTATGCATATAGCGAATGTGTGTGGTTCCATAGAAAATGAGAAAGTTAAACCCCAACAACTAGGTTAATCTGTAGAACTTGTTTAGAAGAGACGTGATGTGATTTACAAAACAAGGTATCTTCTCTCAGCTGATAATAAAAAATATCATGTGGCTGGTTATTTTGTGTTTCCTTTTAAATTTTATTCCTCAGGTTTACATTCATTTTTCTCTAGATATTTAAATTTGTGTTCTCAAACATCTTAATTATTCAAAGACTGAAAAGGTATTTTATATTTTAAGGAGAATTTTACTTGTGGATAATTAGTTCAACTTTGATTTATGTCATTAAATTGGGAAATAGTATAGGAGAATAAAAATGTAGCTGTGTGCATAAAATTAAAAAACCCAACAAACAACTGTCAGCCTCGTGTAAGGAGTCAAACTGGTTAGCAAGAACATAAAAACATCTGTTTTTAAAATCTGATATCCATTTGGACTTTTTCTCTCCCGAAGACTGTTATTCTTTCAAGTTTTAAAAAGAAGGCTCTGATAATAGTTTCAGTAAGAGAATTCTGCACTGCTGCTATGTCAGCCAGTAAGTGAAAAGAAAAACTACTGGTTTTATACTTGTCTCTATGTTTTTCTCCCATTTTGATTACAGTGGGACTACCCATATGATTAAGAATGTAACTGAACAAAGCCCTCAGCTTATTTGATAAAGTTTGCAAATAAAACAAAAAATATTGCATATGTAACTTCTACGGAAAATAGATTTAACCCTTATTTTTATGTCTTGTTCATTTATTAAAGTAAATGTGCGCTTCCATTAGCTCAGATGAGACAACTGATATTCACACTCTGAAATTTGGCTGCACCATGGCAAGGTGCTTCTTATTCCACCAAAGCTTTCTTTCACTGAGCTGGCTAAGTGTGAAGAACAGGCTTCATTTTGACACACACAGCTGGGAGCATGATTACATCTCTGTTTTATCCAGCAATAAAGTGGATTTTATCTTAACCATCGCAAAATCAACTCCAAACTGAGATAAGCTTTGCATAACTCCTAAGTGCATCTGGTGGGGCCTTATGTGTGAGACCAGGTGGAAAACTTGCTGCTTAAGCACCGCAAAACTCCTGGGTTGAATCTGCATGGCACAGGATGTAACTGGGCATCAATCCTGTGCATGGTTTAAGTTCAGATGCCCGTCGCAAACTCCATTCCTGCATTCAACTAGTGGCTGAGACACTGAGCTAGCTCACCAGTCACAGTCACACAGGTTTATTTTGTAATAATACCACTTAAAAAAAAAAAAATCCTTAAAGAGCTGTAAGTGTTCTTTATCTCTTCTTAACTCATAATTCTTAAAAGGCATTCAGAACATCAGAACTTTGAGGAAGCTTTCAGTTCATTCTTGAGTTTGATTGTATTATGGTTTGAGATCAATGGTGTGATCTTGCTTTGCAGTAAATAAAACCTTGGGGGAAAAAAAAAATAATCTCACTATAATTAGGTTTTCCTTTACCCATAATATTGACTGCAGGATTAGGGCTCCATCTAGCAATTTACTGAGTACTTACTCTGGTTGCTGAGCACTCTGAGCTCCCACAGATGTTGGCTGGATTTGAATACTGATGGCTGAATTGAGTGCCACAAGAATATTAAAAGTAAGTTTTATAAATCACTCTCTTTCCTTATTACTGATAGTGGTTATTGCCAATTATCATACTGAGTATTTCTTTCTTTAACCTGAAATGGCCATTGAATGCACAGATAGATTTAGATCTTGCATTATGTTAATGAAGAGCAGCTATCTTATGAAAAGCCCTTTAAACCATCTGTACAACTCTTTTTTGATAGAAGAACAGAGGAATTAGGTAACCTAGTCCTTAATTTTGGAATAAAAACACCCTCTCTCACAATTGGTGGACAGCACACATTAGTAAGTTGTCACGGGCATCATGAGTAAAGTGTTTTTTTGTCTTTTTTTTTTAGTGTTAGCTAGGAGGAAATAAGTGCTACAGATAAAAATGTTAGGTATACTTGAATATAGATTATGCGTATTTTTATGTGCACATATTATTTCATTTTAAGGAGAAAAAGAAGCAGTTCCACAATATTGTATGATTTGAATATACTCTGCTTTTTGGGAAAAAAAATCTGATTTTTAATTTTCATTTGGTTGAGCTAAGTCATGCTAATTATGTTTATAAGGAAAAATATAAATTTTGAATCTGGATCCTAAAGCAACTCTATGTAAACACTAATGCAGTGTTTGACATGTTTACTTTCAAGTAGTGACTGCAGTTAGAATATTGTGGGGGTTGTTTAGTTGTTCAGCCCAGAAAGAAGAGACAGGAAAGGAGCAAAAGGAGGAAATATTTGACAGTTTGTAGTTTATTTTACTAAAGCTTAAAACATGAGTCTTCTGGGCTATTTTATTAGCGGCCATGATAAACAGTCCCTGGCAAAGGTGAATTAGCAGAGAACAGAGGGGGTAACCAAAAAGAGAGAATTTGTCTCAAACTTTGATATTTCAGGATTTCAACACAGCAGTCCCAAGAGCCTGGGAAAGCATCCTCTCCCCACGCATTGCCAGTTGACAGCCCTTTCGTACCTCTTATTCACAAATTATGACCCGAACTCTGTTGGGCTGTGGCTCTTTAGCAGATGCAAATTAGCAGAGTGTCATGGAGGTTCCTTGTGCCAGGATCATTCTTAGGATCTTCCCTTTTGTCTGCTTGCTTTCTTTTAGGCAGATTTCAGTGAATAGTACAAAAAAACCCACAAACAAATCCCAAAATAAAACAACACTCCCGTGAAAAACTGCGAGGGAAAAACTAAATCTCAGGGAAATATTTATGTGCATGTTAAAACACACTCCACTCTTCTTTTATATTTTCTTTCAGTAGATGCTGTGAGACTTTCTGGCAAGAGTCAGAGAGAAGCAAGTATCAGTCACATGCACAAATAGTTATAGGAACTCCATCTTGAGTTCATCACCCTTGCATGTACTCACCTAGAAAATGCTTGCTTATGCAGTGAAAAGCAGAGGCTACTCTATTACCAGTTGAAACTCAACAGCAAAGCTTGATCAATATTAATATGTGATAAATTCACAGATCAAGTAATTAAAAAAAGTAAGTATGAAAGCTGGGCATAGCTGAGACCATTTTGTTGAGCCTGCAACTGTTATTTTTTTAATTATGAAGTTACATGAATTAATTAAATTCTTTCCTCTAATTTTTACAATAATTGGTAAAATTTACTTCTCGGTGGAGCTGATGCAATGTTATGCAAATGACACAGCTTGTGGGAAAGCATGCAAAAGTATTGATTTCAGTGAACACAGGATTTTGTCTAGTCAGTTTTCAAGAGACTAGATGACTTATTACATGAACTGAAATGAAATATGTTAAAGTACGTGAATAACTACTACTGTTTTATAAATATTAGTCTTACTAAAGCGTGGCCTGAAACGATCTATTTTATGCCGTCAGTTTTCAAATAGAACAGGATAAGTGATGTTGCAAAACAAGCTTTCAGGCCTCAGTAGCAAAAGTTGACAACACTCACATGTGCTTACAAATCTTTTGACTTATACAGTAGATGTAAAAATTAACAGTGCAGGTTGGAAATTTTTCAGTTGACCATGACGTTTGCAACTAACAATCTGTTACAATCCTTTTGACTTGCAGCTTGAAATGTAACCTTTAGCTTTTCAGTAACTCAAGATCCTGAGTCTCTAGTTAAAATAAAAAGGCTTGTTCTGTGAATTTAAAGACAACTTCAAATCCATCAAATCCATCTAACTCAATTTACCAGATGACTACATCTGCGGACACAGACTTGGCAAAGACTGTTGTTGCCTTCTGTGCAATGCTTTTAGGATTGACAGAGTACTCGTAGCACTTGAAGTTTGCCCCTACATCAATTGTTTCTTCCACAGGTTCCTCTAACATACTGTAGGTTAATATTCTCGCTGATGGTGCATATATTGATCTATAAATACACTTTTCAGCAGAGCTAATAATCTTATTAGCTTTTGCACAAGATAATCAGCACTGCAGTGAGTAATTCATGAATTTTATGAGACTGTTGGATTTCTAACTGTCATGGGAGCTGCGGGCTGCATGCACATACCACCACATGATGACTAATGAGACAAGGTAAAGAAATAGAAATTTTTTCATTCCCTCAACCTGTAACTTGTGTATGATGCCAGATGTAAAATCATTGATGTACTTGCCAAGTTCCCAGGATGATGTAATGATTTATTCAAACTCAGACAATCAGGATTAGGTCAATCTTTTGAAAACAGTCGAATTCAAGGAGACTGATTAATAGATAAGTAGAAAGACTGCTTGTAAATAAAACATTGAATATATATTAAAAATGAAATTTTTATTTACAACTTACCTTTTTTAGGTCACAGTTGTTCTCTGAAAAGACAGCTAATGACTACAGTTCTTAATCCCCAAACTCCATCAGAATGACTTTATAATGAGACACATAAATTCATAAGAGCTATAATTGAAGGAACTATGGCATTCTGAGAAAATAATACAAATACCTCTCCCAACTTGCAGTATATTGAAACAAATGTTTGAATATTTGTGAATCTTTCCTTTTGTTCTGCACATAATGCAATCAAACTGACTGATGTAAGATAAATATCTGAGGGATAGAATGAGATAGCATATAAAAATACAAAAGCATGCTTAGATCATTGAGTATTGTAATATGACTTTTCAGCTTGTTGATACATGCCAAGAAACATTTAGATTGATTAAGTCTATTATTATAAGGTATCTAGTAAAGTTCAGGTCTGATGTCAGTGCATTAGATTTTTTCTCAGGAGATGCATATATTTTCTAGCAACTGTATTTCTAATGATACTTTTCTCAAAGGAATGATTATTTTATAACTATAGCCTTTGGAGACACAGTACTTACATGATAATATTCTTGTACCCCACATACAGGCATCTGGTTTGCTAAAATAATGGCAGAAGAATTTACTGTCTTGTGTTTTTAGGTGAGATTATGCTTTGACAAATTATTTAATGGATCATTAACTGGAAGAGACGTCTACGTTGCCATCACCACTTAAAGCAAATTTAGGATTTTCCTGCAAGCTCCTTCTTTTTCCACCTGCTCCTTTAAAGCAAGAAGCCATTGGCTTCCCTCTGAGGTATTTTCTGTTGGATGATTACAAATCAGTGTTAAAACTGAGGATGACTACCTTTCAATGAATCACAGAATCACAAGATGGTTGAGGTTGGAAGGGACCTCTGGGGGTTATCTTTTCCAACCCCCCCCTGTTTAAGCAGGGACACATAGAACCAGTTGCACAGTAGTGTGTCAAGTTGGCTTTTGAGTATCTCTAAGGATGGAGACTTCACAGCCTCTGTGGGCAGCCTGTGCCTGTGCATCAGTGAAAAAGTGTTTCCTGATGTTCATGTGGAGTCTCCTGTGTTTCAATTTGTGCCCATGCCCTCTGGTGCTGCTACTGGGCACTGCCTGGCTCCCTCTGTGCATCCTCCTTCAGGTGGTTGGATAAGATCCTGCAGTGCCTTCTCTTCTTTAGGTTGAACAGTCCCATCTCTCTCAGCCTTTCCTCATAGGAGAGATGCTCCAGCCCTTACTCATCTTGGTGACTCTTCATTGGATTTTGTCCAAGTTTCTCCATGTCTCTCTTGTGTTGAGGAGCCCAGAACTGGACACAGGACTCCAGGTGTGGCCTTGCCAGTGCTGAGCAGAAGGTAAGGATCATCTCCTTTGAATACTTTCCAGGATGCCACTGGCCTTTGCAGCAAGGACACATTGCTGGCTCATGTATATTACACCTTTGGAGCTGTAATAACACTGATCCAAAATATCAGAGAACTGGATTTAATAAAACTAATTTTAAAAGCATGATTATAAATAATATTTCATTGTAATATGTGCACAAGTAAGACTCAGTTTTGGGTTGGTGCTTTTGGGTGGAGTACTGCTGCTTTCCCGCATCAGTCCGCCCACTGTGTTTGAGGACACGCCTCAGTTTTTTGCCCTTGATAGGTTTCAAAGGCCTCAACCACTGCTATTAATTCTTCCCTCTAAGATAAGACACTGTCAAATAAGGTTTGTTTACTAACTTTCTCACACACTTAAATATTTTTCTTTCATTTCACTAATTTTATATGTCTCAATCCGCTTACAGTGCCACAGCTAAATCTGCATAGATAGGGGACTGGCTCTATTTCTTTGTCATATTTAGGCTCATGCAATTAAATTACACATACTTAAAAAAAAAATCTTATATTTATCTGTGTACTTACTTTGTTAACACAGCACAGCTGGTATTGAGATCCTTTCATGAAATCAAGAATACAAGCCTACACAGGAGTTAGTTATCATGTTGAAATGCTTACAAAATAAATCTATCAAAACTGGTGAGAAACAGGAAACATCACTAATACTGTTCTTTAAGGAGTAAAGCTTATACAGCAACATTTCATGTACCAGTTTCCCCCATTTTTTTTTCTCCTCCCATAATGATATTTGGATACTTCAGACATCTCCAGAGAAACAAGGAAGAGATCTACACATTCAGTGGGTTTCATTGTCCCTCCACTTCCAGATAAACTTAACACCTGCTAGACATCAGGAAAAAACAGTGTCAAGACAAATCCACCACAAACCATTATTTCTGCTTAGGGAACTGATTTTTCAACAAGGTAGTGATCATCATATTGGACAGGGCTCTGAGCATCCTGATCAAACTGAATATGTCCCTGCTTATGGCAGTGGGGTTGGACTAGATGGTTTTTAAAGGTCTGTTCCAGCCCAAACTGTTCTGTGACTCTGTTTTTCTTGAAGTTCCCAGCTTCCAGAGGAGCCTTTCCTCAGATCTACTCAGATATCCTTGTCTGTGCTTCCTAAACAAATATTTCACTTCAGCATCTGTTTAAAAGTCCTGTTAAAATCTTATACTTAGGGAGATGGATAGGCAGAAGGACTTAAAGTCTCAGAAGACCTTGGAACTGAATAGGTTTTCAGAAATATATATTATTCTGCCAACTGTTCTGTCCTATAATTCACTGTGTTAGACTAATGTCTGGGAGGGTGATGTGGAGGAGGAGGGTTGCTTTTCTATTCCTAACGCAAGTGGTACCTTTTCGCTTTTCAGCCAGATTTTGTTATGTAAACAACATGAAAAGAAACGGAAATGTTACTGTAGAAGAAAGCTGTGCAGATGGAGCAAGATAGACGAGCCAGCACTTGTTTGTATTAGAGGGTGACTGGCCTTTTCAGCTGTGTCTGAATCTTACCCGTTAACGTTTATTTTCACAGAGATTTCCTGTTTTCCGTTGGCTTTGGTCAGTTCTTGCCATTTATAAATATGACACTGTTTGTAGCTGAAGTAGGATATCCATCTACAATATGTGGGTTTTATTAGCATTTTTATAATTTAAACCCCTTGTTTTTCTTTTCTTTCTTTTGATTTCTGTATGTCAGATAGAAATAGCATCTGTTTTAGCTGGCCAGGTATGTATTGGGAGCAACCAAGAGCAAAAGAAATAAGATTATGTTTGTAAAATGCTGTAGGAATGTGTTTATGCCCTCATTCCTAATTAATGAGAGAAAGAGAAGAGAGAACAAGAGAGGCAAGAAGAGAAGAGCGGAGAGGGGAGGGGAGGGGAGGGAGAGGGAGAGGAGAGGAAAGGAGCAAAATAAGTTAGGATAGAAGGAGCAGAATAAGAGAGGATAGGATAGGACAGGATAGGACAACCTAAACCAGTCTGCAATTCTATGATTCTATGAAGAATGGTTAGCTTTGCAACCATACAGACTTACTGTTTACTTGTAATAACTTGACTGGTTCTTCTTGTGAACCTTGAGTCCTTTAATGAACTCACAGCAAGTTTTGGGCATCTCACAAAACTCAGTAGTCATTCTCATTTACCTCTAATAGAAATGCCTGTACATTAATGTGGAATTTTCCCTGATTGGCTGTGATTGTGTGGAGCATTTTATAGCGTTAAATATCTTTGTGTATAGCTGGTGAATACCAGCCAAGCACTTTGTTTGAACTCTTGTTACTGGTGCAGAAATGTTTAACTAACCTTTGCAGTTAATGTCAATGTTTTTATTGCATACTTCAGCTCCCCCTGGTGCCTAGTGAAAATTCTTGATTTCTTGAATTCTTGAATTCTTGAAAAATTATGAATAAAGCAGCTGACCTGTAGGGTTCCCACCTGCCCATCAGCAGACAAGTAGATTCCAGTTCTGAATTTTTTACATAGATAGTACAGTCTGCAAGGCACTGGAATTGCTTTCTGCTTTGATTTAACTGCCTGACCTCTCCCTCATGTAAAATCTGTTTTCCCCATACTCTGGTCTGTCTTTCTGTCTGCTGAGGACTGTTCCAATCCAAAAGCCACCTTTATAGAGTGCTAATATAGGAAGAATTAGGAAAGCCATGATTTAAAAGTTATGACCTTATGTAAATGGAAAGACTTCCCTTCAGCTTTGAAATTAACTGCTCCCTTCTGCCTTGCCCTCTGCATGGTACATTCTCTGTGTCCTCTTTGGGTTTATTCATGATTTAGTAAATTAATAGGACTCAAGGTTCCTTCGTTTTAAAAGAAAAAAAATAAACAAACCAAAAAGTATTTTATGTCTACACAGAGGACCTAACTTGAATAGTTAAAATAGGTTCAGTAGTTAAAATAGGCTGCATAGTTAAGAAAACAGAGGACAGATACTTGACTCTGTAGACTCCTAGCCTGATCGTGAGCATTTCAAGCTACTGTTTCAAGACATACTTAGCAGCATCCATAGTTCATTACTTTTTAGTGGCTTTATGAATTGCTTATTGATTTAAGTTCCTGTTTGTGTATCAGTGTGAAAAGGTAAAACTGTATCAGCAGGATAGTTGGCAGGCTTTGTTGGAGTCTTCAAAGCTATTGATTAACTGCAGAAGAGGTTCTAATTTATCTTAACTGAATCATGGATTCGTTTCCCTGTGTTCATCCACCTGTGCCATGGCTTACTCTGTAAACCTCTTTCTTACCTTTTATCTGAATAAAGGTATGCAGTAAAGCTGGCATGTTTCATAGAGCACAAATATCACTAAAATAAAGAAAAGGTAGAACTTACTTTCTATCCTACTTCAATGCAAAATGTTGTAAAACATCACCTGTGATCAGATGTCATGTTTGGTTTTGTATATACACCCTTACAACCCTTCTATCTGTGTCCATTTAGAGAAATGAGTGTTTGTTTACAGCTTAGAAATTGTCTTTGAAGAGCTGATGTAACACCTGTCCTGCCAACCTCACCACAAACACAGCATACCCATAAGAACATGCAGCTTTTGAATTTATGGCACCTTTGAAAACTAAGAACACACTTACCTTTGTTTTTAATATAAAGATTATTTTTTTAAAAATCTGTGTACCAACCATTTCTAGAAGAATGCCAGTACAAGAAAATAAAACTGAGTAAGATATGCAGAGTTTTCAATTAGAGATAGACTCTTACTGTGCAATCTCTGCTTTTTCTACTCTGTTCTTAGGAAATGGAGAGTGATGTTTTTACATGTCTCCTGCTAAAGAGTAGACCTCATTAATTTTTCTCTGGGGTAGAATTTGTACCTAAACAGAGTGTATAAAACAGTGCTGCTGACTAATGCTGTTAATTATATCTGTAGGTAGAAATAAAGCTTGAAGGTATTCAGCAGCAGAAGAAAGTTCAATAATTGTTTGTAATGACTGAAAAATATTTTAAAACACCAGAACTTTTTTGCCTGTTAGTTTAAGATGGTAGAACTTCAAACAATTTTTGTATTTGTATATCAACTTCATGCATTTCTGAATATGTATTTCTTTCCATATTCCTAATGTAAACTTCTGGCAGTATTCCATAGAGCAGGAGTGTGCATACTTGCTCTGGAAATTTCTCATCTGAGGAATCTCCTCTGAGGACATTCTTTTCATAGCTTCAGGATTGACAAGGGCATCAATGAAGATAAAATTTGGGAGATAGACTTTTCTTAACTGGTTGCTGAGGTGCATACAAGCATATAAACCAAATGCTTTCTGCACTCTTCTGAGATAAAAAATGAGCAATATAGTCTTTCTGGTCTTTGTCTATTGAAATGATAGGAAGTAAACTCAAGTCTCAAAAAGCATCTATAAAATGCTATAGGTGATTTGTGTAGTTCAAGGACAATGCCATGGTTTACTTAGAAAACAGGGTAGTGATGATTTTGTGAGAACTTTCAATATTTAAACTAATTCACTTTGGCCTTTAACATTTAAAAACCAAGTTTGTTTTTGTTCTTGTTTTTGGTTTTGGGTTTGTTTTTGGTTTTGCTTTTGTTTGTTTGGTTTTTGTTTTTTTTTTTTTTTTTTTTTTTTAATAGTGTATCTGTCCACTCTTTGAGGTCAATATTGAGAAGTAATAATGGCAAAGCTATCCTCATATCCATTTGAATTTCTTCATCATGTTGGCTTGACACATATTCATGCAGAGTTTCCAGCCCAGTATTTACATAAGAGAGACACAAATTCAGAGAAAAATTCAACCTGAAGGTTTCTTACTTGCTTGACCTTCAGTTTCATTCACCGAACTGTGTTTGTGATCCTAAATTTTTGAGTACCTACCACACAACATAATGAATTACAAGTAAGTTGTATAATAGTGGGAGGCCAGTAATTTGAAATGAGATACTCAAGGAACCTCTCAATTAAACCCCTATTCAGATTTTTGAAAGTTTGTCTTTAAGGAGTCAAATTCCTTGCCACCCAAAGAAAAAAACAAAACAAAGTAAACCAACAAACAACAAACAGAACAAAAAACACCAGTGGCCCTTTCACTGAGCTGTAATGTACCTATCTGTACTTCTGAAACAGAAATTGGAATTCGTAATGTCTAATCCAATCAAGGTCTAAATGTGTGTTGTAACAGAAATCTGCATTGTTTCACCAACATATCTTTCACTGTTGAGTGTTTAAATTACTTGCTAATTAAGTTCTATTTTTGATATGGCTAAACAACATTTATTTATATTATAATGAATACACTGGCATTTTAGCCCATTGCTTTTAAACAATATCTTTAATACGTACAAGCACGAGTAAGAAGAATAGTATGATAAACATATCGTTGGTGCTGTAGGTTATATTTTAAATGTCTAAATAATAATCAATACTAAGAAATTAGATATTGACGAAAATACTTTCATAAGAAGTAATTATTGGTTTGCTCTTTTGAAAATTAGACATTTTCACTGTGGGAATAAAAAGTAAATATACAGACATAATATTAGACTGTGACCTTTTCATACCACTTTCTTCTTTCTATGAAATCAGTAGGTTTAAATATGGTTGCACAGCTGTATTACACTCTAAACATCAATTTTTAATTATTATAAGGTCAAGATTGTATCATATGTGATTAGCACAGTCCTTTGTCACACTTCTGGTTTTGTTACAGGACTTTCAGCTTTTTCAGATTATACTCCCAATACTGCTGACCTTCAAAACAGGGTGTCATTTCTGGTCAGCATTTCCCAAGTATTGAATAGTTGTCCAAATATGCTTTTTCTAATATCTTTAGTAAAACTTCCATGGACTCCAGAAAGAGTAGAGCCTCGTTCAGCAGTGAACATTGCTGAAAATTGCCTCTGGAAATTGCCATTACCATTCTGGGTGTTTTGGCCACTGATTTTGTTCACAATGTGCCATCAATCTCAACTGACAGATGTCTCAGCCTGGAAGCTTGCAGCATACAAGCTTACGCTATTTTCTGGTTTCATGTTGCTGCACTTTTAGCTTTCATGGCCAAAGCAAACATTTTTTGTTAAAAAAAAAAAAATCCTACCAATTTTTCTATTGAACTATATGAAATTTTATATTAAACTATAGATTTAAAGGAGGCCATGCTGATGCTGCGATGGATGGAGCTCTGCTCTGCTCTGCTCTGCTCTGGAGACAGGCTGAGGGAGCTGGGCTTGTTCAGCCTGGAGAAGAGAAGGCTCTGCGAAGACCTTAGAGCAGCTCCCAGAGCCTAAACGGGCTTTGGACAAAGGCCTGTAGGGACAGGGCAAGGGGAATGGCTTTAACCTGACAGAGGAGATATTGAGGTGAGATCTTAGGCAGAAGTTCTTCCCTGTGAGGGTGGTGGGGCCCTGGCACAGGTTGCCCAGTGAAGCTGTGGCTGCCCCATCCCTGGCAGTGTTCAAGGCCAGGTTGGACAGGGTTTGGAGCAACCTGGTCCAGTGGAAGGTGTCCCTGCCTATGGCAGGGGGTTGAAACTTTAAGGTCCCTTCCAACCCAAACCACTCTAGGATTCATCCTACAATTCATCTTTTACACAATGATATTAGCCTGAAGAATATGGGGAATTACTTTGGATATTATCTTTGTTGCTTTTCAGTAGTTTGTCAGTGGCAAGGCTTTACCGTACTATGAGAAGATGTTTTTCTATTGCTGGAAAAAAAAAAAATAGAACTGCTTCTTACAGCTAGCATGTGCCACCACTTCAGAAACAATTCTTTGAGGGTGTTTCTGTCATGGGAGGCATCATCCCCTGATTTGAGGAGGGGACAGGAATCACAGTGTGTGGCAACAGATAGGATGTACCTTCTGATTTTCTCAGAAACACAAATGATATGGAAAACAGAGTGGCATTGTTTTCAAGACATGATTCAAATATGTTTTTAACACAAACATGCTTTTCCCAGCCCTTCAAAATGACTGAAATGACTGGGACCTAAATGTCTTGATAAGATGCTTTTAAAAAATATTTTTAATCTTTTTTTCTTATTGTTCCAGCACAATTCGTAACTCTGGGAGCCACACTGAGTTCTTGTAGGACCCACTGATTACCCTCAGTGAAGTACGTGTAGCACATTTGGTGCTATGACCTGGGGACCTTGCTGGAGACACATGACTAACTTTTCATATGTGCAGAGTAGGTGGGAAAGACAGGGATGGGACAGTCAAGGAAAAAGAGTTGTCAATGGTGAACCTAACCCCTGTAGCAGTATCTTTATACTCTCTGAAGGAGAATTGAAGGACTATGGTAATTCCTTAAGCTCCTAAAACATAGAATAAGTGTTAGACTAAAGAATTTATTGCATTTGCTGGTTTCAAATATACATAAGTATTAGAGCAGTGCTGGTGTATAGATAGAGATCATCTTCCTTAAGCCCATACTTTTCCAACAGATTTCTCAGTCCCTTATCAGCTGCATCCCTATGCATCTGATTCTGAACATGGGCATTGTCCATTATTTAATATTGAAATTTATGTGACTTCATGGTCACCTATTTAATTAAAGTGCTTAAGACAGTTTTGGATATTGGATAAAATCCAATATTTAAAACTTGTAACTTTTCATTTTTCCATATGGGGTGCCCCCTGCCGAATATGAATAAGTGCTGAGTATTTTGCATTCATAAGTAATGTAAAAATACTTGAATTCACAATTCTTGCTTGAACGTCACAGCTTACTGTCAGAAGAAGATAATCATACCAAAGCTAAATCTCAGCTACTTCTAATGGCTTGCACCAGCATTAATTCTTTATCACTTACAGTGAGAATTTCCATACTCACTTTTAACAGATTTGAGCAAATATGTCAGACTGGTCTGATGTAATCACAGATAAAATTTTAATGGACAGTGTGGTTGTAATTTTCTGAAACACTGCTGACATTGAAACCAATGGAGTTTTGCTTTTCTAACGAGTACTTAGTTCCATTATTTACAGGATAAAGTTTACAGGAGTCTGTCTCAGCTTTTCAGCATCTGTGTAGAGAGTATGTAAAGCAAATGAGTGTAGTATGCATACAGTGTGCACCAAAACAAGCCCAAGTCTCTCCTTTTCCTTCTTCCCCTTGCTGACACCCAAATAGAACTGAAACAAATTACTATCTATTAGGTGACCAGCTACTTTAAACCTTTTTGAAACTCTGCATGATTACTTCTATATGGCTGACCAGTGCTTTTGTGAAGTGGTTTGTAGCAAGCAAATAAAATAGTTCATATAGGCTTTTGCTTTGCATGCTTGTACACTGTACCTACCGTAACTCATTTTTTGTAAAAAAATTCTTAATGAGTTACAAATGGAAAAAAAAAAAAAAAAAATGGAAAAAAAAAAGTCATACTAAGTTAGTGATAGCTCGATTTTATACTTAAGAAGTGGCTCTCTGTTGGAACAGTGTCTTTTACCAAGTTTTGTGTTTTATTCTGAACTGTTTTGAGCTGAACACGCAGAAGAGCAGCTGCAGCATAATTCAGTAAAAAAAATAATTTACCAAAAGGTCTATACGTGGAAGTGCCCACTGCATGTCATACTGCGGAAACACTGTTGTGGTGTATGTACCGATCAGTCGTTGTCCACTATTTCATTTTTTTCAATGTAAGCAGAGAAAATATATTATAAATGTAAGATACTGTATTGCATTTACAGAAAAGCAGCCTGAGGGACAGCTACAGCTGCCTGCTCTATGTCTATCAGCCTTCAATGTAATCCATTCTGCATAATCTAAGTTGTCTATTATTTTAGATATTTGCAGAATTTAGGTTATGCTTTATTAGCTGCCCGTTTGATCTTTATTTTCACCTTTTTAAGAAGGGAAGGCATATGAGAATGTTTTGTTTTGCACTGATAAGATTATGTGTTATTTAGTTTAATGGTATCTGTATCTTTTTACAGGCAGAGATGACCAAGCCACATCGCATGTGAGGCTGTGGACTTATCCTCTTTTCAGAAATGTCTTCTAGCCTGAGTACTTTTGAAGAAATATTATCATTATGTTGTCTACCGAAATGAGAGTTGAATGTGTAGGATACAGGTCATGAACTTGCATATTCTGTTTGCTTTAAAGCCAAGCTATAAATTTAAGGTTTTTCGTCTTTTTTTTCTGAAAGGGTATTCTTCTAAGATGAAAGGAACAATCAGAATCACCTTCTGTGCTTTTCATGGGTATGAATAGGGATATTTTTATTTATAATAAAATTCAGGCCATTCAAACTGCTTCTGAATAAGAATGATCTGATTAAAGTATTTTGGCTGTTGCTTAAGTAGTCTGTCACAAAAAGGTCCCAAACCTGCACTGAAGAAGCAGAGTGATAAGTGCATGGGAGATGCAGTTCCTGAACAGGAGTATCAGGAGTGCACTGGCCAGATTCTGACTGAGATACTGTTATTTTTTTCTGCAGGCTGGGTATGGTTATAGCAGTCAAGTCTGATGCACAGAACCAAACTTGCTTTTCCCATTCAGGCCTGAAACCTTTCCTCTGGAGGGAAGAAAGAGATTAAACTCTATTTATTCATAAAAGGTGACTTTCTGGTGGCTGTAAAGGAATCTGGTGGAAAGAAATATGACCTTAGCAACTAGACTGGAAGTCTGTAATCCAGTAGTAGGCAGGCTGTTTTCTATACAGTTTCCAGCAGTACAATTTTATCAGGGAAGGTTGCATTGAAAACCAATATCAACCTGTCATGGTTATCAACCTGATCTTGGCTAAGTAGATGAAGCCTTCTTTGTGTTACTTGATTTGTGTGAGCTGAAGTGCTTTGCCTGGAGAATTGTTTTCTGTTAGTGGTAATTCTGACTTGCAGAATTGCTGAGCCCTAGACATTCAGTGACTGATCTGCCCTATAGAATGTCATTGAAGAAAGTAGTGTTGCATACCCGTCTAAATTTTCCAGGTTAATCCTGAAGCTACATTTCAAGCACTTGATCTGCAACTTCAGCAATGGGGTTAGAGTAGGGGATTCTGGATTAATTTGGAGTTTTTGTTGTTTGTTTGCTCGTTTGTTTGGTTTTTATCACTGGACCATTAAATGACAGCTAGGCTTGATACTGTGATCCACAGTGCTCTAAAGATGGGGTGTTTTCCAGCCCCACAGAAGTGAGGTTTATGCCAGGTTAGATGGGCCTTGGAGCAGCCTGGTCTAGTGGAAAGTGTCCCTGACTATGGGAGGGGGGTGGAGCTGGGTGAGCTTTAAGGTCCGTTTCAACTTAAACCATTCTGTGAGTCTATGATTCTGTGAAGTACCACTATAGCTTGCAAGGTATTCTAGTGCTCTGTCGTGTAAAGGTGTGGCTTGCTTTTCCTCCCATTCTTTTCCCCATCTGGGACTCAGGAAATACTTTCTCAGTTAAAGATTTGAGGCAAACTGGAAAAGAAAGTTTCAGCAGTCCCTAGTAGTCAGTTTGGATTGTTTAGTTACAGGAATCTAAACCTTATCCTGACTTCAGGGGTCTGGAGCAAGCCAGGAACTCAAAACACTATTTTAACAAAATCTCATCAAGAAAAACAGGTTACAACAGCAATCTTTCAAGGGACAGGACTCCTTCACCTTAAACTGACACTCTGGACAGACAGTTATGTGAGTCTTCCCCTGCCCTAATTGTATTTCAAATACAGCAACAGAACTTTTGCGTTAATTACTATGGCTTCGTCTTCTAGTACTTAAGATGGCATTGCTCAATTCAGATAGGAAGCAGGAATCTCTGTACCAGCCACAGGTAACACAGAACACAATCTGTTTTATTGTGGACATAAAGAATAGATCTAACACATTGTTTAAAGTCCTATTTTCTGCTAATGTGTGGAAAGCTGTATGTCAGCTTGTGTACGGGTTGTCAGCTTGATCTAGCCCTAACACTTTTAATTGCATTAGCCATTTTTAAGTACTTTTATTATGTACTGTGTAAGAAAAACCCTTGGATCAAAGAATTATAGAAAAAAAGGCAGAGAGACTAAGCCTATTTGAGCTCTTCATAAGGGCAAAGATCCAAAGGTTTATTAAAATGGAATCCAAATCTACTGCTTTTGGAGCTTTTTTAATGTAATAAAAATATTATCCACTTGCTGAAGAAATGATCTTCTGCTTTTCTCCTGATGTATATTTTTTGTTTCAGGGAGTTACGGCTGAACAAGGCTATGCAAGGTGCCTGCAAATTAGGCCAAACTCCTCTTCCAAAGCAAGTATTTCTAAAGGAAAGTATACTAAGAGTAATAACAAAAAAAGAGTATAACAATGAGATGATAAGGAAGAAGAGTTAAATTATCACAGCACATTTCAGATTTGAAACCGTGCCTTGCATAAAATTAGTGAAAGCTTGAATATTACATGTAGTATCTTAACCCGTTTAAATAGTCAAAGGTATTTTGGAAATTGTGATGTGGGAGTGTGTCCTCCACAGACAGAGAGTATTGTGCTGAATTGCATCGTAGGTGTATTTAGTTTTGAGTGCTACAGACTAATTGCAATGCATCAAGCTGTAGGATACGTGGTTTTAGAAGTTGCATTAGTCCAGAAATATTTTAATTAAAAATCTGCACTAGACAACTTTCTTGAGCAAAAACTGAGTGATACAGGCAGTAAATTTATTCCCAGGGTCAAGGGACAAGGATTGGCTTCTGCATTCCCTAGTCAGATCTGGTAATTATGCCTCAGATATGACAACATGTGATTTATGGCAGGAATTGCTGTACCAGACCAAACTTCTGCACAACTAAGACTGCGGGTGTACTAATGACTTTGGAGAAAGATGAAGTAAGTCCACTACAGAAAATAAGAGAATAACCTGATCACTTAAAAAGATTCTTCATAACTTGTGACTATTATTTTTTTTCTTGCTGAATGATGGATAGCTAAAAATACAGGCTATGTATGCAGCAATAGTTGTAAAGCAGTTCCTATTTTGAAATAACGGTCAATCTAAAGGACAAGAAAAGCAAAGAATTAATGAAGAAGATACTCTCCAGGCTTATGTTACAGCTTGTATTTTCTTCCAGATCTGTTTTTCCAGAGGCAAGCTGGAAACATCAAGAGCCAAGCTATTGAACATCAGATAGCAATATCATAATACAATAATATAATCTTAAATGCAACAACATAGCAGTATGTTCTGATCATAGAATCATAGAACCAACTGGGTTAGAAAAGACCTCTAAGATCATAGAGTCCAACTATTACCCCAGCACTGTCAAGGCCACCACTAAACCATGTCACTACGGGCTTCATTTGCACAGTTTGTGAACACTGCCCTGGACAGCCTGTTCCAATGCCTGACCAACCTCTCTATGAAGAAATTGCTCCTAATATCTGATCTGAACCTCCCCTGGTGCAGCTTGAGGCCGTTTCCTCTTGACCTGTCACTTGTTGCTTGATGAGTGTGAAAGTCAGTGATGTGCTGCAAGTTGGGGTGTCCTTCACAGGAAACCCCTGTGACCTCGGGCGGGTCCAGGTACAAATTATACTTGCAGCAGCTGTGAATTATCCCATGACTGAATGCTTTGCTACAAAACCAGTTCAGAATTCTCAACATTTGAAGTTTATTTTTTTTCAAATTCCAGTAATTTTCCTAGTATTTGCTATTATTATTCCACCTGGAGGTTGGTGAGTTGCTGGTATAGGCTGCCCAGAGAAGCTGTGGCTGCCCCATCCCTGGCAGTGCTCAAAGCCAGGTCGGATGGGGCTTGGAGCAACCTGGTCTAGTGAAAGGTGTCCCTGCCTGCGGCAGTTGGTTGAAACTGGGTGAGCTTTAAGGCCCCTTTCATTCTATGATTCTATGATTTTTTTTCCTTCTGTATTGCCCTATCACTTTATTTACTTTAGCCTCTCGCATCTGAGCCATTTTGAACCTGAATATGACTTCCTCCCTCATATAAATCTTTGTTGCAAGAGGCATTAAATACATACGGAAAAGGTGAATTTGTATTTACAAGGGTATTTGCAAGGGCCAGATGAAGCAGTTAGACAGCTGCAAGACATACCATTGACACAGATTATTTTAAGGACAGTTAAAAAATAAAGGCAAAACATAATGTTATTTAATGAAATCTCTGTGCTGGAAGATGAATGTTGTTTTCCCATAAAAGAGGTGGACTAAGACCTAAGAAGTTCTTAGTGCAGTTTTCCTGCAGTAGAAAAAATATGATTTTGGTAAGCTGCCACTATCTTTTATCACTTTGGTTGTGATTCCCTATGAGGATAAAAAAACCCAAGTAGGGATTCTCCAAACACTGCCACTGTAGATGAATTTCTGCATTGCACAGTAAAACACAGCTGTGACTCTACTTTTTACTGGCAGCTCTCAATGTTGGGTTTTTTTTCAGTTATTGTTCTAAAAAGTCACGTGTCCTAAATTAAGTAACTTGCATCAAATGTTTAGAAGAACAAGAATTTATGGAATAAGGAGAAGTGCACTGAAAAGGGAAATTATTTTACATGTTTTCTTACTGTGAATGTGATGTGGGGAAAAAAATCCCAAGTATTTTTGCTTTTTCACAGGAAAAAATATGTTTTAATTTCTCTCATTCTCAATAGGATATTGAGTATGTGCCTGTTTCCAAACTGAAGAAGGAGACTTCATGTCTTCTCAGTTAGCTACATGATCTGTGATGCAACTTAAATGTGCCATGTCACTTTTCCCTGTGAATACTATTTGAAGACCATTTGTCTTACCTTTATTTCTTTATTTGTCACTGAGATTGGGCTTATTGTTCCTGAAGAATAGAAACAATTAATCTCAGCTGGTCTATGCAAGGCCCTTTTAACTTTTGTTGAACGACCAGGTGGCCCCTCAGCCTCTTGCTTGATGGATCAACACCACAGAATCATAGAATCAACCAGGTTGGGAAAGCCCTTTAAACTCATCAAGTCCATCCATTCCCCAGCACTGCCAAGCCCATCACTAAACCATGTCACTGAGAGCTATGTCTACACGGTTTTTGAACACTTCCAGGGACAATGGCTCCACCACTTCCCTGGGCAGCCTGTTCCAATGCCTGACTGGCCTTTTTGGTAAAAAGTTTTTTCCTGATATCCAGTCTAAACCTCCCCAAAACTGTTGATTTTAAAATTGCCAACAGCAAATCTGAGAGACCAACTCAAAGAGAGTCCCTCAAAGAAGGTAGGTGTGGAGCACTCTAATGTGCATTTCCCCTTGGGCTGACAGTCTAGTGGTAAAGATGTAATCCTTCTGCTGTTTCAGAGCCACATGCATTCAGTCTTGAAAACTTGGGTCATCAACTTTTGACCTGCTCAGTGGTACAGGTTTATGCTTGCAGAATGTATTACTTCAGCAGTTTTTCATGTAAATGCTAGTTAGAAGGAATGAAAATTGACAGGATGAGACCTCTAAACTCCTCAATCAAAGCAAGGATTTTGTTGTCGCCTTTTTTTGTTTGTGATATGTTTATTCAGTTTGGAGTGATTTTGCCACTTTACATCTTATGAATTGTCAAACATTAACTGACAGAGAATCGTAGAATAACAATCTCATAGTATGTTTTGGTTGGAAGGGACCTTAAATGTCATCTAGTTCCAACCTCTCTGCCATGTGCAGAGATACCTTCCACTCCTTAGAATAAACCTGTTGCCTTGAAATCTATCTTGAAATTTATTTCCACCCATTTCTTCATTACCCAGGCATGTGCATTTTTCCATTTAAGAGAGCATAGATTTTCTAGTACACTGCAAGAGAATGTGAAAGCAAAATTTGCGTGTAAAACTTGCTGGTTTAGTATGTCTGATAGTTCTAAGCATCCATGCTTTGCTGCAGCCTAATGCAAAGACATGTTTTAAAGTAGGTCGGTTATTCAAATCATATATCGGATAGTGTTTGGAAAAGATTTACAAAAACAGATTGTTTTTCTTATAATTGTCAATGAAATAAACACTGTAGTTTTCTGTGAATAATAAGTAAAAAACTATATAATATGCAGAGAAACAAAATGAAAAGAGCTTCTTTCCTTACAGAAACCTGCCATGCTGTTCAGATTGCTTTAAAAGCAAATTGCGAAGCTCAGCAGTTGCATTATCCAATTAGGGATGCCTGTGCCCATCTCAGTATACAGAAGATGGAACAACTGCTCCTGCTTCCACTGTATTATCTTTAGTGAAGATTTTTCCCTCCAATTCCTTTATTTCACAATATTTACTCATCTTTCTTTTCCGTGCCCCAGGCACCTTTAGTTTGTGGTAAAAATACTTTTGTATTATCCAGTTGCTTTCCATAACAATCAGTTCTCTGGTAGTACCTACAACAACGCTTGTTTGCTAATTCCAGTGGTGTCTGAAGGAGGCAAGAATGGCCTTCTGAGCTGTTAGCCTCTGAAATGAACTAGTAAATCAACTGCTGAGAAGACATATATATCATATTAAACACAGGGAATCCACCAGAAAATCATTACACTAAAAAGAGACAATTGTGATTGATTAAAATGGTATGGGCAGATAGTGTTAAATCATAGTGAGTGATGTGACATTACAATTTTACATATCATATTTCTGTCAAGACAATGAAGGTAAAAGGCATTGTCATCAGACAATAACGGACAATAAGAGGAATCCTGATGTTAGATTTATTACTTGGTTTAGATTTAGAAAGAAGTAATTCTTGTCTTGTGCCACTTATCAAATGACTGTAAATTTACTGATGATGTAAAATTCAAAGGCAGAGCCACTTATAGTTTTGACAAAGTGCCAGCTATAAAGTATTTACTGTTCTCAGTGGTTCTGCCTTTCACACTTAAATATTTATCAGAAACATGAACTCTTCTGATAAATGTTTCTGATCTTTGCTGTGGATTTTTTTTTACATTTAGGTTTTTCATCAGAAGCTGATATCCCATGTGTCACAAGAGTAACAATCTTCTGCTGTCTTTTAAATTAAAAGCACAAAAATACACTATTTTTTTTTAAAGCACATTTTCAGCATATTTATTTCTCAGAGTATGAAGTGCATAATATTTACAAGGCCTCATTGCTGTCATTTTTGATGACCGTTTATAGACATAAGTGGTGCCATGGATGCTAAGGACAGTCATAATTCATGTGTGCTTTCTGAAGCAGCAGTCATGGAGCCTTATCCGTGCCCATGTGCTCCTATTTCCTCCTGCTGATAAATTAAAACTTTTTTGCCTATTGTTATTTTATTTCCCATCTACATTTGTGGCTGGAAGACCCCTGTAACACCCATATTTGTCAGCTGTGGCTCTTATCCTTTACCAGACTGCCTATCCCAAGGAGCTTGCAAAGCAAGAAGAGCCATAGTAGGCAAGTGCTGGTTGTGTGTCTCCGATGGAGACCCTCAAGGCCTCCTTGCCTTATAATATTATTAAGATGGAGTTAGCGCAGTGAGACAAGGTGAATATAACTGCAGTATTGAATCACTGCAGACCTCTGGTCAGTGGTGGGAATGCATTGTAATGTCACGATGCAAGGGCAAAGCTCTGCAGATGCTGCTGAAAACATCTGCTGTCACACCTGCCTTTGCAAGGTCTGCATGCATCCTGTGCTGCTGAGAAAAACACTGTGCATTCAATTATGCTAACACCCAAATTGGTCTGGGGCATGAAAGCAACAGCCTAATTTTGGCTTCATTGTGGTGGTGATCCCCCCTCCTCTCCTGACTCCCCTTTCAAGATTTCATTACTGGTTTAGTGCAGGATATAAGTGACAGACCGTTGCCTTTTATACCAAATCACTACAAAAGTATTTAGCTGCAGAGGATTAATTTTTTTTTTCACATTCATGGTCAGGGTATGTGAGACTGACTTACATTAAATTTCCCATGCTATTTGGCTTTCTGAGGCCTGTGCAGGGAAAATGGAAAGTTTCCATGGCCTGGATGAATTTCTGATGAATAGATAAGGCTGGGTGCAGAGCAGAGATCTGTGACCCTCTGCAGCTTGCAGTCAGCTACTCCACAGCTTCTTTGACATCAAAGGTTGCAGATTGTTGTGCATGAATAGAGCCCTTGCAAATCGCGTCTGCTAAACACAGAAGAGCTGGGTAGCCGTCATCTTAAAAAACCCAGAGTTCGTGAATTGTGACAGATTATTAAGGCCTTCTTAAGATACCTCAGCAGCCTAAATCTGTGGCAACTCCAGCCAAAAGTGAGCTCCTCTCTTATAGGATTCTTTTCTTTCTTCGGACATTCAGTTGACACAGATAGATGTACACTTCATTAAAAAGGGAAACAATAACGGCGCCTCATAATTGAAACTACTGAGCTTCTCAATGTACAGAGTGCCGGAGGAATGTTCAAATTTCCTGTAGGAGCTGTAAGGTTTTAAAATGACTGCTGCTCCTCCAGATACTTTTATTTTTGCAAGTAGTTTTAGGGGGCTAGCATTTCTTGTAGGTGGAGGAAAGTGGGAGGCTGGAAAGCTGTCTTGTTTTGTAGGAGCCTTCCTTCCCTCCTATGCAATCTGATTACTCTAAAAGCGTTTTTGTCACAAAATTTCTCCTAGGTTGCTACAGGCCTGTCTTTGGAGGGCTGTACTTGAGGTATTTGACATCCTGTAGCAAGAATTTGTTTTGAGCATTACAAAGTAGGCTGTACTTTGCCTATTGTGACCAGTGCATTCTGTATTTATACAGCACATTTATCCCATCACCAGTGTGAAGGAAGAAATACCTGAAATTAAAAATAAAACTCTCTTCATCAAGGACTGTAGCCACAGGACAAGGGGTGATGGGTTCAAACCGAAACAGAGGAAGTTCAGGTTAGACATAAGGATGTTCTTCCCTGTGAGGATGGTGAGGCCCTGGCACTTGTTGCACAGAGAAGCTGTGGCTGCCCCGTCCCTGGAAGTGTCCAAGGCCAGATTGGATGGGGCTTGGAGCAACCTGGTCTAGTGGAAGGTGTCCCTGCCCGTGTCAGGGGGTAGGAACTGCCTGAGCTTTAAGGTGCTTTCCCACCTAAACCATGCTATTATTCTACGAATAATGTCTTTTCTGTAATGGGCTGTCATGAAGCTGTTTCTTCTATTCCCATCCATTTTATGCAGAATCACATTAAGGAAAAAAAAAAAAAAAAGGAAGTGAGCCTAGTGTTTTCACTACAAGCAATGACAGCTCATCCAAGGATTTAAATGGGGAAAAATTTAGGTCTTTTGCTCATGAACCTACTCCTTGTAAGTTTTCATAGAATCAAGAATCACAAAATGGTCTGGAAGGGACCTTAAAGCTCATCCAGTTCCAAGCCCCTGACATGGGCAGGGACACCTTTCACCAGACCAGGTTGCCCAGTTTTGACTGTTTACCCTAAGTAAGTTCCCTTTGTTCTGCTCATGCTGTTGCACAGATTGCATTTGGTCTCGGTGCATCGTCTGTGCCAGTTTGCAGTTCTGACGTTATTTTCCATATAACCATTTTTTAGAAAGCTTTAACCCGAGCGGCACTGGCACTCTGTGCTTTTTCCAAGGAGGAAAACCACTTTGGCAGGACTGATAACGGTGGGAAAGGCCCCGGGACGGCAGGGGAATGCTCCGAGCAGGCTCTCCCGCGGCTGGACGCTGGGTGTCACTGCAGGACCAGGGCTGATGTAGCTGTGGCGTCACTGCAGGACCGATCTCGTACCACTGGTGTTCCCCAGGACAGGGCTGGTGTCACTGGTGTCACTGGTGGACAGGACTGATGTCCCCAGGACTGGGCTGGTGTCGCTGATGTCACTGTTGGACAGGACTGGTGTCGCTGGTGTCATTGCGGGACAGGGCTGGTGTTGCTGGTATCACTGCAGGGACAGTGCTGGTGTTACTGCTGTCCCTCAAGGCCGGGGATGGAGCATCCTTGTCCCTGCAGTGTGGTTCACTTGTGGGTGTTTGATACCTACCGCAGCATGAAGCTGCGATGAACTCGTCTGTCCTGAAACTCATGAATTCCAGGACATGGCAAGTGCAACAAAACAGCATTCCTGTAGAAGATATCTGTTTAAATCTGTTATAAAGATACTGCTGGTTTTTAGGTCCTGGTCACTGAGAACTTCCCCAGGTAAAATCAAAATCACTAATTATGGGAAACACATGCCTTTATTTAATGTTGTGTTCATGTGTTGTTTTCAATACAGGCAAAGAGAACACTTGGGACTTTGCCAATTTTTAAACTTAAATTACAGTTTTTTACCTAAAGTAAAACAAGCTGTCCTCAGCTTGTACCATGTTGTTTGGGATTTTTTATTAATATTTAATTTAATTCTTAATTTTATTTATTTTATCTTTTTGTTAATATATTTTTATTTTGTATTTTGTTTCATTATTTTATTTATTTTGTTTTGTTTTATTTTTTCCATATATTCTCTACTTTTCATTTTCCATGCCTTCATGTGTCTTTCCTATCTATACTTCCACCACTAAAATTCACTCTCACCCACTCTTTATGCGCATTTTCAGTATTTTAAAAGACCCTTTCACTCTTTTCTACTTTTTTCTCTTTCTCTTTCCTTTTTCCCCCATGTTCTGTGGCTGGATGTAACATGACCTTTAGACTTTGATTTTTTTTCAGCTGGATTCTCTTTTCTGTCATGTTCCTCTTCACTCTGTTGTGTTAAACATTTTACTCTGCCCACCTTTTTCCATGGTTCATCCAGCTGCTATCTCCCTTCTTCTTCCTCCCCCCCTTGCTTTTCTTTTCCTCTCTTACTCCTGTTCTGTGTTTCCTCTGAATGCCATTTTTCTGGTTGCTTTTTCTTGCCTGTTTTGTCCCTTTATTATTCTGTCTTTGTCAGCTGAACTCTCTGAATCCTAACAACACATCTCTTTTTAAAAGTGCATGTGTACTTCCAGATTGTTTTTTTTCGTAAGTTCAGGGACAAGGTGAAAAGGACTTGCAGTGACAGACTGCTGCCTGCCTAAGAATTTTTGCCACTGCAGTCAGATCTGACTATAGCTGCAGTTAGGTACTGCAAAGTTATGTTTTCCAGTACAGCTGGTTCGAGTAATGTCTTACAGCCTGTGATTTCAATCTCCTCTGCTTAGTAGTTTCCATTATAAGTTGATTCTGGTTTCCTCTCTCAAAGGCTTCATTATTCCTTGTTAACCATAGAGTCTATACATACATCATGAATACATCAGATGTCTTCATTCAATTTAGGTGCTTGAAACTGAATAATCAGTAGGCATCACAGTGAACATATGACACAGGACAGGTTGTAAGGGTAGGGATACCCAGTTATGAGTGAAAAAATGCTTCTTTAAAATGTTTTGTAGCACTCTCCTGGACCTGATTGCTCAGTTCTGAGCCTCATTTAAGACATGTAAAGTATCTTCAACAAAGACCTGAGCCTGAAAGCTGAAATTTCAAACTCAAGTGGAAGCTAACAGTGTGTGAGCAAAAGTAAACCTTGGGTTCACAGCCTCTGGTATATATTCCCATGATCTCTTCCCTTGCTAACATCTATCTATGGTGCAAGTGCTAACTAGTTTTCTTTCAAGCTGATTAATCAATGTTATAATCACTAAATGAATAAAATTATTATTACTGTCTATGCAGCATGGATTTTACTGTATGATGTCTGATAAAGTTCAAGCCTCAGGGCTGGCACATTATTTCCAAACATACCAAATCCTTAGGACGAATCCCCTTACAAACCCGGTTTTCTTCTCTTTAGACCACACTACCACACTACCATTACTACTTTAGGCCACACTTCCACCCATATCTGCTTATTCATAACTTCACACAGAAGAGTTTGGAGACAATCTTCTATGCCTATAGGCTCTTTACTGAATTTTTCACTTTGGCTATTTGTTCTTTATTAATTGGGGTTACTGATTAGCCTCTAGCACAAGGTATTGTCTTTGCTCACCAGCCAGGCAACTGACCCGACAATGAGAGATAATGCATACAAATAATTCAGCTGTGCTCACACAGTGAGTGAGTGAGTTGCAACACATAAGGATACAACTCCATTCCCATCTCGTTTGAAGACTTCATGGGTGAACACCTCCTTCTTTTCCTTTGTCTTGCCCCTCAAAGAAAAGCGTTGGAGCTCTTTGGCTTGTTATTCATGCAAATGTTTTTAGCTCAAAAGAGAAGGGTTTTGGGTGTTGGTTTTTGGTTTTTTTTTTTGTCATTGCCTGAGTGTATCAGAAGAGCCTTTGTTAAGGTGCAGATACTGGACTAGGCAGAAGCTAGAATCGTTTGTATCAGACTGCATTATGAAAAGCCAAAGTATGTGTCCTGAAACCAAAGGCTTTATCCCCTTCCAGCAATCTTAACCTTAAGGTTTATTATGGTAGCTCTCAATACTTTCATAAGCCAATTAAACTGACGGGAGATTGAGGTGTTATCTTAGGCAGAAGTTCTTCCCTGTGAGAGTGGTGAGGCCCTGGCACAGGTTGCCCAGAGAAGCTGTGCCTGCCCCATCCCTGACATTGTTCAAGGCCAGGTTGAACAGGGCTTGGAGCAACCTGGTCTATTGGAAGGTCTCTCTGCCCGTGGCAGGGGCTTGGAACTTGGTGAGCTTTAAGATCCTTTCCAACCCAAATCAGTCTGTGATTCTGTGATTTAAATATCGACTCTCTGAGTCCTGATAACGTCTGCCACTATTCAAGCAACTCTAGCTTCTATGTGAGTTGTCCTTGAAGTTCAGTGGTACAGCTATCAGTGAACTATGTTTTTGGGCACTGTAGCAACTACCCTGTGTTGCGCACTGCTGCGTGGACAATGGTATACATGCTTAGCTGAATGTAAAATGAAGTTAAGGTTCCGTTTTTAAAGAGTTTCTGATTAGCACAGTGATGTAGCCCAAAGAGTCCCAAAGGCAGAATCACCGTGAAGTAAATCTATCTCAATTAATATATTGCAGGTAGACCAACTGTAAATTTGGATTACACTGGAAGCATACTTTTTAATGTATTAGACTCATAAAACACTAATGGGATTGGGCAGGGGCTGGCATATTTCCACTTGCTTCTCTTTCTTTGCTCAGCAGGCTGCCAGCCACCTGTAATTAAGGCAAATAAGCTCTACTTTCTCTAGTGTTAAGTGTGCTTGTTGTTGCTAAAGCAATATGGTGTTGTTCAGTGGGACCAGCAGAGGAACCAGAGCAGGCTCTGCAAGACATACGGGTGTAAGACATGGCTAACCCTTAGCTCAGAACACCTTGCCATGCCAGTATGAGGTGCATTCAAAGAAGAGGTTAAAAGAGCCTGCTGAGACTCCTCCAGCTGTGAAACAGCCCCTTTTTCTCAACTCCTTTTTCTCTCTCCCTCTGCCCTATTCCCTTCCTCCCCTCATCTTGCTCTGGCTCCCCTCCCCAGCCTGCAGCTGGTAATGGTTTACGGGGCATGTTTGCTGTGTTAAAGCCTTGTTAAGGTTGTTTCAGCTGCTGGGTCTTTGAGAGGTCAGTGTCAGGACTGTTTTACTGTGAACCCTTGATGTGCAGGGTAAAGCCGGGGACAGGTAGAGCTTCTACCCTCTCACACCATGGGGAGCCGAGCTGCTGCAGGCACTCCTTCCCGCAGTGCCGGGCAATAAAAAAATAATATGTTTCTGGTCAGAAGTAATTAGAGCAACTTAAAGAAGCATTTATATTAATGGACTAGACATAACATCACCAGCACTGCTTGGTATTTCTCAATTCGGCTTGCTAAGACTGCAGGTGTTAAGGAGCTGTTGAATGCTGTTGTCTGTACAATGCTGGCAGGTACCAAAAAATCATTAAGCAGCTCATAAAGTAAAAGCAAATATAGAAATACATAATTGAAAATATAAAATGTTAGTGCACTTGTATTTCTGGCATTGCATCAGTGGTGTCTGGGTCTGCCAGGCTTCTTGCACAAGCAGATAGTATTAGGGATAAGCCTACAGCTGGGCTTGAAAAGGAAGGATTGAGATGTCATTTCTCAGTTATTTTCTAATAAAAGTTGTTAACATATATATATATTTAACTGTGAGAAAGAAAGAAAAGAAAAATCTATTTTAGAGGCCAGATGCAAAAAAAAAAAAAAAAAAAAACCAAACAGAACCAAAAGCCACCAAAACCCCCAAAAATCCAAACTATTTTGCATTCATGGTATTTCTAGCACAGAGGGGAAAAAAAGATGACTCAAACCATAGCATTTTCCCTTCTTTCTTTTTCTGGCTAGGTTTAACATGCAGGTTGAGTGGTCAGTTTTTGAACTCAGTTGGCTGTGAGTTTAATCATAGGCCAAGCTTATTTATGGTTTTGTGATTACAGCTTTATTTGCTGCCTACATTTTTAAAGATCTGTTTATTTCATAGCACATAATTAAGGAAAATTAATTCTCATTAATTATTTATTAATGAGAAATGCATAATGTCCTGGGTCAAGCAGTAGCAGTCATTTTTCTACTTCTTAGTAGCTGGTGCAGTGCTGTGTTTTTGACTTTCAGCCTGGGAACAGCGCTGATAGCACTGGTATTTTTAGTTGTTGCTAAGTAATGTTTACTCTGACCAAGGACTTTCTCAGTCTCATGCTCTGCCAGGGAGGAAGGGAAGTCGGGAGGAAGCAGAGACAGGACACCTGACTCAAACTAGCCAAAGGGGTATTCCATACCACAGCACGTCATGTGCAGTGTATAAACTGAGGGCAGTTACCTGGAAGTGCTAGATCACTGCTGGGTTGGGCTGGGTATCGGTCGCGGGTGGTGAGTGGTTTTATTCTCTTCCCTTGTTATTTCCTTTAGCATTTTTATTATTGATGGTATCAGTAGTGGTTTGTGTTTTACCTTAGTTACTGGGCTGTTCTTATCTCAACCTGTGGGAGTTACATTCTTTCGATTCTCTTCCCCATCCTTCCGGGAACAGAAGGAGGAAGAAGGAGAGGAGTGAATGAGTGGCTGGGTGTTTCTGAGTTACCGGCTGGGCTTAAACCACTACAGTAAGAACCAGTATAATGTTTATATTGTGATCAGTGATGCATGTATATCCTGAAAGGTAGGAATGAAGCTGATACCCAAATTAGGGAATAGGATCTCTGAACGTCTTCTACTGGATCTGTTTTTAATTATCATACAAATCAATATTTCACTTTTGGAAATAAAACTGCAGATAGAATCACACATTTAATAAAACCTGTATTTTCTTAACTTCATGTTTTGCTTATTGGAGTTGCTTTATTTCTTCATGTAAGCATCCCAGCTATGCATGTCTTCTGTTCATGAGAAAAGAAAGGTGTAATTGCCTTTAATATGAACATGACATAATCCTTCACTTTCCATTAAATACCCTTGAGATGTAAGTTAAATTTGGCAGAAGTACATCCCTGACCTAGACCTTGTGAGGAAAAGGCAAATTCTGAGAGATAAGACAGGCAGTATCCTCTGAACTCCAGCAGACGTCAGCTCAAATGCTATGTAATCAAAATATATTCTGCTTCTACGGTGGGCAAACAAAATACTGAAATTTGCTGAACAGCATGAACACCAGCAGTACTGAGCAATCTCAATTAGAAAGTGTTCGGTTGCTGGATACCTGACAGCACACATACCAAAATGAGGGTATGGGAGGGTTTCAAGTCTCAGGAATCTTGTCGGAAATTAACAGGATCAAAAACCATTATCTTTGTGGTAACAAGAAGCTAGAAATTGCAGTGAATTCTAGTGCCTCCTATGATAGTCCTTTCAGGGCTTGAAGAGGGGGATTAGGCAGAGAAAGCCTGCCTTGTTGATCAAATTGTTAGCACAGAAAGAAAGGAAGAGAAACACATATGCCTCAGTAGTACATATCTGACAGGTTGCAGTAAAAATTGATGCTTTCATTCTTCTCTGAGAGTCCGTTCAAGCTGTGGTGTTGCTGCTGAACCTAGTTTTCTGTAATTTGAGACATTTGGTACATCTGTTTTTTAAAAGAAATTTCAGAAGCAAGAAGAAAGCTGTAAATAAGACTTGCATTGCATTTGCAGCAGATCAAGTACCTGCTGCAGATCAAGTAGGTGAATGTGCAAATGATTTGCATTTAAGAGCCTTTTTGACTGTTTGCTTGTGCCTTTGTATGATTGATACGTGCAAACTAGACTCAAAGCGCTACAATTATATTTGTGCAAAACTGTCTTCTGTGTCTCCCTCTTCTGTGGTTTGGAAGTTAGGGCTTGACGCTATTGTTAGTTACAGTTCAAAAAGACAGGTTTTCTCTTGTTCTGCTTTAGAAAGTGTATATCAGAGCAGTGACAAAACACTTCCTTGTACCGTTAGTCTCATTCTGGTGGTCTTTTGTCTACTCCCAGCAATCTTCCACATCTTTCCCTTGTCAATTCCTCTTCCACTGTTTCTTCTATCACATGAACATGACCTCATCCACAGTTACTAAGAACAGTATGTGGTCCCTGCTTTGTCTATTATCTCGATGCCAGTGATGATACTGGATGGGATGAGAAGAATAGCTTAAATGGAGGAGGGTAAAAAAAAAACCCTGAAGTGTCACAGCACTTTTTGAGACTATAAAGTTTCGACTGAAAAAAAGGGAAGGGGCAAAATTATGTTCATAGCTTCCCTTTTATATTAAACCAGTAGCAGCTAGAGAAGTAACATGGAAATGAGATGATGAGGAATAAAACTGATTAAGGCCTGAGCAGAGAAAAACACAAGTGCTGCTGTTGCCTAAAGTGCTCATCCTTCCAAACCTTCCATTTAATCAGCAGAGAAGACAGAACTACAGATAACCCCAGTAACAACATCTGTTCAGCATGGATGTCAAAGAATATTAACTGGAGGAGCTGTGAATGCTGAAATAGCAGGGTCCTGCTGGAGGTATGTCAGCAAATGATAATGTGGCAGTCACTTCAAGAATTAACATTCTTCAGGCACTAAGCTGTCTTTGTCTTGTATATCAGGTCTGGTGGCTAAGATGCTGTATCTCCCAAGACAAGACTGCATCAAGCAGACAGTGTGTATGTGGCCACAGATGTCAAATAATAATTTTCTGTTTCTTCTCATCAACTTGCTTCCTTTCCTGAATCTGGCAATTGAATAATTTTGCATCTCAGAAATGAATGCTTAGTTAAATAGGTCTAACACAGTTTGAGCATGGTATTTTGGTTGCAAACTGGAATGACACCAACAATGTGATGCATTTTCTAACCAGGAGCAGAGGAAATGGTTGCTGTATAACTCCTCTAGTGTTACGAATATTTTAGTGGAAATATTTTAAACTGTTACTAGAATTTTCTTCCTCTGAAACTAACAGTTAGGAAATGTTAGGAAAGATGCTGGAAATTATTCTGAAAACAAAGGAAGTGTGAGGGGTGGACAAATTTTAGAATAAAAGTGGGAATTGTATGCTTGACTTCTGATTCACTCTCTCATTAGTTTAGAAAAGTGATTTAACATTAGGCAGTAAGTCAGCAAGGCTAGATTTCTCTAGAAAGAGGAATGTGTACTGACTAGAGCTAAAGCAGACACTGGAGTCCCTATCCTCTGGAAATTAAAAATAGTAGTGTTCAAAACCACAACAAAAATGACATTTTGAAATTTTCCATGTAATGAAAATTCTGACATTTTCCTTAGAGAAGGTCAGAGTGACATTTCCCTGTGAAACACTGAGAGTATTTCTGGGTCTTCCTGGGTCATCTCCAATCACCTGCCAGGTAGAAACCCAAGGATTTGGGGGTCCTGTGCTGTGCAATGCTCCTGGGGTGCTGAGGGGCAAAGAGCTTGGATGCATCTTGTCTGCAGCAGCCTGCCTGACAGGTTGCCATGAGGCCAGATGGACAGGCTGGAGGAATGCCAGGGCAGATTCTTCTGAGTTTTACTGGGATCTAGCAACAACCAACGTGTTCTCACCAAACATTTTAATAGATTGATATTTTAGGAAATTGGGAAGAAACCCCTGACTGCTTATGTTTGTAAAGTGTCTTGCTATCTGTGAGTAAACAGTCTTGTAAACCAGCTAAAGATCCTTATTCTTCCTCATTTCCTGATCATGTAAAACATTATAGAATATGGCACTGCTTTTTTAAAACAAATAAAGAAGTGCAGGGTTTGCAAATAACTTTCTTTTAAATTTTTGGGTGATTTTATATTAGCTCTGTCATTCTTTGGCTGTGATTTGCTTCTCTTGGGCCCTCCATTATCTGGCCATTGCCTCACCCTTTAGTTTCCCTTTTTTTTGCCAGTTGCGGCATACAGTATATTTGGGATAATTCCAGAGGTTTAAGAGCCTCTCTTCCCATCTGCTTTCTTGAAACTGTGCTGTCTGAATCAGTACTGCCATCTGGGTAGGAATATGATTTTCTGATGGAATGGAATAATTTTATGTGAACTACGATGAATGCATCATATGAATGGAAGACAGACAGAGATGTCAATGAAAATCTAGCCCAACCCTTTGATCAGAGAAGTCTTTCTCCAGCTAGAGCAACTAAATAATTTCCCATTCAGGTTGTTTGCTGTTAAATCAAGCTCTTCCAGCCAGCTGTCCTTTCATTCAGAATCCTGGAAACTGCAAAATGGAAGGTATAAGGGCACAAGAAATCCAAATAGGATCTAGTTGTGGTGGGCCTATGCATACAACACCTCATCAGAAGCAGTGTGGGAGCTGTGAAGTGTTACATCCAGGACACTGATGTCAAGACCCTGACGTGGATTTGCAGCAGAACTCATTTTGATTGTATTCAGTTCTGATATGAACGGAATTCCGCTTTTTTTAATAGCCCTTTCCTGCCTTTTTGCACACTGCAGTGGAGAAGATTAGCCGTGTATCTATGTTTTGTTCTCACTGCAGTTCCAGGGAACTTCGTGCCCATATTTTTTGTGTTGTGTTCCTACCCTTCCTTCCTGCCAGGTAAGGAGCCATAAAGCATGCTTGATCCCCAGGGTACTTGATCCTTCCCTTCTTATTGAAGAATTTTGCCCAACATTTGCAAAAAACAAGTTATCTTTTAGCCCATGGGTGAAAGTGAAATGTATGGAAATAAATGCTGGTCCTGGTCCAGCTCTTTGATAATCTATGAGACTGATTTAGACCTGATTTGAGAGTCTCTGATTTAGACTGTTACACAACAACTAAGCTCCACCTGGAGGACTAGATAATTTTTTGAACAAAATTAATATTACTTCCCATCTCCAACCTCTATAATTTTGGGGTGAAATTAATGCTAATAAATGTATTCTAAACTATTCTGCAAAAATCATTATAATATAGATAAGCTCCAGAGGAGAGCTTAATAGAAAATCCAACCTTTAGTTTTCTGCTGAAGAAAAATGTATATATTATCCATATACATTCTAACACTGTCCCTGTTTCATAATGTTACTTGAATATTTTCAAAATTCTGTGCTATTTTAATATATACAACTTGTGCTATATAAAATTAAGTTTATTGATGGGGAAAATAATTAGCAATAGTTTAGCTTGATTACTTTGGATTGACAAGTAATAGTCTCTACTTCCTAAAGATTACAAAATTACCCAAATAATTTTATTTAAGTATTTCTTTTGCTTCTAAGAATATGTAACTCAATGGGGATATTCAGTAATTCTGCACATTGTGATTTTGCTGTCTTCAGTGAATATGCTTCAACAAGTTCTGAATTAAACCAGTGCAGAAATGTTAAGGAACTGCAAAAAAAGTCATGTCACAGGAAGTTTTGCATTCTTTTAATGACAGTGAACAATCATCCTTAGTTAAAATAGTTGAAGAACAAGAACTGAAATGAAATCATGGAGAAGAATTAAGAGCAAGAGGGCAAAAATATTAAGAGTGGAAAATGAGGGATGGTGGGAAGACACCATTCCCCCACACCCCTCCAATTGCATCAAAATAATTATTTGTACTAGCCTTTTATATTTTCTCAACGAAATTAGTAGCACTTACCCAGAGAACTGAGGGAGAAGTCCACTCGTTATTAAAAGCCAAAGAGGCTTTGCATGCATTTGCACATCATTTTCTACTTGAGAGACATGTAAGAATGGGTCTGGAGGTGTAATATACTCATTCTGGTTTTTGTCACCCTGCCTAAAAATGGACTAGGCTATTCTGTAGCAAAAATAATTCAAACAAAAAAAAAAAGGAAAAAAGCAGTGCTATCACATTTTTTAGAGGACCCTTGTCAATTAGTTTTAGGTATCTCTGAAGCAAGGAGGTCTTGATGTTACCTAGTCCTGCCTATGGGCTGGCTATTCAAGTAGTATAAAGTAAAACAAGGAAACAAAACCATTTACGTCACAGGAATCAATTTTTGGAACTGCATGCATGCATTCATTTGTGCTTCTGGGGAAATGGTGAAGAGTTTCCTTTGGTAACTAGAAGACCTGGGTGTAGGCTGCTTTTGATGACACCTCTGACTTCAGTGAACTGGGATCCACAGAAACCTCAGCTCCCTTCAGCTCCTTGAGCTACAGAAACCTGTTGGGTAGTTCTGCTGGAGCACATTTGCTCCATGGTATCTGCTAAAGCTATTTGGAGCTACAAGGGAAATTACAGCTGGTGACTGCAAGAGGCTTGAAGAAGAAAGTGTCTGTTATCGAGATATATAAATTCTCCTTCCATTCTTGCAGAGGGTGTGACTTTCTGACCAGGAACTGGCACAGCTGTTTCAGTCCACTAACAGCATGGGAAGTGCAGCATTGTGAGGGTACCCAGGCTGCCTGGAGAGTGACTTGAGAACTGGCTGCCTTTGAGCTGAGCATCTGCCTGAAGAGTCCTGAAACCTGGAAGCTGTAGTCTGTTTCTCACTGAGAAACCCTCCTTTAGTTGAGCAACACTGTTATGCTCCAGAGTATTTAAATAAAAATTTTAAAGTCCTGACTGCTTAGTAATTTCACCATTTACCCTCCTGCAACGAGTAGGTGGGAGATTGATGGAAGAGGGGGGAAAGAAGATGCTGCTATTACTCTTTGAGATTGTCATAATTCATAGACAGTACAATGTGAGTTCATGAAAGTTTAAATAAGGTAAATTCTGCAGATTTCAGATTAATGGATTTCAACCTGTGATGCAATAAACTATGGAGGTGTGTGCTTTTGTGGGGGGATGGCTCCCCAAAACCACACACTTTTGGAATCCATTCTGGGACTTCAACAGAAAATAATAAAACCCAGGAATAAGAAGGTGTGAAACAGAATCCCTCGTGAATTTCACTCCTCTCTTCTGCTCGTAATTACACCTTTGAGGGATTAGGAGTTAAAAAAATACAGCATTTATTATACTTTTTCTGAGTGTTGTCTGAAAATAATGGTCCTGTTTTACTCTCTTTGAAGAAATTGCAATATAGAGATTTTATCAAAGTTAGTCTGATCTTCTCAATCAGGAGTTTCATATTTGAGGACTGGTTGTTCTTGGAGTGACCGGGGAGTGTAATCTGGAACAGTCTGCACATGTTGCTGCTGTTAATGTTCATAGAATAGCAGCCTGGACACAAAATCTTTCCTTTTTGGCAGAAAATGACACAGCAATTCTTCACTTGGTGTTGGAAGCACTAAATGGTCAGCAACAAAGTACCATGACAGATTCAGTAAGGAATACTAGAGCTGCTATTTTAGCAATGGTTGTTTTTTCTGATTCACAATTAAATGTAAATATCTTCAGTGCTGAGATATCACTAGTCATCCAAAGGCTGCAAGACTTCAATTTACTCTCCATGCCCGCCTAGGAAGGGTTAGATTTAGAAAGAGTGAAAAAGAAAAAAAATGGAAGAGGGCAGAGGAAGCTGCAAGAACTCCAAATGTCTATAATTCTAATTATTTTGACAATAAGGCAGAGAACACAGAAAAGAAAATTCTTCCTTACACAGAGAAACTGATTTCTTGCAAAGAACAGAATACATGATTCCTGGAAGTTTTGAATTATGATAATTCAGCATCAGACAAAATAGCTGAAGTGCTTTTTAATATTAGAAGAAATTCTGCAGGAAAGCATAAAACTTAAAATGTAAGAAATTTGCCTTCTGTTTCCAAGATTAGAATGTTCCTGAAAAGATTGTGTTATATGTTTATTAAGAGTGGGTTCACAGATGGATTCTTTAGCAGTTCACTTTGCAGATGCACATTGCTGACTTCATAAGCTAATAGAAAGCAAACCCTTTTTCTGCATACCTAGTTTATAGTGGTTAGATTTACTAGACTGATACACACAATCCTCATGTATGAACCAGTGAAGAGATGTTTTCTGCAATCTTAAGTGCCTCACATGATTTTCATTTTCTCTTTTCTTTTTCTTCTTTTTCCCAACCAAAGGCTAGTAACTTTGGCTTACAAAATTACTGAGATTTGTGTTCTAGTCTCCACCATTAATTCATTCAGGAACCGGTGAAACGCAGGGTGTTGGTGTGTATTTTACTTTCCAGTTCTTCACCGAATGGATATCCTTTTCCCTTCATCAGAAGCTATGGTGTCAGCGAGGATGTGCCTCATCACACTGAGTGAAATAAATACTGGAGTACACGGTTTAACTGATCATACTTACCAGGTTATCTGAAAACAAGCAATGGCATCTATGCTGTATTTTAGGGCCATATCTTCAATTAGAATAAATTAGCATAGCTGTGGTGACTTCACATGATTTCACATGACACAGGTGATGATTCACTTGTTCAGTCCACTTGAACCATGAAAAAGAAAATTTAGAAAGTGACCAAATCACTCTCTTACCTGATATCAATTCTCAATGGTCTTTATAAGGTGCACATCAGTTTCATTGCAAATGAGTTCTACAATATTGAAAGAAAATACTAGCTGTAGAAGGTAATGTGTCTCTGAGAAGACAAAGGAAGTGCATGTAGTTTGCATGGTTACCTTAGGAGCTATCAAATGCATCTGCAAGAAGTTTTTTTGAGTAGTATGAGCTTTTCATGTTAATTGGAGCTTTTATCTGCAGACAGAAATTTTGCTAAAGGAAGAAGGGGAAATGGTGTGATGTGTAGTATCTGAAGGAGATAAAAGAAGGCATAGAAGGACAGAAGGATAATTAAGCTGGGCTGACTGGGTAGGTCATGTTAGAATAACAGGTATCAAAGAATGCAAAAGCACAGAAGTGTTGGCATGGTGACTGGGAGACACTTTATATTAAATATAGTACATTTCAGGTGAAAACATAGAATAGAAGCCTGATCACAAACAGTGATGGATTTTCAATTGTTTGCATTACCAAAACATAAATGAAAACCTTGGTCTTCCTCAGGACTAAATCAAAATTTTGTTTTCAGCTAGATGAAACTTCTGATAATGTTACAGATTTCAAGGATTATAGTAACTACTGTTTCCTCCTGTATATAACAGGACATTACTTTTCACCAGGGTATTCTTATTGGTTTCACTTACAGTGTTTTAAAATGTAGATTCACATTTCCTTTTAAACCATCAGTCTCCCGATGGTTACTGTTGCGTTATTGTGCCTAGTTAGATGCTGTACTCCATCCTCCAATTTGGATGGTATTTCAGTGGTCACTGGAGACCAGGGAACAGCTAAGTAAGAAATCCTGCCTTTACCTACACACATTTATGTCATGTTTTTCATTGTTCTTACACCGTATTCTGAAAATAGTTGTTTATAGCTCTGGTGACTTTGATAATATTGTTTTCTTAAAGGACGTTCCCAGTTACTCAAATTTAGGACTTCATTTTAAGTGAGTGCGTGCTCTAGCTCCCAGGTGTCTACTGACTATTGTCACATAGTCTTATCTAGACAGACTTTGAGGTCTTTGTGTGTGTTATGATCCGTATTTACTGTCAGTGAGTTAGGCTGTAGTTGACTTGCATTCTTCATAGATGAGACAAAATACTTAGGCTCTCTAGGTTTAGCAGCATGTTACTGGAGGAATCCTATCACAGCTGACTTCTTAGGACCAAACTGCTTTCCTCAAAATGCAGGTGATCAAGCTTTTGTCTCTGGAGGTCCTGTAAGAATTGTATTTTGTTATGAATTTCTGCTGTCATTTTTTGTTTTCCTTCTGGACAGCTGGAAATATTTCTATGTTGTATTTCCAAAAGCTTATATCCTTCATAACTTTATTTTCCTTGTACATGTACATGTGTGCTGTGCAAAGGTGCATCTGTGAAAAACCTGTTCAAATAGTTGTTTGCTGCCTTTTTCACACCAGTGTTTTTTATCAGGACTATCTCTTGAGGATTTGAAGTGATACTCCTTCAACCAAAGCTGTGGCAGCTAGCTGTATAGGGTTTACGTGGCAAGGTTTTGGTAATGGGGGGTCCACAGGAGTGGCTTCTGTGAGAAGCTGCCAGGAGTTTCCCCCATGTCTGATGGAGCCAATGCCAACTGTATCCAAGATAGACCCACTTCTGGCAGAGGCTAAACCTACCACTGACAGTGGTAACGCCTCTGGGATAGCGTACTTAAGAAGTGGAGGAAAAAATCAGAGTGCACAAGTGCAGCTGGCATCCTCATCTGTGTCACTCCCCCTTCAGCTATGTCCCCACTTTTTCCTTGTTCAGCCGTTTACTGTTGATGTAAAGTAGAAACACTTCTGTTTGCCTTTGAAAGTCCTTGCAAGTCTCCAGTTATGGTGGGCTTTTCCCAACAACAACCTAATACTGTGCACAGGTAACTTTTCCAGATTTCTTCTTTGCAGTCCCTGCTTCATCCTGCTGTATGCTGCACCTTTGCGCTGGAGCTCTGCCATGGGTTACCCACCAAGCAGGCTGGTGTCTTTATTTCTCTACTTCTTTTAAGGAGTATTGGGTTAGACTTTTCTTACACTTGAAGGTTGCTTTCTTTAAAGACGTAGAGCTTCCCTGAGCTCTTCTCCTTTCATGTTCCCAGGATTGACACATCCAGTAACAGGCCTGACATTTCTTGTTGCAGACCTGCAATGGGATTTTGTAGTATACCTTATTGAGCGGCCTACTTTTTCCTTGTTTGCAATGGATTTCTTGTATAAATTGTTATGTGAATGTCAGGTTTTAAAATGTAATAATCACTTAATATCATTTTAACCTTAATATTCCCAGGCTGAGAAGGCATTGAAGCTACGTGCAAATAAAATTTGTTCGTGCTGCCTAATTCCTATCAGAGTTACGGCACTGTTCCACAGTATCTCTGCTGGATGAACCAGAACTGGCACATTCATTGATTTCTACCAGCTGTTTTCTGCCAATTCCAGTTCCTGACAGGTAGCAAGCTGTGTAGCTGGCAGCAAAGAATCTCAAACAGTGCAAATAGGCCCCAGGGAGGGCAATTGCTTACCCTAAGCCCATCAAGGAATCACTATTATGCTTCTCAAGATACATATACATTTGCCACATCTGTCTCCTATTATTTGTACTCTGAACTGACAAATGACTGAGATAAACATGTGCCTTTTTAATACTGTTCAAGAACAAGGTGCTTGTGAAAGACAAATGTTGTAGACATCTCAGTGAATAATTTCATAATGAAACTTCTTTTGTATATTCTGTGAAATGTTTCTGTAACTGATCTGTATCTTTTAACTATAAAAGACCAAGTCATCTATTTAAATACCAAGACAGCTTATTCAAGTATTTTAAATCTAAATTTGTTCATTTTCTTCTGGTGCTTTGACAGTCTCACAACATAGTACAAGCAGCCTTAATCTGGGGACCTGCTGCCTTCACGTACTTTTTGATTTCTCTGAAAGCTATCCTCACAAAGACTGAACTAACCAGAGGATGCTATAAAATGCTTTCTGAAACATTAATGGATTTGGAGCAAGCCACCAGAGCCTGACAAGCTGCCTCTCCTCAAATGAACCGTGCAACTGACCGTGTTCAGGCTCCTGGCTCGTTTCAAATAGGAAGAACTTTCCCTTTGCTTTTGTAATGAGATAAAAAAATCCACATTATTAGTTAACACAGGTCAGATGATAAGTGGTAAATTTTTAAGCCATGATAATGCAGTTGCCTGTGATCCCCTGTTCTTCTCTATGTTGCTTCAGGTAATGGTGAGGTGATAAACTTGGAAGGTGTTTTGTGCCTGTAGCTTCTCTAGATGTGAATGGGAGATGAAGGATGAATAGTACTTTACAAAGTGAGCTTTATTAGGTAAAGCAGAGACATGTTCTGGTAGAAATATTAATATGTCTCTGTGGGAGAGCTTATTTCAGTAGTAGCCTTACAGGTCTCAAAGCTTGTCCAGTGAGTGCACTTTTAACATCTTGAATGAGCAAACAGCTATTAGTATAAATTCCTGTTTTATCTCCATCCCAAAATTACAGTACAAGATCAGGCATTTGAAATAAAAAAGTAGGTGCCTTCTGGCTAATAAGATGGTGCTGGATCTAGCAGTTCAATATCTGGTATTATGCAGATGAAAGACATTCAGGAAGCTGCCTGTTGGCTTCAGTTAGAGCTGTGCATGTTCAGAGGCCCAGCATTTGTAAGTAATGTGGATTTTTTTTTTTTTCTTGAAGGATAAGGAGAGAGTACAGATGCTCACTTTGTAACTGATTTGGAGTGACAGGGGTTTAGTGTAGCCCTGCAGTTACTGACCTGAAGCATTCATGATTCTGTGCCTCAAGCAAGAAGGAATAAATTATTCTACTACCTTTCACTGTCATTTTAAATCTGTAAAAGAACTGTGCAGTATAAAAACTTTAAGACTGTGATTCTATTGTTAACATATGATTTCTTTCAATGAGCTGTCAAAGATTAAAACAAGCTGCTGCCCAGTGCAATTTGTTATTATTTTTTTCAATCAGAAACTAATAAAACATTTTATAACAAGATTCTAAAGTGTATTTGTTAATTACAGTGATCATATAGTCTTTCAAATGCTAATAGTCTGACTCAAATTTCACTTTGTTTAGTTGTGTTAGAAGTTATGATTAAAGAATGGTATAGCTTTATAGTTGTTTTACTGCCATCTGTGTGCACCAGGCAATAACTATGTGCAGATGGTTGTGATTCAGAGACAGGTTGCCACATGCAAAAAAAGTATGTTTCGGTTATTTTAATAAGATTTATTGCAGCAGTCACAGTAAATGCTTGAACCTTAATGATAATTGCTACTAATCCTTCAAGAAAAATGATCAGAGTTCAGTAATCCACAAGGAGCAGATTTTGCTGTAAACTTCAGAAACATCTCACCGCAAAGGTATGCTTCATGTTTTCATTTTGCATTTGCTCTCCCTCCCCATTCTTTCTTTGTCATTTATTCCTATACATTTGCTCTTGCAGCGTTTGGTACAAAAAGGCAAGAAATCTCTCATCCTCTATTTTTCTTCCCAGGTATTGATACTATTTGTGATGAAACACTTGGAAACTCCCAAAGTTATTTAAATAAACAGGAACATATCAGACAGTAAACCCAGAAAATATCTCACAGAGCTCTCAATGCCATTGTATTAGTGACTGGACCATGTTCAAACCCCGAGCATGGTCTCTTGATTCAAATTCCATGTTATAAGTGGTCATTTGGATTCGTATTTGTGCTGGCATCTTACATCTGTACTTAACATCTCTACTCTGTATCTATTTCCAAAATATGACAGTCCATGCCAAGACTTAAAGAACCTTTGTAATACCGTGCAAATCCTTAAGCATAAAAAATCCAATGCTCCAAGAGGTCCAGTTCTTCCTCTTTAGTTTTTTAGCTTAGATTATTCTTCATCTTCTATTGGATAGTGAGATTTTCTGCTAAATGCATGTATCTGTGAACATTCATAAATTGAATGTGTGTGCATATATATACAGTTAAATGGGTACAAATATATGTAATGTGCATGTATAGTACACCATTCTAATGGTGTACTAGATAACCATTTGTCTTTAGAAACAATTCTTGAGTTTTTCTTTCAATATGATTCCTTACTTGGTTTTAATTTATACCCATACCTCTTTCTGTGGCTGGGACAAGATCTGACATCCAACTGATTAAGAGAAGCACAAGAGCCAGAAAAGTCCAGGAGTCCATGAAAGTCATGTCAATGTATTTTTATGTCCACATCATAGTTAAGTTTTCATTTGTGATGTGACAGAAATTTGGAATTATAGTTCATACATGCATGACAGAAAAAGGGCTATAGATACTAGACATCCATCTGAAAGATTTCAGGAAGAAAAACGGTCACTGTGATATGATTTTTCCATTCACAGCTGATATTGAGATACTCCTGCAAACTCTTAGCACCAGCTATATAGTGAACTGCCATAAGCAGTCTCAGAGAAATCACAGCTACTATGGCCCTGTTATTTATAGGAGCTTCTATACCCTTAGTATCAGTATCAATCTGTTTTGTAAAGAGTAGGGTTTTTCAGCATCTAAACTCTAATATAATGAAAATAATTTGAGCAGCATGTAAAAGAAGGGTATTTTCCTTTACCTCCTTCTTGTGTGTGACCTCTTTTTCTTTTGTGAGACTCTCTTGCTTTGGGGATAGATCTCAGGACTAGAAATAAAAAAAAAAAAAAGAAAAAAAAAAAGAAAAAGGAAAGAAAAGGGCAGCAAAATATGACCTTTTCTCTCATCTTTCTGTATCTTGTGAAATACAGTTTTGCAGTGCCCCAGGGTGAGTAAGGTTGTCACTTTTTGTCTGTGTGCATTATTGTTCTCTGACACCATGAAGCTGCATTTAAGGGGAAGGGTGCTAAATCCTATTTTCACTCAAGGCTGTGATGAAGCAGACTGAGAAGCCACCCCTGTTTCTGGATTGTTGAGTTTCTTTTTGCTGGTTAAAAAAAAAACTCAACAATTATTAAAGCGGAAATTTTTTAATAGTGTTCTGCCAGCTTACAAACTTAAATGTTTACAGGTGTTTGGTTTCCAGAATAATTCCTCTGAAGTTCTCAGTTGCATCAAGAGTGGTAAACACTACATACTATTCTTTCAGGCCAAGAATATTTAAAAACAAGTATCTTAATGATTATTATTGAAACCACTTAAACAATAGTTTCCTGGACATTTTAATACTGTGGGTTTTTTTTTTTGTTGGTACCTGTGACACTTTAAATTGAAAAGCATTGTTGAGAAAGTGTTTAAGCATGCTTTGAAGCATCTAAGGCATACCTGAAGAAGCTGGTAACTGAAGCAGCTACAGGTAAAGGATGCAGACAAGTCTCAATGCTGCCTTATTTTATTTGCCACCTGACAGCATTTTCCAAAGACTGCTCCTGTAGTTACTGAGAAGATTGGCACTCCAGCCTGGAGAGGTATGAAGGAGCACGAAGTGGAAGAAGAGAATAATACTGACCCTGCCAGGATTCCCAAGTGTCCAGGAATTAGACAACTTTTATGGTTGTTTTGGACCATTAAGCTATACAGTGAGGCTAGAAGGCACCAAAGAAGTAGCCTTAAGCTCTATTAGGAGTAAATGTTAAAACTGTGCTGTGTTTCCTTGGCTTCCTCCACATGATGTGCTGAAGATCAGCAGATCTGATGGTAACAACCAAGGGAAGTAGGCTACGCTTTGCACTAGGGTTAGCTGTGCTGATAGGAGACAGCAGATCCATTACTAAGAAATTATGGAAATACTGACTGTCCAACTGGAAATTTCCAGCATGCTGGCAATTTAGCTTGAAGTTGAATTCTAACCTTGAATAAATGAGCACACAGGGGCTCTGGAGAAGAACTGCATCTCTTTCTGTCCTAGCCTTACCTGCTGTGTGTCTGTCTCTATGTACAATAGTCTATAAATATGTGTGAGCATCTGCTACCGCATTCCTTCCCGTCTTCCCTCCAGAAGCCAAGATTTCCATAGTCTGCTGCCATGGCACTTGTATATGACATTTTGAATGCATGAAGTGCAAAAGCATGACATTTTGAATTAGAAATTAATTTAACAAACGTGTCTGTGGGAAAACGTTTGGATCCTCAAAATTTGTCAAATGATATTTTGAAAAGTTAGAAAGAAATTGTACAAAATGAACTGAGGAGAGTTTAATGAAAAAGTTAAGGGGAAAAACATTCACTGCTTTAGAGGCCTCAGGAGCCTAACAGCACATGGTTCTGATGAACAATATTAAACAAGCCACTTCTTAATGTTACTGTTTAATTTCTATCCATCCTTTCCTGTTTAAACTCTTTTTGGGGAAAGGCATTCCCAATAGGAGGTCTCCAATAGTGGTCCAGTCCCAGTTGCCGACTCGATTGTGGTAATCCCTGCAAACTAGTGTAATTTAATGTAAGTAATATAAGTAATAATTATTTACCATTTCTGAGTTGCTGTAGCAAGTTAAAAATAAGTTGAGGATGGGCAAAGTTGTCAAATTATGTAAGTATGCAGATGGAAATGATTTGCAAATTCAATTGGCTTGCAACAAAAATTGATGCAAATAAGCACATATATTTAGTTATACCACATGTCACATAGAAACTCAAGACTGGTGACCTTGGTTATTAGGTTGGCCTGTTCTAGGTTGAATAAAAAATAAGGCATCCCTGCATGCTATTTTAAGTGGTGATTTTTGCACTTTTTGAAAATTAAATTTTGGAAATGACTAAATTATATAAATAAGTTCAAAGCTTGTAAGTGAGTGCCAGTCCTGTTTTTAGATACACGAAAATAGAGGTTAATATTGTGCTGAGGCCTAATTAAGACAAACAAGCTTCCTGCTGCTTGCAGGACTGGGGCCAAATGGTGACAGCAGATGAGGAAAATAGATAAATAGTTTACATGGTAGGTGGTACTGGAGTTGTTCTTTGTATCTTAAAAGCAGACAGGATTTGTGCCTCTTTGTGGGACTGTTAGTGTGCTCCAGTCTAAGAAGTTCTCTTACCATCTGGAATGGCAGTGAGTGGACAAGTTTTGGCTTCTTCACTGAAAATGCAGGGAATCAGGTCTCAGAGAAACCATCTCTGCCTCTCTCCCTCAATAGGCAGAGATTAGGAAGATTACGATCTATTGTGTATCTACTTTTTTGATGCTTTTTTTTTTTCTGTAACTCAGGATTTCACAATGTGATTTAGAGTTAAGACTTTCAGTGAGATTGTTAGGATGAATTCTCATTAGGCACTCCTTCAATGGAGGTCTTCTCCCAGGTTTCTGCACATTCCTCTGCATTGCTATGAATTGTTTTGTCACACTGTGACCTGACATTTGACTCGTGTAACATCAGTATCCTTCATTACTTGACAGTATACAGCGGAGTAATATATAAATGTTTATTAATTTACAATCTTGTTTGTTATGAGCAGTAATATCATTTAGCTACAACCATTTTCCACTCCATTTATTATCCTACTGATTTTAACTACATGAGACTATTTGCTCGTCTCTCAGGTAAACCTTATATGTTTATGGCTCTCTTCATTAAATCCCCTTTTGTTAAAAGTATTGATGGAAACATATAAGATTTTAATATCTGACCCTTCTGAGATCTCCTAATCTTAGACCAAACATTTGCTTCGTCTCTGCTTGCAGGAGTTCTGCTTATCCTTTTTAGTTTCCTTTCACATCCAGGTTTCCTATTTATCTTCCTGCTCCGAGCCTCAGTCACAGAATCACAGAGTGGCTACAGTTGGAAAGAACCTCTGGAGGCCATCTGGTCCAACCCCTTGTACAAACAGAGTCTCCTAGAGTTGGTCGCCCATGACCATGTCCAGATGGCTTTTGACTGTCTCCAAGGATGGAGACTCCACCACCTCTCTGGGCAACCTGTGCCAGTGCTTGGTTACCCTCCCAGTGAGAAAATGTTTGCTGATTTTCAGCTGAAGCCCTCTGTATTTCAGTGTGTGCCCTTGGACTCTGGTCCTGTCACTAGGCACCACTGGTACTGCCTGGCTTCATCCTCTTTGCACCCTCCCTTCAGGCATTTTTACACATGGATGAAATCCACCTGACCCTTCTGAACAGTCTCAGATCCCTCAGCTCTTCATCATAGGAGAGATGACCCAGCCCTTACTTATCTTGGTGGCCTTTCACTGGACTTTGTCCAGTTTGTCCATGTTTCTGCCATACTGGGGAGCCCTTAACTGGATTTAATGCTCCTGTCAACCCACCAGTGTACCCTGGTTCCTCTGTGTGTCTACTTTCACAACATTCCTTTTGTATTTTTGTTGTTTGTTCTGTCTTCAAACCTGACCAATTTGGTGGCCTTCTATGATGGGGCTACAGAACTGATGGACAAGGGTAAAGCAATTGATGTCGTCTATCTGGACTTGTGCAAAGCGTTTGACACTGTCCCACACGACATCCTTCTCTCTAAATTGGAGAGATATCCATTTGATGGATGGACCACTCGGTGGATAAAGAACTGGCTGAATGGCCACGCACAAAGAGTTGTGGTCAATGGCTCGATGTCCGACTGGAGACCAGTAACGAGTGGTGTCCCTCAGGGATCGGTGTTGGGACCGGTCTTGTTTAACATCTTCATCGCTGAGATGGACAGTGGGATTGAGTGCGCCCTCAGCAAGTTTGCTGATGACACCAAGCTGTGTGGTCCGGTTGATATGCTGGAGGGAAGGGATGCCATCCAGAGGGACCTTGACACGCTTGTGAGGTGGGCTGATGCCAACCTTATGAAGTTCAACCATGACAAGTGCAAGGTCCTACGCTTGGGTCGGAGCAATCCCAGGCTACAGATTGGGCAAAGAAGAGATTCAGAGCAGCCTTGCAGAGAAGGACTTGGGGGTGCTGGTCGATGAGAAAATGAACATGAGCTGGCTTCAGTGTGCGCTCGCAGCCCAGAAAGCCAAATGTATCCTGGGCTGCATCAAAAGGAGTGTGACCAGCAGGTTGAAGGAGGTGATCCTGCCCCTCTACTCTGCTCTTGTGAGACCTCACCTGGAGTATTGTGTGCAGTTCTGGTGTCCTCAACATAAAAAGGACATGGAACTGCTGGAACAAGTCCAGAGGAGGGCCACGAGGATGATCAGGGGACTGGAGCACCTCCCGTATGAAGACAGGCTGAGGAAGTTGGGGCTGTTCAGCCTGGAGAAGAGAAGGCTGCGTGGAGACCTCATAGCAGCCTTCCAGTATCTGAAGGGGGCCTATAGGGATGCTGGGGAGGGTCTCTTCATCAGGGACTGTAGTGAGAGGACAAGTGGTAACGGGTTAAAACTTAAACAGGGGAAGTTTAGATTGGATATAAGGAGGAAATTCTTTCCTGTTAGGGTGGTGAGGCCCTGGAATGGGTTGCCTAGGGGGGTTGTGAGTGCTCCATCCCTGGCAGTGTTCAAGGCCAGGTTGGATGAAGCCTTGGGTGGGATGGTTTAGTGTGAGGTGTCCCTGCCTATGGCAGGGGGGTTGGAACTAGATGATCTTGAGGTCCTTTCCTACCCTAACTATTCTATGATTCTGTGATTCTTCCAGCAAACTCTAGTGTGAGACTGGAGAAGAGTCTAGAATTCTTGACTCTGTGGTGTGGTCACTGTCAATTGGCATGCATGTAGGAAGCAGAAGAAGGGCCAAGAAAACCTATAAAGAGAGACAGAGAATGGTCTGATTATAGCAAAAGAAGAGATTTCAGTAAATGGGATGTTGAGAAAATATATATGCCAATGCAAATTGCAAATGCATAAGAAATTTACAATTATTTTTTTTTTATTGACCATGTTCTTTTCATCTTTATTCCTCCCCAACATACCTCTTACCTTTATGTCATCAAACAAAAACTTATACTTGTACCGCTATTAAGTGCTTTTGAAAATCGAGTGTTTTTTAGTTTCACCAACAATCTTACTAGAAGTGTTCATTTTTAAATACGGAGTATTAGAGACAAAGGGAAGCTGTATGTTGGCCAAAGTGAAAACAGCAGGTCTATGACAAAGAATTGCAAATAACCTATAGCTCTGAACTCTTCTGAGCAAAAATCATACAATTCTTTTCTGCTAAATGTATTAGAAGTAAGCATCCTGACTTCTGTTTTAATAAAAAGGTACTTAGAGAGGGTCATGGAGATTCTGCATGTTCTGAGTGTATAAGTATTCCAGAAAAGTACAGATTCATAGAACCTCTCTGGTCCTGGTATTTCTTGTTTTCATTCTTCTATACTGAATCTCTGTAGAATGGTGTCAGCTTTTCTGGATGCAGCCATTATCCAGGTCTGCTTTTGCTCCTGAGGCTTATTTCCCTCTGGAAAACATGGTTCTTTCTTCTTTTTCTTTTTTTTTTTTTTTTTTTTTTTGTATATTCACAAACAAAGTCAAATATAGTGTGCTAAAACTGAATGTCTGCAGAGATAATATTACCAAGGCCTTTTTATTCCTGAAGATGGCATGAATGACAATTAGCTATGGTTGTTTTTGCCCTCTTGAAGGGGTTGAGCTTTTCTGATTTTGCCATGGTGAGTCCATTTGTAAAGCCACCTACCACTGCCATTGTGATAAAAACATTGTTTGGGTTCAGTCATTTTCTCCACAAGATTCTCCATCCCTCTCATCTCTGCTGTTAATCTTTTTAAATCCAATTCATTAAAAGTCTATCCTTTACTGACCTTCCTATATCATGCCATCTTTCAGTTCTATTTCTAGCTTTGCAATGTAGTTTTATTAAAGTCTCTGCACCATTGTATGTGGACCTAGCTATCAGATCTCACAGCTTAGCCTTTATTTCTGGGTTTCCTTAATTTTTCCAGTTCTTCTTGTGTCATTTGAGGTTTGTTCAGTGTCTGCTAGTATGTATTCCTTAGTTCTTTAAGCCAAAACCTCCTTTCTCCTAATTTCCTCAGAAGACACATCCCTTCCAATCCAAGTGCTATCACTCCAATGTTTTCTTTGCCCCACAATAGCGTAAAACAGGAAAAGAGAAAAGGATACAGTCAAGAAAATAAAATAATATGTAGTTGAGCTAATAGGAAACATGAATGATTCCAATAGATTGTGTAAATTTACTGATATGAGGTCTTTTCTTGCCCTGCTCTTGGCTAGCCAGCTGGATGGGTAAGGACTTGGGCATTTATGGGAATCTGTTCTTCATAGCTTTCCACTGCAAACATATTCAATATGGACTGATGTTGTATTTGCAAGGAAAGGGAGCCTTAAGCATTTTAAGGTATATGCAGAGTCATTATATGTCTGTAGTTAACTTATACTGAGAGAAAAATTAGGATGTTTTAAAGCCTTAAATAACAATTTATAAGTTTGTTTGTTTGTTTCCTTTTTTCTTGTGTGCCTGCATGTGCCCATACTCTAAAGGATGGGTTTTTGAAGTAATTAATACTTATAAAGTAACCCAAGAAGCCTGAATACACTTAATAAGCTTTGTATATTGATATGCATTGTATTACACAAAGTATCCACATCAGTTACAACTGAAGCACACTTTCTACTTAAGCTATTTTTGTTTAAACTTCTCCCATCCCTTTTCTCATTTATACTCTGTGCTTGAGGCTTCTTAGGGCAAGCTGGGAGAATAATCTGCTCACTCCTAATTAATTTCAATGCGAAGTGTGTGGCTAAATCCCTTAGTTTGAAAATATCAACCGTTTTTTCCAGCTGCACAGCCTTTCCCCTGTAAGGAGACTTAATTTGTCTTTGCCCTAACCTACACCTACAAGTACTACTACTATTCTATAGTTATGTAAGTAACTAACTCTATAAGGCAAAAGGCAACAAAAAACAGGCCCAAAGGGACCTGAGGAGATTAAGATTTGTATGGGTAGACTAGACATTTCTGCAGTTTATACATGTTATCTACATGTGACTGCAGTGTGTGACTTTTCTCTGCATCACTTCTATTCTATAACTGACCAGCAGAAAATAAACATCCTGGGTTTTTGATACGTGTTTAATAATGGAAAGAAGGTCAGAGCAGATTGTCTTTTATTTAGATAGTTTCAAAGCATACAAAACACAAGTAAAATATGATCCACTTATACAGAGAAGTACATTTAGTAAAATATTTTTCAGTCATTTTCATAGTAATTTTTCCTTTTTTTTTCTTTCCCCACATTACTTTTTTTTTTTTTTTTTTTGCTGTTTATCCCCACCTTCAAGTCTAAAAAGAGAACAGTATGGTTCTGCTCCACACACCCTCAACATTCAGTGGGAGGGAGAAAGACCATCATCTGTCAAAGTAAAATCCCCAAACATCACATAGTCTGGAGGAGAGTTTTTCTGAGTGGCAGAAGAAGGGAAGGCTTTGCTCCAGCTTGGTAGGCTTTTTTGCTGTGTCATTGCTGGTATAAGCCACTGAATCTTGAATCCTGTATCTTGAAACTGCCTCTCTGAGAAGACTCTTGCAGCCTGGAGCTAAGATTGTAATTTCTTATCTGATGAATGGATTCATTTTCTTTTTCTCCTTTTTTGGGGAAAAAATTCAAAAGTGTCTGAGTAATGTAAAATCCTAAATCCCATTGAATGTCACTTGGAATTAAATTATCAAAAGCTCTTTTATTCTTAGAGCTTATACTTGTCAGAAGCAAAATCTGCCATAGCTGTCACAAATCATCTCTTCTAGACCCATTTTTCACTTCTAATTTCCTAATAGAAAAAAAAGTTACATAAATGATCGGTGCAGCAGAATATGGTTCATCTTACTTACTGCAGGGGTAAGCCAGGTAGGAAATCATGTGTTTTGCTAGGTAGACTGCATGTATCTATTCAGCTCTAATATATTAAAAGATATTCTTGGACCACTTGACCTTTTTGTTATGCAGATATTCTTGCAACAGTATAGTGGCAAATCGAATTTGTCTTGATACTCCTTCTCCATTCTGTAAAATAACACAAAATCCATACTGTACCCATTAATATCAGGCTATCACACACTTGTTGCTGTAGGTTTTATTGTTGTTGCTGTTCCCTCAGCTCTCCTTTGCACTCCAAGGTACATGACTAAAAATATGTGCACTTTATGACTCAAAAGATATATTTGGCCTGCACATAGATACAAGTAAACAGGTAGAAAGGATAATGGTGGTTGAAATAGCCTTTAGTAGAATGTTAGTATAACAACCTGATAGTGATCAGTGTCTGCTGCTCTGTGAACTCTAGAGATGCCACAACTTCTGGAGCTTCTGTGTACTCATCACCTTCCCTCTGCTCAGCTCTCCTGGTGGCCGCCTCCCCTTCCAGGATGGACAGCAGTCATTCTTCTAGTAGTTTAGGAGCAAAATTCCCAGCTCTGCATTGCTGCATTGAACCTAAGGTATCTTTCTAACTGGTAAAAATTGCTTTCTCCAGATAAATTCACTTCCTCAGATACAGATAAGCTATTAAGTTCAAACTGCTCTAGAGAATGTGCAACCATCCACTGTGAGATTAATCTGTCACATTCATAGTTAGATTTTGATTGTTAATACATTGTGTCATGAGTAAATTTTCTGGTTCTTCTGGTTTAATGGCTGCAAACTCTGGTTTAAAAATATTTTTTTTCAATATCCTGAAGCTTACCTACTTAGCATTGCCCAGCAAAAATAACTGTCTGCATGTTTGTTAATAGCACAATGTAATTAATGTCTATTTAACAGCTCAGCCTCCTAATATGACCAAATGCTGTATCATCTCTGTTGCTTATTTTTCCATTGTCTTTACATTATCTTCAATTTCTGTAGATTTGATGAAAAGTCAGACTGTGCAGAAGCTGGGAAGATTTGATGTCTCAATGTTTTCAGAAAAAATAATATAAAACATAAAAAACTTTTTATAAAGGGGTTAGAAAAGAACTCTTAATCATTTGGAAAGTGTTTTGGAATCTGTACTTACCTGTGCAGCTGAGATATTAAAAAAACCCTCCAAACACTAATATAGTTTCTTAATAATTCGTTAGTTATTATTTGTGAAATAAGTAACTTTATATTAGTAGAGAAAGAGGATTTATCAAATAATGAGGTAAAACAAGTAACTGTTTTTGCCATTGCTTGTAGGGAGTTAATAGTACTGTTTTTCAGTATCACTGAAGTAGTAGATCATTAACATTTATATACACCAAATAACTAAATGCATGTATGCAAATAAATGAATGCCAACAGGCATAGAACTAGCTAAGAATCAGATTACCTTATGTGCCAGTCTAATTTACACAAACATGCTGATTTATTTTTTCGTATATTTTTTAATGCAGAAGCCAAGTGAACTTGCTTAGAAATACAAACCCTAGCATTACTGTGCCATGTGGGTATATACTCTTTTCTTAGTAAAAAAAAAAAGTCAACTTCTTTTAAATTTTGCACATGAATAAAAATGTTTCTAGTATTTGTTTAGATTGGTTAAGATGTGAAGAAGGCTGGCTGATCCTAGGAATATCCTGTTAACATTTGCCTTATATTTTTCAGGTTTTGGTTTAGAGTTATATATTTGAGTCCAAAACACAAATTTTTCTTCCAAAACACCTTCTTAAATGACTTTTGACATTGAGGATAACAATAAGGAAACTCCATTCTGATTATCACTGTGCAGTAATTAACCCTTCTGCAGAAACAATACATGCAGAAACCATGCATGCAAACATCTAAGAATGTGTGTAAACTGGTCCATGCTTGAGAGCACAGCTAGAAATAACTCATAGAAATTTAGTAAGTTAAATTGTATTTAAGTGTTTACTTAGTATGCTAATAATATTTCATTAGTATTAAGTCTGCCCGACAAAGAATCTCTGCAAAAATTTCTGTGCTACACAGAATGTCTATAATTGGTTTATAAACAATTGATCAATGACTTTTATTAAGTATTTATAAATACACTCAGAATACTAAGACTAGGCCTAAATATGACTTGCTTAAGCCAGGTAGATAGAGAAAAACACTCTTGTTGTCACAACAAAGACGGAAAGAGAGCTTAGAGGATCCAAGACTCTCTCAACCTCAATATCTTTCTTCTGGTCAGGAATGGATTAGAACAACTTGAAGTCGATCTCCACTTCTCACCTGATCTGACAGATGAAAGAGATGTATATGAAAGATAAAAACACCAGACTTGTTTCCAATGTTTTTCAAATTTTTTTCAATTTTTTGATATTACAAATTCCAGATCACAGTAACTCTACCAAGAGATCTGTAGAGCAATGAATTTTGTACATCTGGAATGAAAATGCAGCTTTTCGTCTATGCCAGGGAGAAAATTTTCTAATATTTGTAAGTTTGCTAAAAAAAAAAAAAAAACCAACCAAACAAAAGACCAACAACCAAAAAAACCCTGGGATGTGTGATGAAGCACTGTGCTAGTGTATGAAAGTGGCATTTTCCTGTGGACCAGGCTGGTGTAAATCCATGATGAAGGATGCACAATGAAATGGGATTTTTTTGACTGCCCCACAGGCGTAGTCAACAGCATATTAAATGCAGCATGTGTTTTACAGACCTGTGCCTGTTCTTTCAGCTTACCCTGGTCAGTATGTAACCCATCTGTCAGGTATTTGATAAAGAACAGAGGAACATGCAGGACTTCTTCCATGCAGTACTTAACAGAGTGCACAATGAATGCAGTGGGCTGCGTGGGGTTTTGTGGCATGTGGAAGCTGATCCCATGGGAGCTGAGGTGAGTAAATGCTGATGGGTATTCTTTTCAGTATTGGGAGGCAGGAGGTTTAGAATAGACATACAAAAAAGGTCATTTTTTCATACATGGTTAATTTGTAGAGCTCATTTTCTCATTTCAAACAGTGGAGAAGTAAGTTATAAACAGCTTCTAAAATGTGTTAGATACATCTTTTGTTGTGTCCATATGAAGACATGCATATAAATGCTCCCTGAGGACATGTGGCAGCATCCAGCTGCCAGCAGCTGGAAGGCTTTCCTGCAGCAGCAGGGTGTGCATTACCACCCTCTCTCTTCATCCCCTTCCTAGGCACCTGGTCACCACAAGAGACAGGATCCTGGGCTGAATGGACCTGCTCTTGACTATTTTTATGCTCATCTGTATAATGTAAAACTGATAAATGGCTCAGCTGCTCTGTGATAAATGTCATGTAAGGCAGGATGTGCTAGTGCAGGCCAGGTGTTGTATAGCAGCTGTGGGATGACACAGCCTCCTGGTCTAACTCTGTTCTTCTGTTCCCATGCTGAAGGCCCTTGTAAAAGTCTCCTTTGACAGCTGCCTTTCAGGAGTGATCTTAATTTGACCCCTGTTGATAGCTGTTGGTACCAGTGGTTGGATCTACGCGTGCTTTACCTTTAGAAATTTTTTCAGGATGCACAGTTTGGACCTGTTTTTATTCTAACACCTGACAACATTTCTCCAGAGGTGGAACAATGTACAACAGACAGTTTGCCAGCTCATGGATTTTCTTCCAAATCCTAGCAGTCCCTCATCTCCTAATTTTTTTCTTTTTTTTTGGCTCTCTGCTACTAGAATGCATGCTGTGCTTTGACAAAATTTTGTCTGGACATGGATAACAAATGTGTTTAGCATATGGTGAAATAATTTAGACGGCTGTTTACTACTATTCCAAATAAAGCTGTTGTATGGGTAGTAAAGAAAGTTCTGAGCTTCCATTTTGGGAAAAGGTATCTTGCTTTCAGAGACTTTTTCTCTTTCGGATGCTGTTGTTCTCCTTTATTTTCTGCACACTTTTTTTGTATTACACTCTATAATAACACTGTGAAGAATGCCATTTGACAACCTAACTTAATTTATCCACAGAATAGATCCTCTGGTAAAGAAACATCTGATGTAGAAACTATAACCACTAGGACTGACAGGGTCAGCTTCAATTCAGTTTAGGTTTTGTTTCTCACATAATAGGGTGTACTTTGTTTATAGTGTCTATTTCAAGTAAGCCTTGTTACTTTTTAGTGTAGAAGGATGGGTAATATTTTTGCTTCTTCTGTCTTTCTGATTTTGACAGGTTTTTTTTACTGTGTGTAATTGTTCACTTATGGAGTAGTTTGGATGTGAATAGCCAGTGCACTTTCCTATTAGTTTGAGGGCAATTATTTTCTCATGCCTATAGTAAAGCTAAGACCTTGTCACTTTTTCTTTCCCATAGTTTTGTCATTATCCATCTAGGTCCAGAAAAAAGTGTAACTGGAGCTGGGTTGCGATAAGAGTATTACCACACTAGCCCTTCATGCCCAAGTCCCAATTTTACATACAGGTGCCAATTACAAATAAACTTGCTCTCTAACTTGCCCTATTTTTCCACAAAATGAAAGACACCATGCAGCCTGACATGGCTGTCCATGCTCACCAGGTAGAGGCACAGGGGCTGGGATAACACAGAGTGAATGGGTCTGGAATAAAGTTCTGCACCTGAGGTTTGCAGGAACACCTCAAGTGTTGTGTTGTGCACTATCCTTTTTCCTGCTTAAGAGGACAAAATTCACTACCTAGCTGGAAAGCAGTTCTACTAGAAGTAGAAAAGTTCTAGTCCTGTAACAGTATATTCTGTGTTTGGAAAGTTTTAAAGCACTTAGTCCTTTCTTCTGTTCATTCATTTGTTTTTAAAGTCTTCTTCTTGTGTTGTGGTGTGCTATTTCTAAGCTGGCAGCTGGCATTCCCTGGGCAACGGGAGCACAAGACTACACATCTATTGCAAGTGTGTTGCTGTGCTAGCAGCTGGGAACTGATTACTGCTCCACAGCCAGCAAATAGGTGTAGATGTAACAATTATTAGCAGTTTCATTCTGTTCCTGTATTTTCTTCTATTGTAAGCAACAATCAGCAGCTGAAAAGGAACAAAAAGGAAGTACTTTTTCATACACCACCTAGCTGTGTGGTGCAACCCATTGCTATGGGGTATCATAGAGGCAAATGGGATGAATGGGTTAAATCCGGTTAAATTAATGAAAGGTAAATCCACCTGTAGCAACAAAAATATGATTGGAATGCAAACCATAGCCAAGAAGACCCTAAATTTAAGCTGCTGGAAGATATGGTGGTGTACCAGGATTCCTCCACGTACCTGCTGTTTTATATCCACTTCCTCCTCTAGCTGGGGACAGGTTACTGTATTAGATAGACCTTTGGTCTGACCTGTTATGGTAATTCTTTCGTTTTATGTCTTCTAAGATCTATTTTTTTAATCATAGATTTTGCGAAAAACTGTACACAGTAAAGTTTGTAGTAGTTTCCAGGAAATGTGGGATCTGTCTAAGGACTGAATTTAGCATGGAAAAAGTTCATTCAGAGATGTTAAAAGTTTACAGCAATAATAAACATCAACACAAAGATGATAGGATCATTTCCTGTTGTTCTTGCTGGGTTTTGCTATCATAAGTCCCTAAGGTATTTTCATAACATTTTTGTAATTTTTTTGTTTTCTGGTTATGCTTCTGCTCAGTGTCACAGGCCCTGCATGCCACCTCCTGAAAACAACAGTATGGTGCTAGAGAAAGTTGTCAGACAAACGGTTCCAGTCTTAATATACAAGTTATTATTTGATATTGTTTGCTATTTATTCCTATTTAAAACCCAACTTCTTAATTTTTTCCCTCCTTTACGTATATCTGAACAGAAATAACACGAGATGAATAATTTAAAAGCGGCCTTGTTAAAGGCATGTTTGATATGTGGCAGGCAGCTTGCCTTTTCACAAGTTTATTTTTTTTCTTAATAGTCACTGACCCATGCCAGTGCATTAAGTTTCCTCAAAACTATTATCGCCAGATTGTCAAAGTGGCTTTATTGCTTTTTTTATAAAAAGGATGCAAAGTAAAATGATATGCTCTTAGCATTGTTCAGTCATTTGCACATTAAAACTCTCTTTTCAATGACTTGCAATGTATAATATTATCAATTCATTACACATAATTTTACTCCTCATTTGATTGTAAGCTTAGAGTATTAAGAGTCTGTATTTGCCCATTTAAGAAACCCAGTTTACTAGTTATTTCATTCAATACAAATTAGAGATCTCTCTTTCTCAGTGTATTTGGTTTCAGGTCTTTCAATCTCTTACTGGTTTATTCAGTTTTCCATCCCTTCTGAGTAGGAATTACAATAAATGTAAATGTATCAACCCTGCTAAATTAGACAGAAACAGTGACAACTAACAACTGACATGGAGAAGGCTGAGGTGCTCAACAGTGTTTTGCCTCAGCGTTAAACAGTGATCTCTCTTCTCACACCTCTCAAAACCCTGAAACTCAAGGCAGGAACTCGAGGAATTAAGCCCCTGTTATTGTGAGTGGGATCAGATTCCAGACCACCTGAAGAACCTGAACAAACATAAGTCAATAGGACCCAATGAGATGCCTCACAGGGTCCTGAGGGAATTGTCTTTTGTAGTTGCGAAGCCTTCATCATGTCTGAAAACTTGTGCCAGTCAGGTAAAGTCCCAAGTGAACGGAAAAAGGGAATCATGTTCATTTTTTAAAAGAGTGGAAAGGAGGACCAGGGAGAAGGATCTGGGGGTATTGGTCGATGAGAAACTGAACATGACCCAGATTCTGTATGCGCTCACAGCCCAGAAAACCAACCCGTGTCCTGGGCTGCATCACAAGGAGCGTAACCAGCAGGTCAAAGGACTCTGCTCTTGTGAGACCTCACCTGGAGTACTGTGTGCAGTTCTGGTGTCCTCAACATAAATGTACATGGAACTGCTGGAACAAGTCCAGAGGACGAGGATGATGAGGGGACTGGAGCACCTCCCGTATGAAGACAGGCTGAGGAAGTTGGGGCTGTTCAGCCTGGAGAAGAGAAGGCTGCGTGGGGACCTCATAGCAGCCTTCCAGTACCTGAAGGGGGCCTATAAGGATGCAGGGGAGGGACTCTTCACTGGGGATTGTAGTGGTAGGACAAGGAGTAACAGGTTCAACTGGAACAGGGGAAGTTTAGATTGGATATAAGGAAGAAGTTCTTTACTGTGAGGGTGGTGAGGCACTGGAATGGGTTGCCCAAGGAAGCTGTGAATGCTCCATGCCTGGCAGTGTTCAAGGCCAGGTTGGACAGAGCTTGGGTGACATGGTTTAGTGTGAGGTGTCCTTCCCCATGGCAGGGAGGTTAGAACTCAATGATCTTAAGGTTTTTTCCAACCCTAGCTATTCTAGGATTCTGTGATTCTATGGGAACTGGTGACCAGTCAGCCTCACCTCTGTGCCCAGCAAGATCATGGAACAGATCTCCTGGAAGACAACCAATATAGCTTCACCAAAAGCAAGTTGTGCTTGACTAATCTAGTGGCCTTCTATGACAGTGATGGCATCTGTGGACAAGAGGAGAGCTGTGGAGGTCATCTACCTAGAATTCTGTAAGACCTTTGATAATGGTCCTACAGATTATCTTTGACTATAAATAGGACAGATATGGCTCTGACAGGTGGACTGATAGATGGACAAGGAATTGGCTGGATGGCCAAGCCTGAAATGTTGCACACCATGGTTCAATGTCCAAGGAGAAACCACTAATGAGTGGTGTCCCTCAAGGTCCCGTACTTGGACCAGTACTGTTTAATGTCTTCATCAATGACATGGACAGTGGGATCGAGTGCACCCTCAGCAAGTTTGCCCACAGCACCAAGCTGTGTGGTACAGTTGACATAACTGAAGGATGGGATGCCATACAGAGTGGAAGTGGAAAGGCTGGAGAAGTGGGCACATGTGATCTCATGCGGTTCAATAAGGCTGAGTGTGAGGTGCTGCACCTGGTTGGGGCAATCCAAAGTGCAAACATAGGCTGGGTGGAAAATGGGCTGAAGGCAGGCCTGAGGAGAAGGACTTAGGGGTGGTTTTTTGAGGAGAAACTCCCAATGACCCAGGTTCAGTGTGGGCTTGGGCCCAGGAACCACACGTGTGCTGGGATACATAGAATAATTAAGTGTTGGAAAGGACCTTAAGATCATCTAGTTCCAATCCCCTGCCATGGCAGAGGCACCTCACACTAGACCGAGCCGCCCAAGGCTCTGTCCAGCCTGGCCTTGATCACTGCCAGGGATGCGGCAGCCACAACTTCTCTGGGCAACCTGTTTCAGGGCCTCATCACCCTAACAGTAAAGAACTTCCTTATATCTAACCTTATATCAACCTGATCTTCCCCTGTTTCAGTTTGAACCTGTTACCCCTTATTCTATCACCACAGTCCCTGATAAATTGTCCCTCTCCAGCATCCCTGTAGGCCACCTTCAGATATTGGAAGGTTGCGTTGAGATGTCCGGGCATCAAAGGGAATGTGAGCAACAGGTTGATTCTTCCCCTCTACTCTGCTGTCCTGAACAGTCCCCCCGCAGTCGTGTGTCCGTCTCTGAGACCCAAGCTCAAGAAAGGCACTTACCTGTGAGAGCAGGTCCAGAGAAGGGCCATGGAATTGGTCAGAGGGATGGGGCACCTCCCCCATGAAGTAAGGCTGAAGGACTTGAGGTTGCTCAGCCTGGAGAAGAGAAGGCTCTGGGAAGAACTTTTTGCAACCTTTCAACCTGTAAAGTGGTTTTATAAGACAGATTTTTTACAAAGGCCTGTAGTGACTGAACAAGGGGAGACAAATCTAAACTGAAAAAGGATAGACTTAAAATGAATATAAGGGAGAAATCTTTTACAATGAAGGTGGTGAGGCCCTGGCACAGGCTGCCCAGAGAAGCTGCGGCTGCCCCATCCCGGGCAGTGCTCAAGACCAGGCTGGACAGGGCTTGGGGCAGCCTGGTCTAGTGGAAGGTGTCCCTGTCCATGGCAGGAGGGGTTGGGTTAGATTACCTTTAAACATCCATTTCAACTCAAGCCATTTGTTTATTCTGTGATTCTAAAAAAGGCCTTTTAAAAGCAAACAGAACGTTAGAAATACCAAAATGTTAGGAATAAGTATGAACAGAAAAAGAAGTATTTTCAAGGAAAGATGGCTCATTTGTCAGTCTGAAAAGTTCAGATAGGTATGAGAACAAGAACAGTGTAAGACAATCCTTAGGAAAATCCCTAGGCATTTTTTTAACTTCTTGTTTTGGGGTCTTTGGGGCAGTCAAGATCAGAAGATAGTGATTTTTCTTTTTGAAAGAAACACTGTAAATTCTGAGAAGTTAATCAAGTTATTTTTGGGTTTACCTTAATAAAACTGAAAGAAGAATAGATCTTTTTTTGAGATTTCTGTGTTGTGCTGTATACTATGTAATTTTAAATGTTAATATTATATTCACCATGATCTTATTGTTACTTTTGTTAGTAATAATATTCTGGGTTTTTTGTATTACAGATAGACAAAGATCACACATAAAAGCAATAAGTTGTATCTTCCAGTAACATTATGAAGGATATGAGGAGGGCAAGGTTTTATTTAAGAAGGTCATGGAAGGTGATGTCTCAGTAATCAGGATGTAAGCTGGTTTAGCTATAAGGATGAACAGATAAAATAGTATGTTTGAGATTTTTCCTTACATAGGAAGAATAAGCACACTTAATTAAAGCCTAGAACTGAAACTGTAGGAAGAGGACCTAGTCAAAAAGGATGCCCAAATTATCAGTATGACTAACAGGACTGGGGTGGTTTCCACAGTAACTGAGAAGAAAATGATAAACCTGAGAGCCTGAATCCAGGCACTCACAATGTTTGTGGCTTGGCTTTATTTTGTTAAAAATAAATAAATTTAGATAGAGGCCTGGATCAAAATTACAAGCTTCAAGTAATTTAGAAGAAAAATAAATCCATTAGTTTAGATGTTGCAATAAAATATAAAAAATAAACATGAGAACCCATTCTGATTTTTGAGAAAATTCCAATGATTTAGTGTTTGTGTTGGCCTTGTATTAGTAAATGGTGAGACACCTGAGTGGACACAAAGATTAGGAGTTTTCTTTGACCGCGTTAATGTTACCCTGAGAACTGGACATCCAGAAGGATGCAGACTACACTTGGATCAATACTCATTGAATCCTTTTTGAATCTGTTACCTGTTGAATCTGTTGGCAGTATCCTGAGATAAAGATTCCACCTGTTTATTTTCATGATGCATTTAGTTTCTTTTGCTTGTGCAAAATCTGCTTTTCTGAATGCAGGGTGAAAAACTACATTATTCTCCGAACATCACACTGTACTTTGAATGACTGAGCAGAACTTTGCTGATTCCTAACCTGTTATTTCTTTCTTCATAGAAAATCAGTCCCTGAACTGGATCATAATTTTGTCCAGTTTTGTGCCACAGCCCTACCTTGCCCTATAATACTCTTCTGTATGGGGTGTGGAAGTGACTAGATTTGAAGTAATTTTGAGTTTATTCAGGATTTCACAAAATAGTTTTCTGCTACTTGACACATTTAGTTTGATTCTCACATTCATTCTTATAATTTTTAACATTGCATTTGACTTCTGTAATGCTCTTCAGCTTTTTCAGAGAGCTCTTCCCCGAGAAGTACTAATACGTAGTCAAGGAATAGGAATGTTTATGAAGATCAACTTTTTGCCCATGTGATGAGTCACAGAAACAACAAGGCAAACGGGATTGTGTCATTGGAATTAAAAGTATTTAACATGTGAAGAGGAAAAGTATGAACTGGAAAAGGTCATTAACGACTAACAGAGTTTACCAAGATGCAAGTAGGATTGGGACTATCAAGGCTGAATTCGGAGAAGATTTATTTCATCGCACAATGAAAGGCCTCATTATTTTACCTCAGCACAGAAACAGAAGAGAGAGAGCATCGACTATGAGAAAAAGTAAAAGGAATGGGACTCTGTTATTTGTTTAAATGCAGAAATGAAAGCTAATAAGTTGTTGGTTTTGACTCAAAGTACTGTATATTGGCTTTCCAGAGAACACAGATCCAGTCAAGCTTGTGATCTGACCTGGTACAGGGCTAGTTGTCACACTAGCAGGAACTTTTCCCAACTACAGACTTCCATTGCAGTGATCTACTGTAGCAATAAAATCGTCTGTCTGTAAGGAAAATTTAATACTGCCAGAGCCCAAAACTTTGAAGCAGTCATGTCTAAACTGTCTGGAACCCAATAATGGGTGAGGGAGAGCAAAGGAACCAGCCAGCCAAAAAAACTGAGCCACCAGGAGTGCTATTTCTGCTATACTCAGGGCTAGATGCAAAATTTACTTTATGCTGAAACATTATTATAGTAGCACACTGTACCTGCTTCAATGCTTCTTACCCTTACAGGCAATAATCATTGCACTAAAAATAATTCTAAAGTATGTATTACTAGTGGGGAAGAGAGATCTCGTTGTCACTGTTTCTTTTGTGAAAGATTCAGTTATAGCAGTGAAAAATAACATATTTATCTAGAGAGATGGGTTCATCAGTGTATTTCTGCTATATTATGTAGTGTGATTTCATCCTTTTTCTTCCTTCTCTCCAGAACACAGTTATGTCAGAAATGCCAGAATATATTTAGTTAATTAACAAATTTATGAACTACTTTTATCCCATTCCAGTAGTGAAAACATGAGTTGCCTAATTAAGTAGTTAAGACACTGGATTTTTTTTTTTCTAGTATGACATGGATGCCCTGAAGAAAATCAGTATTTATTGCAGTAATTATCGTTTTCTGCTGGGCTGTTTTAAAACTATTTGCAAACACTTTAGTTCTGAAGTCAAGCAATTTGTGTTAAGCAGTGCCATCAGTATGTAGAGCTACTGTGGATGTTAGATAAGCAGACTGGCAGGTAAGGTATTATACAGCATCACATTTAAACTAGGTGGTTATATTATTAGTATTAGTACTTCTGAAATTGCATGCCTTTTTAAAATAAAATGGATTATACTATTACTTGCCCTCCTTTAGCAGATGTATTTAACGTTTTAGTTATGAAATATTGGATGGTAAAACTCACTGGGGAGATTCTTGGTACTTGAAATCAAGTTCACTTTTAAGGTGGAGAAGGAATTTTAATAATTGCAGTAAAGGTAATACGATACATTCTTAGCAATAAGTAATCCTATGACAGCATGCTTATTAGCACAAATCAGACTAAAGGCTCTATTCGTGAATGAATCATGTCCCGTTTACCCTCCATTTTTATTTAGTGTAATTCTAATGGAAATATCTTGTCATGTGTCTTTTGTGTAACATGTTCTAACATTGCATTCCCTCCTCTGTGTGGCTTAAACATGTAACAATACCCTTTTTGAAACCAAAGGAATAAAAAAAAAAAAAAAAAAAAAAGAAAAAAAGGGGTGCTAAGCATGAGTAAAATAGAGAGAAAACTCTAAACGAGTTTGTGAAATTTTTTTACTAAAAATCTCTGACTTACAAGTCTAATTTATGATTTCAGTTCCCAGCATTAATTTAGCCAAGGAGACTATGAGAGAACTTATGTGATGTTAAGCAACTAAAGAATCTGCACAGGCTGAAATAGATGGAGGAGGAAAGGGATCCTCCTCCCCTAGATTCTTTTTCGTATCTCATTCTTCACAATCTTTCTCATTTTCTTTGAATTTTTTTCAAACCTTATTATCATAGCCTTTTATATTAAGGATGGGTTGGATATAAATATATCCAATGTATTTAGCCTGTTACTAGGTAAAGGCAGGAATTAGACTAGAATATGAGATGGAGAAAGAAACAAACCCAGAATTACATAATTCTTCATGTCTAACTTATGGTCATGATCCAGTATATATATTTTTTAAAAATATTATGTCCTAATTTTAAGCCTTTATTAATTATTATTATTTTTTTTCCCAGATAATTAGTTTTCATGCTCATTAACCTTGTGAACTGGACAGTACATTGGTTTTAATTTAGCATATGTACAGAATATAAAAAAAAATCATGGCATGAACACTACTGGGCTTTGTGAACCCACAACAGAAGATCACATTATTTTCCATGCAGCAAGTCACTTCCATGTGTGGCTTTATCCTCCCCATTTCCATAGCAGCTCTTTTATCCCCCATGTTGCTTTTCTTTTGTGTTCCTTCCAGACTGGACCCTTTCTGCCCCAGAGGGGTCCTCTACCTGCCATTTGCATCTGGACCATAAATATTTTATATAGCCCACAATGCTTTATGCATATTTTAACTGAACAATACCCATTTTGTAAATTGTCTGTCAGTATGATGTATGCCTGGTTATGGCCATGAAAAATGTGTTCAGTATTGCAATAATATCAAAATATCTATTGGCCATCCAAATTTGGTCAGTTTTCCTGACAGCTTTAAAAAAGTAAAAACAGTTCTGAGTTTCCTGAACTCAGAGAGCTTCTGAGGAGATGTGACAAATTGTGTCACTTTCCAGGAGTCTGCATAAATATGTATGGTTGTTCTGCTGAGTCTTACTGGCAACCAGATGAGGCGGGTCTCATTAGCTCCAACTCAATAGGGTAAAAGGTAGACAACCAAAATGAACTTATGTCTGTTCACCGTAATGAGACGCTTAAACACTCAGACTATGTTAAGTATTTGCAAACAATGCTCCTGGAAGCACTGTCATACAAAAGAAATACCAGATATTTCGTAGCTATTTAGCAATTAATCTGTTCATATAACTATGCTGTATTTCAAGTACCACAAGTTTTTGCACAATTCACCTTTAAGATCTGACAGAATCATGGCTTATGTCATCAAAACTAAATGGCCTGCTGGTTGGAGAGGCACAAGGTATTACCAAACATTTCAGCATGCATCAATAAACAGTTTTCTTGTGTGTTAACTGGCACTGTGTGAGCGTATGTCCATTTCTAAAATAAGTGGTGGGAATGGTAGAACCTGAGGACTTGAACTGTATCTTTTAGGAGGGAAATGAAAGATAAGACTCTCAATCATGGTTTTACTATGCACACTAGCATTTGGAGAAGTTCTGGTAGGGTTGTGTGCTTTCTCACTGCTTCATTCTGAGAAGTATTTGTGCAGGTTGTGGAAGGGACCAAGTGATAAACAGTGGCCAGTGCCCTGCGAAAACTCTACTCCTATTTAAAAAAATCTGAACATCCATGAGGACTCATATTACCTTCTCCTTAAAAACCTTCCCCTCACCCTGTAAAAAAAAATGCCACACACAACCACAAATGTCCCTCAAAAAATTAACAAAACAGGAAATAATTATACCGGTTGCTCATGTAAATTTTTCTGTTCTCAATCAAATGCGTATGATTGTGTTTTCTTTTCCTAATGTTATGTGTGATTTTTAATACTTATTTAATACTTAGTATCCTTGCAACAAACTCCTCATTCTTTTCAATGTGGCTTCATTGTATTTAGAAGAATTTCACAAAGTGCTGTGGCTAAACCAACAGTTTCTGGATAAGGAATTTTTATTGTAGTTATAAACCTCAAAAACCCTTGCCAATTAGCAGAAAAACATTATCTTTCTCCTGCGCAAATGCTATGTCTTTCATATATTGCTGTGTTTAAAACAGACATGCTACAAAAATAATTTTATATGCTGTATTTTTACAACATAACACATACCTGTATTCTTCTTTGTATTAAATTTGTGGTGAAAAGTCACTGAGTTGTTATGGGGGTGTTCATAGTGCATTTTTATGTGCATTTATTAATTTTACATTCTTTAAACCATAAATCAAGGTAATAAAGAGAATTTTCAAATGTGCCACTGCAAATCTATCTTTCACATTGCCTTTGTTCTATTAATAACCTTGTTTTTCTGTACATAAAGTGTTCTTATATACTGTAGAGTAGTTGACGTATAGTAATGGGTGTACAGCTGTAAAAATCTCTCTTGGCACTCTTAACATGGTCAGATTATTACTGTGTTCTCCAATTCAGCTAGATGTGTTCAAGGATCTTCTCTGGTCTGAAAGGTCAGCTGCTTTTAGTTGTGCACTGGTAGAATACTAATACTGTCCTTATTCAAATTACCTGCTACAGTACTTATTAAATTGATGGCCTTGTGCTCTAATTTAATACTGTCGTCGTTCAGAGACAGGTCGCAGCTGCGCTCTGTGCTGAATTAGGTGATGCTGAGGCAAAGTTCAAGCAGAAACCATAGTTTTGGACTGCATTTTCCCACTAAATTAGCAGTCAGATGCAGTGTATAATTAATTAGCACAAACCAGGGAAAACTTGTCATTTAATAAGCCTTTTTTATTTCCACATTACACAAACAGTGGGAATTGATCCATTAAGTGCCTAGCTATTAATGCTGTTTAATGTATGTCTGGTTGTTAAATTGAGATGTCTAGTTACATACATTCAGTATTTAAGAGCTCCTCACAGATTGTTCAGTGTTTGTTGAGATTTTAAGTCATGTTCCACAAATCAATAATGGCTTCAGTAATGAATTTGAACATTGCTAGTTCAGATAAACAGATCTGAACTGCATAGAAAAGAAATGGTGTGTTACAGCAGTAACCAAGACAGTGTGATATTTATTTTGTTGTCCTAAATATTAAATATTCTGCTTACATCATGACACTTGTACTCTACATTACAGCCTTATTTTCCCTATAATCCATGTTCATAATTGCCTGAGGCATTGTATAACTTCATCTCCTCAGAGTTCTACGTGGCATTAAATGTGCAGAATAATACATTTCAACAACCCCTTCAAGATGTCTACAGGAACATAGAGGATTGTTGTCCGTAAGAAAAAGTAAAAGGGCAGTATTTGAGTCACTCTTATTTCTTAACAACTGTATTTCTGCGCTGGAAATAGCTGCACTATATTCTAGAAAATAAACGTTTTAATACTCCATATATACTATAAGCAATGCGTTTCTAGAAGAAATGTATATTGTCAATGAGTCATTAGACTAAGTGCCAAATATAATGCTAAATCTTGTCTGTTTTGCTCCTGTATGTTTATTCCACATGGGAAGTGGAGAAACAATTTTTTGTATTAGGGTTCTGTAAGCAGAACACAGTGGTCTGGCTTATTCAAAATAAGTGACTCAAAATGAACCTAAACTAATTCTCAAACCCAGGGAGTACTCTCCAAAATTTCTGCCTGATGAATGCAACACACTTGCCACAGCAGAGATAAATGCTGTACTCTCTTCACAGTCTCTCTCCTCTGCATCTTGCTTGATTCTGCAGCTTCTCCAACAGAGTCTTCAGTCTGTTTTGTCTGGGTCTTTTGTTAGCATTTCAAATATTCACTTGCTGCTGTAGTGGAGTTTGATCATTAACATGAAATCTGTAATCGTACCCAAGATGAAAACTTCCAGGCAGGTAAAACTCAAAGAGCAATGTTTTTTCTCATGAAAAGTGGAGAATTCTGTCATGTGTGCAAGACCCAGTTTATGTGTGTTTGTAGACATTACTGGAAGAATTCAGAGTTTAGCAGCAGACCTGTGGGCTTATGAATCATCGCCGTGTCTGCTCCTGTGTGTGTCAACAGCAGCAGAGGTCTATGGAGAGGGAGAAGAGCCAAAGGAGACGGCTGTATGCCTAAAGTAAATGAAATGCGTTTGAAGTTTACACACTTGCGCATTTTTCTTTGCAAAACCAACAAATTTAACTGGGGAGGAGCACACACATTTCTCAAACACTCTAGCATACCTGTTGAATGGGGTAAATTTAGCCTGGTATCTGACATTAGCTCACATCCTCAGAAAATGTCAAGGTTTCCAACCAGAATAGAAATCAAATAAGAATAACATCCTTCATCCTTGTGTATAATAAAATGCCCAAATGAGATATATCGAAGTAGGTGACAATGCTGTTGATGCTCTATTGTTTCCATTTGGCAACAAACCAAACAAGACAGAGACACATTGATATGCAGGGTGAAGGTTTATATGCTGAGCTAGAGAATTCATCTTTTATTTTAACAAAAAGAAAGTATACATATTTCATATGTCCTGGTTTTAAAGCTTTTTGCAATGTTTGTGATAAAATGTACTTCAGATTTGCATGTTCAAAAACATCCTTGACAGCTATGGAAATTGTGTAGTTTGACAACTCCTCATCTTAGCTAAGGCAAACAAACAAGGCCAAGTTGACTGAATTTAAAATCTTTCCTAATCCTGGGGATGTGATGGCAGCTTGTTTGCACTGGCATTCAAAAGCTGCAGTATTGTCAAAAAGTTTAACAAAGCTGAGGTAGCTTTGACTGAACTGACCTCAAATATGATGTGAACAGCTGTGTGGAGAGGGATGGAAGGATGTGGAGAGATGCTGTCTACACGCTCGTTTGATCTTCAGTCAGCATTATGTGTAAGCACAGTATTTAGATGCCTGAGAAGACAATAAGCCATCAGTTATGAAAGGAAGGAAGAACATTCTGTTTTATACTATTTGCTCCAGTGCTGGATGAGGGTCTCACTGTGGTGGGCACTGTACAAAAGCAGAACAACTAACATGCATGCAGAGATTAAAGACTTCTTTATCCGAGCTAGACAAACCATGCTGACTTTGAAAGATTCAAAGAAAGTTCTGGTTCCTCTTGTTATTCAGTTTAAGTGTGTGCTATTTGATAATCACACTCGAGAAATGAAATGACGAGGGCTTATTCATAGGACAGGTACGTATATTACAGGTAAAAATGATATTTCCTTGAAAACTATGCACTTTGTACCAAAGAGGTCATGTGCTTGCGCAACATCTCTCTGAGGGACAATTATATGTTTCTTTGCAGAATGTGGTCAGTCAAGCCTAGGTTAGCCAGAATACTGTTTCAGTCTGGGGGTCACAGTTCAGTGTTTTTGTGTTTAATGACAGCAGATGGAGACCTGGTTTGGAACATTTGTGCCATGTAGCACCCAGATCAGTGTAGCCCAAGTGAGGTGCTGCAGCATCATCAGTCTTTCAAGGTGAAGAATGTTTACACTTAATTTCCTTGAGGAAAAGCTACTGCCTCTGCCACTTGATCTCCCCATTACACCCGAGAAACAAGTTTCTTTCTAATGATAGTATTAGCATTTATTTGGCTTTTGTCATAAAGAATGACATATTTATATAACATTTCAGTTCAGCAACTGAAGCGAAGAGATTAAAAATAGACTAATGCTGCATGGTAAAACAGCTGCCTTTGACATACTCTCCCCTCTCTGTTTCAAAGGTGTGAAAAATTTGCAAGGCTGTTGGATATGCCTGTGGTCAGGATTCAGGCTGGTGCACTCTCAGGTGTGTCCTATGTATAGTGATATATGACAGAGGGGGGACAGCCAAGGCAACATGCCCTCAGGGGATGCTTTGCCAAGCCTAGCAGGATGGAGGGAAGACAGGAAGTGAAATTACAGGGCACTGAGCAAGAGCTGTACAGCCTGGAGGTACAGGGTGTAGTTAATCCTGGGTATTTTCTTGAGAGACATCATATCATAACTGAGAGTAAAGGTGGGGATTTGGCTTATGGGTCCATAATGATGGATTCAATTTCCTGTTGTAGAGACATTGTGGATAGCCAACACAGTGCAGAGAACAATGGTGCTTTACAAATGAGATGAGTGTTTTGAGGAAAGATGGGGTTTTTCACTAGAATTGAAAGTAAAGGGAAATATTTTTCTCCTAGAATCTCCCTTGTGGTAACCTGCAATTCCAGCATAAAGAACTGCTTGAAGAAATTCTTGAAAGAAGGAAAATAAGAAGGTAAGCAATATACAGTATTTGCTATTTTCCTGATTTTTTTTATTTTAGGCCTGGTGAATACTTTTGGTGTAATCCTTCTGACTGGCTGCAGTGCGGTATCATCTGTGTAAATTCTAAAAGCTTGTTTAGATCTTTCAGTTTGGTATGGTGTCCTTCACAATTCGTAGAGATATGAAAAGCCACATTTAATCTACTCTTGTGAGGCTGGGAGTATAAATTAACTGTCTTGCTTTTCCAAAGCTACTTCATGGGTTCAGTTAGGATGCCAGCCTTGTTCAGCATGCTGGCAGGAGCTGTTTAATCTTCTAGGTCAGTGGAAGGCAACCTTTAACAGTTGGAGACTTCAGATCGAAATTTTTAATAGGTTTGAGGTGCACGTATGCATTTTCAACAGGTTGCACCTAAGTGCATGAAATCCATCGCACACCTCAGTGAAGGCACAGAAACAATTCTAGTAGGAAAGATTGCATCTCAAGGTTTGCTGATATCCTCACTTTAACAAGCATATTTTTTGTTTAAATTTCCTACAAATCAGGGTCTTAGTCCTGCAGCAAGACCTTTCCCACAAAAGGGAGTAGACAGGATCTGTGCACTATCAGTGAGCTGCAGGGAAACACCAGCTGTCGGAGAAGAATTCAGATTATCATGTTTTTTTTAATTAGGCATGTATTTAGTACCACTAGTTAAATTGCTGGTTTACAAATAATTTATCTCAAACTTAATTATCCCAAACAATGTGCTATTTTTCATAAAACTAAGCAAGATTAATTTTTTCATTATTTTGACAATGTTTGGCAAGTGGCCTAGTAATTGGAAATCACTATTCCTCTTTTCTAATAATTAAATTCTTAAATAATTTTGCTGTATTCATTTGTGATATTTGAAAAATGTTTTTTTTTTAAGATTTTAATTTCTTTTGTACTCTACTGATGTTACACAGTTAAAACTCAGCTGCAAGCCTGCCAAGTCCCAAAGTCATACACAACTAAAGATTAAACAAACAAAAAAAGTGATAAAAATGGAACAAAACAGTAGACATGAGTATAAATCAGAGCTAAGTAACAGAGTTGAAATAAACACTTTATTCATGATTGATTCAGATGTTCATTCATATTACATATAACTTGTACATGAATGGAGATCCAAATTCAGTCTGTACCACTTAGTATATAAAAGGCAGCTAAATCTGCCTGTGTAAATCTCACTGATGTTGCACTCTGTCACAAAGCAAGTATTTTGCATAATTAGCCTGGATACTCAGCCGCATTTTTCAGGAGCCAGCTAGTTCACTGCCCTCACTGCAATAGGATGACACTCACTATAATAGGAGCTCCTGGCTGCTTAGCAGTCTTTGTAATTAGGCCTTTTATTTAATTGCCTAAGTATGGATTCAGAAGCCTAATTTTAGGCATGTCTTTTTTCCTTTATTTGTTCTTGGTATACTATTGGGTATTACAGTGATGTTGATCTGAATAGCCATTCTCTTCTCTCTACCACTTACTCTTTTTCAACACTTCATTTCCAAAATACCCACTGTACTAGAATTCCACTGCAGCGTGCAAAACAGAAAGAAGGAATATGCAGCTCAGCCGTTAGATTAAAGCTGAAATATTCAATCATTATGTCATACAATTACGCTAAATTGTCTAGGAACAGCTCTTCACCCAATTTTGTAATCTTCAGCTTTCCTGGCTGTTTATGTCACTAAGTAATGCAAATAGTTCAGTTCTTTATTGTGATCTTGGGATATTGCTGATATAGAGCTATTCTTGTTAGGAGTGATACTGCTTATTGCACATACTTTGGACCTTTATGTAGTCATGAGAAAGTTAATTAAGACAGCCTGTGTTTTCTGTAGTCTTCTATATAAGTTTGCTGCATGATAACTTGTGAAGCCCTAACAGCAAGTAATTTTTAATACTGATTTGTGCAGATAAAAATGGGATTAATAAAGTTCTTATTTCAAGGCAGATACACTCAAGGGGTCAGAAAGAATATGTCTTTTTCCTTAGATGTTCCTGTTGTCCGAGACAGTGGACATTAGCTAGGGCCATGGGTGAGATTCTGAACTTAGTGGTGTGGTGGTCTGATTTAGTATGACAAAGGCTTTGTTATCGTAAACTGAGATCATCCAAGGCATCCTGCTATTAAATGAATTAAAGAAAGTGTCCTGTTCCAGAAAAAATACAAACTTTCTTTCCTAAAACAAAGGATATTCTTTTTTAACTTTCATTAGTTTCAAGTAGACAAACTTTTTTTTTTTTTTTTTTTCTGTTCTAGATGTCTTTGGAGATGGTCTTTAATATCTCCGAAGTGCCAACACTTAAATGTCTGTATGAAATTTTACCTAGTAAGGTAGTGGGGTTTTATATTTCTGACTGTGACTTTGAAACCTTATTGGGAGAGGAAGAAATAAACAGATGTCAAATAGTATAAGTGAGTCATCTGGAATTGTGAACTATTTAGAGCTTTCTAATTTATAAAATTAAGAAGAGTCTTGGCATTTTGGGTTTTGGTCTTTAAGAGTATTGTTTCACCATCATTCATAACCTTTAGTGATAGTTTTGACATTTCCTATTCAAAGAGTATTTGAAGAGTATTCAAAGGGTAGAAAGACAAACTCACTCACTAACCACCTTAGAATATCAGGAACAATTTATTATATTAAAGACAATAAACTGGTTGCCCTATAATGTAGGGTTTTTGCATAATAACTAGCCCATCTCTCAATAAATACAATACCACACATTTTGTCCTTTTGGCATTGATTACTCTTTTTGTAAAAGAGTACCTTACAACTCTAAGAATGGAGGATTTTCTTTCCCTTTAACTCACATTAAAATGCCTTTCTCCTATATCTGCCGTTGTGTTATAGAAAATATGACATCGTCATTTAAAACAAGTCAGAAGAAATTTCTAAATATCTGTAATTGGGGGAGAGCTGAAAATTCACATAAAGGATTTTTGCATACTTAGAACCTAAAATAAGGAGCAATTAACTGTTCCAAATATCCTCCCACTTATAATAATAGGATGTCTTCAGTCAAATTTGCAGAATTTATTTTGTTTCGCTAATTGATTGGTATATTCATCATTCAATGATATATTAGGTAGAGCTGGATTCTAAATTACTTTTCTCTGATAAGCCTTCCAATTAATTCTTCTCACACTATTTTCCTGGTGACATCTGAACTTCTTTCATTATATAAAACACATCTTGAATAAGACATTGTTGAATAATAATCAGGGATCCTAACATGTTCAAAATTAGAACCCTTGACAAAGTCAAATGCATTCTGATTTAGACAATGACCTCACCTAATGTCCTTTGCAGTGTATCATATTGAAGGGGAGTATATAGCTTTCTGCTTTTTGCATATCCATGCTTTAGTTAGAAATTTTAAAGAAAATAAAAAAATAGAAGCAATTGTAAGTACTGTTGTTATGTGGTCTCACATATTAAAGCCTGATTAGAACACAGAGTGCCTGTAATTGTTTTATTTTTATTCTACATTGTCTGAAAATTTTGTCCCTTTTTTGTCTTATTAGTTTGACTTAGTATTTCTTTATTTGGGCAAGTAGACAAGGAATTAAGTTATTCTTTTAAATGTATATTAAATGATGTACAGTATTACATTTGCTTGCAATTTGCATTTTTCTTAATATATCAGCCAGATTTCTTTTGCACAGATAGCATTTCAAAAGCCAGAGAACACTGATAATATCTGATTTAACTGACTTGCTAATACAAGGAGCAGATCATTTTAAATGGACCTTACATCTTTATAGGATGTTAGAAATGAAGACATTACTTCAAAATGTAGGTAATTATTGCCTCCTCTTTTATCAGTGCTATTTTCTGAGGTATTATCATAAGATAGCACTTTAGTATTAAGCAGGGCCTTAGAGTGGCAATAAATCAGTCCAACTGAGTCATCATTGTCCAAGGCATCTGAACTACTGAAATGTTGTGGATCCTACAGAGAGTGTGAAATCACTTGACCCTTGGCATTAACCTTTACTGAATGAATAGACACTGCTTTCCACATCGTGGAACAAAAGCAGAATAGTATTGATTAAACACCACATTCACTTGATATTAAATACTGGCTGAACTCACTTCTTGCTTTCCAGCTCTAGTGGGAGAAACTCAGAGAGTTCCTGAGTCTCAGGAGAATGCGTGTTTGTAATTCAGAGCAATGTTTTTCCTGCAAAGTTTTCTTTTTTTTTCCCCTCCTCAGATCAATAACTGGCAGCCATGATCAGCCATGAGTATGTATTGTCAATTCTGACCTGTGTACTTTATCACTTGGGGTGATAGGTCACAGCGCTGTGACTAATAATGCAGTCATCCCAGGCATGAATTGTTTCCTGCCTGTAATGCAGGCATTTATATATATATATATGTATTTTAACACTGTGTTTTATTATAACTCCTGTTTACCAAATCCCTTAGCTATTTGCTTTGAAAGCCTGATTAATCTGCTGGATGGCATCTTATTTACAAAAGCTCTTAGAGATTTACTAAATGGTTTTTGCTTTTGGCAGGAATGTGAGTTTCTGGGAATTTGGAAGTATCAAAGTGGGAATCTTGGGAATTAACTCTCGAACGATGTTATGGAAGAAAGCTTTTGCTTCTTTTGATTATTGAGGAAATGGAAGAAATAAAATCAGAAGAAGGGTAGACAGAAGGATTCTTTCTGTAAATTAATACTAGGGCAGATTCAACTCTCATGTGCATAGCTGCAAGCCCAGAGTAGCTCAGAAACACGGCCTTGATGTGAATAAGTCCTTCCCTAGCACTGTTGATTCAAGGTATAAAAGGTTGACAGTGAAAACGTGAAAGACAGTATAATGAATAGAAGCAGCTGCAACAGCGTCACTGTCTACAAGCAGAAGACCATTCCTGCCTGAAACTGCATTATAAAAATCTTGCCTGAATTTAACCATTTTTTCAAAACAGAAAGATTTCTGAGGTTAGCTTTGTAAATAACTACATATCTTAAAAGCAGGCTTCACACACTGTGCAATGCTTTTGGGAAAGCTCACCACAAGTAATGGTCCACATAAGCAAGTCTAGCAGTGTGGGGTTTTTCCAGTTCAAAAGTTTTTCTGATATGGAAAGCCAGTGGTATTGCATCACTTTTCACAATTGTTTTTATCAATGGCGTTTTGATGGTTTATGTTCTGCCTGCAGACTCCTACCTGTGTAAGTTGTGCGTGTAACCCATGTAGCTTTTTGGCTGCATATGGCTGCATATTTTTGGAGCATTCAGCCTGTGAAGTATACTTTGCATACATAAGACTCCATGTGTACAGATAAGATCTTTTTGAAAATAATATTGAAGAATTAAGACTGAAGAAAATGGTCCACAAGATCATGTAAATAACAAAATTTCAGCTATAGAATCCCCCAAAGATTAAAAAAGGAGGTAAAAATGAAAATCCAGTCTGGTTCAGCCTTTACAGAAATGTCAATTTATTTCTCAGAAAATAGAGGTATTGAACTGTTTAATAATAACAACAACAATAATAACAACAGTTAACAATATCAACAATAATAAGAGCAACAATAATAATAATATTCAGTTTGTTTTGGAATCATACAAGAAACCTTAGGAGCAGAAAAGATAGCAAATTTCTGGAGAAGAGTACCCACTAACACTCATTTAATTCAGCAGCCTGCGCTTTTAGGGCTTCACAGAGAATTTGTATGATGCAGTTTCGTTGTGCTTCTCAGTCGCTACTAAGAGATTTTTCAGCTGAGTAGCAAGCATCCTGCTGCATAGGTTCATATTCAAAAGCTAAAGTGTCTGGAAAGAAACTTTGGAACTGTTTTTTTCCACCAGCAGGAAGGACTTCATCTGTTCTATGGAACTGCAGCACAAACGTTTCATTTTGTTTCGGGTCTCTGTTATTCTTTATCTTACAGATACTGGTTTTGTGGGGTTTGTTTTATTTTGTTTTGTTGTTGACTGAGATCACATTAAAAAAACCCCAACAAACAAACAGAAAAAGGCTGGAGTTCAGCTTATTCCTTTCACTAAGGCCATTTTACCTTTACTGCAGGTCTGAAAAAAAATATGATACACCCAAAACTACTTAGGAGCCCACAGCTCATAAAAGCTAAACTCTATACCTCAAAGTGGCCTCTCTCCAGACTGTATAATGCTGGTTTTTATGTACCCAAAGGGAGTTTCACAGGGTGGACATTGTTCTCATACGTTTCTTGACCTGCTTGTTTTTAAGCTTGTGTGTAAAGGTTATTCCTTGTCTGAAGTGATCTTCAGTTATGCAGCAAATATTTTGCATATGGAGTGATGTCTGCCAAACTTTCTGGAAAAGCTTTTTTTTTTCAGCTACAGTATTAATCATACATAAAGGGCTAATAAACAGAAGGACTATGTTTATTTAATATATCTCTAGGCACACATAATGAAGAGTACACTACCACAATCTAAATGTGGTAAGTCAGGGGATGCTCTTTTTCATGTAATACAGGAGCACATAACATGCTGGCTGATAATGATGGAAAAGCTAAAACGATAAAACCTCTTTAATCGTTTCTTCTCTGTTGCAAATCTGTTTATGTTTGTACATATATGTATACTTCTACAGAGTAACCATTAATAGAGGCAGATGAAGTAATCTGTAAGTTTACTACAGTCAGGAGAAATACAGTTAGAGATTGTCTTCATGCCAATAAGAGCTCTTCGTTTTATATCCAAATTAGTATAAATTTCAAAAAACAACAACAAAAAAAGCGGTGAAATAATTTATTAATTCACCAGATGCAAAAATAACCCTGTAAAAATTCTCACTTTTTTTTTTTTTATTTTCCTGGAAAACGAAACAATATTCACATTTCCAAGCATTTTTTCTGTAAGATGGAGAAGTTGTGATGGTGCTATTTCCTCAGATGCTAAACTGTTTATCAGAAATAAAATTAAGATTTTGAGACTATCAGCCAATCCCTATGAGTTGGTGAAAAAAACAGGAGTAGCTTCCTTTACAGAAAGTTCCATAAAAGCATTTCCTTCTCACATGTTTATGTGCTGCTAACTAATCTGTTGATTATCAGTTTTCAGACACTGTTGTGGTCCAGGTGTCCTTAGACAACCTATATTTTTCACAGAGAGGGCACACATCTGAAAATGTCTACCTTACAAGATAAGGTGTGCTGATGTGCTGCAAATGGGACATACCCCACATAAATAGGCAACTTCAGTAAGAGATGTGCTTGCATAGTTTTAATAATTTGAAAATATGCTGTGTAAAATGTTTTACAGTGTGAAACAACACCTCTTATATCTGAAGTATTTCCTTAACCCACCAATATTACCCTTCTTTAATCTTCATCTTCAGGTAGCTTACTAGCTTAAACTTCAGTCTTACCTTTACCCATGTCATAGGAAAAAATTGCATTTTATCACATTAATTAAATGTCATTAATTCACATTCATGATATGACACATGGATTCTTCTGGCAAGTTTTCTCATGACCAGGGAGATGCAGTGGTCTGGCTTAGAATAGTACTGTGCTATCCCACATAAGAGTATTTGTAGTGTAGGTGAGCAGCTTCTTCACACCCAGCCAGGTATGATTACTGTCATTCCTCACCCGGAGTAAATACCACTCCATATCATGCCAAAACACCTAGCTATAAGGGCAATTATTTCTTGAACTGACAGCAAATAAGAAGTAGATTAGTTCTTTATAGAAAAATCCTGTTCCCAAAAATACAAGGAGAATTTTTTTATCGTAGCTGTCAATAAAGACAGATTTCACTTACTTTGTCAGAAAGAATATCTTTCTTGAACAATGGATTCATAGCATATTCACAGTCAGGTCTAAAGCAGGTTTGAAAAGCATTTACATATCTTTCCAGACTTTGCTGTCACACATACCCTTTGTATTACTCTTCCCAGTCCAAGAGCTAGTAGAATTGGGTAACTGGTTTGTTGATATTCTATTTTTTTCCGGGGTTTAGACTTGGAACTTGAACTTTCATGTATCAGCCATTTTGATTTATTTTTGAAGGGGAGAGGATTGTGACAAAAGCTGAATAATTCTACATTTAAAAATACATTTTAGAGGAGTGCACTTCTAAAGGCAGTAAATAAAAAGAAAACTCTTCAGTTCTGTCATTTACTAACACAGAGAAAATACTGCTCTAAAATATTGCTCAGGAGGAGTAAGAGTGACAAAAATAGGCTTTTTGTAAGAATAGACAAAATGCATCTCAAGATTTGCAAGCAGCAAATTTATAGTTCTGTAATTTTTTTGTGAACAAAATCTCTATCTTTTGATAATATGAAGAACCAAAAGAACAACAACAAAAAAAAAAAAAACAAAACCAAACAAAAAACCACTTCAGTCACTCTTTCCCCCTTCAGTCTCTCTTCCGCTAACCAGAATTCTGGAGTCAAGAAGCTGCCTCTAATTTGTGGGGAACAAACCCCAACATATGTATAAAAAGAAAAAGCACAGGCTACTACCACATTTTTACAGAAGAAACATTTTAATTAATTACAAGTATTCTTTGCATCAAGGAAGATATAAATAAAGATACAAATTATGAATTTGTAACATGATCAGGGGCCTTTGTGGTATACAAAGTGTGCTGAAGAAATGTTAAATTGGTTTTAGAAAGTTGTCTCAGAACATCTTTAGCATTAAATTTAATTTATAAAGACTTTAGAGGCTATGCTGAAATTGTTCATGGTAGTAATTTTAAGACCAAGCAAGGCATTCAGAACTTAGAAAAATAGGTTACCTGTTGCAGTGCAGTATCTGTAAAAAAAATGGTAGGGGGAAAACTGAATTGAAATACAGTGAAGGAATGTAACTTCTGCATTTATATTCCTGTTTGATGGCTCAGGTTTTTCCATTTTACATCAATAGTTAATGTAGCAGTGTTGTTAAGTTGGTTTTGGCCAGTTGGAGTTTTTTTGTTTCTTAACAGCATCTCTGATAGAGAGACTTGTCCTGCATGGTCTCATGTGCATGACTGTAAATTAACTTGTGTTGCTTGATGCACACATCAGGATATGTGGCATTGACTTTGGAATGAAGATCAATACCTTTGATCTTTAAATCATTTTTCTTGTTGCAAGTGCAAAGTTGCATAAGGAGAGCATCCAGTGTGTAACCAGGAAAACAAAGGACTGGAAACAGTGGAAAATTGATCCGTGATGGGTCTTTATCAATGTAAGCAAAAGTTAAGAAAAAGAAAGCAAGATATATTCCAGCAAGTGATTATGTTTTAGAAACTGCTTCTAAAGTGCATTGAAGAAAGATGTTGTGTTTTGGTTTTTTTTTTGTTTGTTTGTTTTTTTTTTTAATTTAGACATTCCTAACTGACTACATTTCCTTATAAAAATATAATAATTCCATTATTTGCACTTGGACTTACTTTTAAAGCCCCTGTATTAAAAATTGACACTATTTTTTTTTTTTTTTTACTTTGCTCAACAGGTTGAATAAAAGAACAGTTTGAATATACAATTTTACTTGTGTATTAATGTTGCGGTTTAAGCCTAGCTGGTAACTCAGAACCACGCAGACAATTAAATGTTACTTTCGCTGTTTAAAGAAATGGCAGTTCCCAGACAAGGGATCTGCAAAAACATCCTACAAGTAGGGTGTAGCTGTCTTTTTAAAGTATAGTATAAAAAGTCTTTTTCACTAGTCTGGTGGTTCAGTTGTTTAGGAATTAATATAACTTTACAAACTAGGCTGTTCATGTTAAACTTCGTGGAGTTGCACTGGATCTTCATTTGCAAGACTTTACAGGGAAGCTTACACCTGCATTTTGCTGTACTGCTTCAGTGAAGTGAAATGCGCTCAGCACAACAGAAAAGGTTATACTGGATAAGAATATAATTAAGATATGTTTTTCAATAGAGAGATGAACCAAGTTTGCCACCATTTAACTTAATGTTAAACATATAGCTTACTCAGTGGGTTAATCCTGTTGACTTTCTTAGAACTATTCAAGGAATGGAGTAGGCAGTACAATTTTAATGTATAAATAAAAAGGGACATTAATTGCTGACACCCAAAACTGATAAGTGAACTTATTGGGCCAGATTACGACTTAGTTTAGTATGTGTGCATAGATATTATAGTTGGCTGACTTATCAAAAATAGGAGTCTAAAACAGACCTTTCTTTAAGGACAGGGGAAATGCTATGACTCCCTATGTCTTTGGAAAGAGTAGTGACAAGTTGTGTCTTCATCTGTATGTGCCATTTTTAGATGTGCCTCTGCGCACAATGCTGAGAATTATGATGAATATTGTCCAAAATAATCATAATATTGTTGTTGCTGACAAGAAAAATTGCCAAATGCTCTCAATGGCTTGAGACTCAAACAGAAAACATTGCTTTTTGACAATGGTTCACTTTCTCATCTTCTGCTTAGCTCTGCTACTGGTAGACGAAGTAGAAGCATTTTTCTGAATAAAGCAGAAGTGTCTACTGTCTTTTTGCTGAGCAGCTGAATTTTAGAATAAATAAGGGATTTAAAAGCATTGGCAGTAATTGTACAGGTAACAGATGGTCAGTGATAACAGCTACAATTCCATTTCAGGAGCCGGACTACCTAGAGCAAAAAATTGTAAAATAGATGTGCCTGTGAAGTGAGGGTGGCTTAAGATCCCAGAACTCAGTCTTCATCTTTGCAGATCTTTCCCATCGTGTCCTGTGTAATGCTTTAAAACAGGTACTGCTGCTTCACTGTTGTAAACCAGTTCTGCAGACTGTAAGCTCATGTACCCTTAACACCTTAAGGTGAAAGGCGCAGCAAGTTTTGATTCTGCAGTGTGATGTTCTCCTCTACAAAGCAAAACTGCTTGTACCCTGTGTCCTGGGTTCAGCAATAGCAGTCATTTTTCTCCTTCTTAGTAGCTAGTGCAGAGCTTTTCCTAGTTTCATATCTAGTAATTCAATGAGGGTGCTAAGTTGTGCTATCTGTGTACACGGATGTTCACTCTGGCGTTCTCTGCATATACCCTATGGTGGGAGAAAAATTGGGAAAGGATTAGGTGTCATTCAGTGCACATAAGAAGTATGAATGCCTCAGTATTTTGTAAATTATTTGAAACCCATTATACTGTGTCTCTGCTTAATTAACTGGAAAAAACTGTGTTTAAACTCTAAACCTGAAAACTTTCTAATACAGTGGGTATTTGTACTTTGTCCTAAGTCCCCAGACTGCATCTAAGAAAGGGAATTATAAAACGTGTGAGCCTCTAGTGACATGTAGGAATGTAGAGGTAAATACAGAACTGGCATGTATAATTTTGTTTGCAAATATCCATTGTAAGAATGCTGGAAGAGGTTTCAAATCCTCATGTTTCTGTAGAAATGTCTTATCCCATAAGATAAATTCCAAGATAATTTTTTCTCACTAAGACAGTATCTTCCTGTAAGAATTTATGAAGCTGTATTAGCCCATATTTGTGTGTCTATGAAGGTAGCAACAGTGTGCAAATACTTGCACTTTTGTGACAAGAATAGCAACTTTTGTCAAAAATCATGAGCTTTGTAACCCTATGTATTTTGCACAGTTTTAAGGAAAAGCCCAAATTTTGGGGTAAGCAGTAATAACATCATCCCTCTACATGTTCTTGGGTGTTCCGAACCACCTTTCTTAGTGCAAATCTTAGAGAAAAGGGTAAATAGAATTAAATTAGTACGTTGTATCATTCAAATATTACTAATATATATATATATGCAGAAAATTGCTGTTTTGTATTCACACCAGGTTTTTTTCCACCAGAAAAGTAGTCAGTTAAAACATCATATTCACTGACATTATAGAGGCAAAGATGGTAAAATACATAAAAAGGGATGCTTGAGCCTTCTGGCATTTTAGCTGCCCTTCTCCAAAACAAAGACAAATAGAAAGCAAAAAAGGGTAAGCTGGTAAGAGTATCTTTTTCAGTCAGTTTATAAATACTGAAAATTAAGGCTTGTAATGGAAACACAATTGACTTGTACTAGTGTTCTGTTACAATCTCCTTATTAAAATTGTTAAAACAGAAGATTATTCTTGTGTTTCAATTCACAAATTGTTGCTGATTTTGTTGCATCTTTTCTTCTCCATTTTGTCTCTCCCATTTCATTCTGATCTGAAGGGTTTGTGGATTTATCTTCTGCCTGTCATTTGTCTTCACATGACTTTAAAATAATTAATTGCAGCACTCAATAATGATTTATGATTTCTACTGGCGTAATTAATGATACACATCATTTTTTCTTGTTAATTGAAGGAGTCACAACAAACTTTTTATAAAATATGTTAAAGGAGGGCGAAATAGCTTTGGAAAATTACCTTTAGAATTTTTCATTTTGAATTAGGAGGAAATGGAAAGAGAATTAGTAGTTTAACTCTGAAGGCAGCTAAAGACAGATTGAAGAATGGAAGCAGAGACATTTTACAGCCAATGTGCAAAAGAATTTAGATAAAATGAACATCAAAATAATGCTGTCATGAAAAATTTGATTAAGACTTTCTGCCATGTTAGAAGCAAAAATTTTAATATATTAATGTCCTTGCATTTTGTTGGTTTTATCCCTTTTACCTTTTATTTAAGCAATGAATAATATAATAAAAAGCTCATAAAAATATTCTAACCTGGATAAAAGAAAACATATTTGAATCTTTTTTTATTCCTTTTTAAAGAAAAAAGCTAATTTCTGACTATTTGATTTTGCAAACCAAGAAGGTATGAATAATCTTTGAATCAGCTTTATGCATAGAATATTTATTGAAACATCACAAAGTTTCAAGTAACACATATGAAAATTGCCTTTCTCAGAACACAGCTTTATTGCAGGGTACGAGTCACCTCCATATTTGCTTTCTTGTCAGGTTTTAAAATACAGAAATGAGAAAATGATATAATAGACTGAATTCTGTGAAAAGAAGCAGAGAAGGTATTATGGGCAATTGTTATACTACTTTGTACGTTTAATCAATTAATTCTTAAAGGAAACTCATATCCAAGATGTAAAAAAAAAGAAAGAAAGTTATAAGAACATTTCCTCTATTATAACAATTTATTCATTCAGAATAATATAAGTTGGAACTTGAGTGAAATTATTGTTAGACAGGCATTATTTCTTTACAACCTACTTTTTGAGACAGGGGTGGTAGAATTCTCTATATGCAACACTATTATATTTTTGTTGTTGTTATTATTATTATTATTTTATTATTATTATTATTTGATAAAGCAACAGTAGGTGCGTCAAGTGTTGTGAACTTGATTTGAGCATTTTATGGTAAGGGAGTCAGCTGCCTATTAAAAGTGTGATCAGGTAGTTTAGAGTGTGACTAGCTGTGTCAACAGAAGGAAAGTGGAGGATTAGTCTCTATGGCAACAACAAAGCATCCCTGTTTGTAGACAGACAAATTCTGCTACATCTGAAAAAGATTGACAGGTCTATTCCTTTGCAACTGACCCATAGAAATTAGCAAGTAAAAGTTATTATACTGGGTTGTATTGAAGGGTTCTCAATATCTTAAAGTGCTCTTGTAAGTTTTTCTGCGGCATTTGCATGAGAAACCTGGCAGGGATTGTTCTGAGGTTTATATCTATGGTTTGATAGATTCTTTGTGGGGGGAGTATTGCTGGTGAGAATAACTTAATTTTCAGTTCTCTGTATGACAGAATTGTTGGAGCATGGATTGAGGGAAAAAACACACATCAAAGGACCTGGGCTGAATAATATGCCACATTTCAAAACCAAGAGACATTGGAGGAATATTATAACTGTACCTTCTCAAAAAAGGCGGTTTAAAAATATTTTCTTCACTAATTAGGTAAAAATAATTACAATCTGGAGTTCCTTAATAATTAAGATTACCATCGGAAAAATTTCATACTGTTACAGAGATTCTGCAATTTAACTGTGTAACCTTTCTGTTTCACATAATGCACTGCAGTTGGAAGCCATAAAGTGCTGTAATTAAAATAGCCTACATCAGAATTAATAGTTTTGGGTTTGTTTGGGTTTTTTTTAATTTAAGAGAAAAAGAATGAAAAAATTACTTTCCTATTTAATTGTTTGTAGATTGTGTGTTTAGGTACTGGTTACAGAAATGGGAATGCACCTACAGGCCTCTTATTGTAGAAGTGTCTTGAAACATATTTTAATCTCACATTTTAATCTTTTTATGCATTGGCAGAAGTCCAACTGATTGAGAATAGATAAGGATTGTGGCCATTTTTCACATAAAAACTGAAATATATTTAGATTTCTGTCAATGAATGTTTTTCTCTTAAATTTTGTCACTGTCTGTAATCCTTATATTTGGAAGTAAAAGCTTCAAATGTATTTTTAAATCGTGAAAGGAAAACTATGAGTGATGTGGTTCCCAGAGATAAATGGAAAATCACCACAAAAAATACAGCGTGCTCTCTTGAGATTTTGAAATTTTGTTTGTGTCACGAAAGTCTCAGTAGTTTAACTGCGTAATCTGACTTGATGCAAAAGACCTTCCTCTTCTAAATGGTATGCTTATGGACTTAGCTTATGTTCCTTTTTGATCAAAAAGTACTGCTTGAGCAACCTTTTTTCATCACAGTTGCTTCTGTGTTTTTCTTTTAGCTCGAAACAGAGATGACAAATGCTTCTGAATTTCAAGAAGTCCCTCTAATTTCAGCTCTGTAGAAACAAAGTTTTTAAGCGTTTGTAAAGTGCTGGCTGGGTATAATTGGAGCAATACCCTGCATGCATGGGTATCTGTGCACAGCTGGGCCTGTGGGAGTTCAAATTTTGCTCTTCGTTGAGTGCTGTAGCAAAATCAAAAGATAAAGCAGATTAGAGTAAGACAATCATCTACAGTTGGAGGGTAATTGCTATTACATTTGTTCCTGTTCACGCATACAGATGTAAATAAAACTGAGAAACCCCTTTCCTTCCTCCAATATTATGATAAGGTTTTTATTTTACCCTTGGAAGGCAAAAATGACAGGCTGGTAGGCACTGCTTGCACAGGATGCTGGTGGGGTGTCCATTTCCCACAGTAAGAATGGTGATGTTTTTCTTCAAAGACTGGGGGTACACTGTTTTATGAATCAGCCTTTATTTGTGTATGTGCGCACGTTTGTGGGTGCACAGTCTGCAGAAGGATGGCAGGAGAGTTGATGTATGTAATCTCCTTACCCTGCTCCTACCCTCTTTTTATTTTCCAAATAGTTTTTGTATTGCAACAGCCATGGTCAGCCGCAACCCAGGAGGCCATGTCTCTTGCGTGCTGAGCATGTTATAAAAATACAGCAAACGATGAACCCTGCACAAAGAGCTACCAGTCTTTAGCAAATCTTTTTACAAATGCACAGCTTCCAATTGAAAGTGGCTGACTAGGAAAAATGTGCTTATCTGCAAAAGACACAAACGAAACCTGAAGTTTTGACCTTCAACCTGAGTGAATGTGCAGTCTCTCTACAGGCTATTTTTTGGCAAAAGTGACAAACTTGCAGTGGCAGAAACTGTGACTTTATTTGTAAAACACCAAGTGTGCAAGTAAATAAAAATAATTTTTAAGAGTGTTGGAATATTTAAGCACTTGATTTACTTACTGTACTAGGAACTTACAGGAATATTTGTTCTGCACAGCTACTGATTTTTTGTTTGTCTAAAGGTCAAGCAAGATCAGTTGACAAAGATTTTTGTCCTGCTTTTTTCTGCTTTTCTTTTGCTGATGGATAATTTTTAGTTAATATTTTGATAATTATTTCAAAAAAGTGAATGACAAAGCTTATCTAAGACGTCATCCTTAGAATTATAACTCACTCTGTATAAGTTCTAGCTTTTACTTTTTTATTTGACAATCATTCTGGTTTTTGACTGCCTGAAACTGACACAGCACAAACATGCCTATCCCTATCACTGCTGCTCCTGTTTCTGAACAGGTCTTTGCATATCCTATCAATGAGCTGATCAAACTGGTGACACTGGGATTTCGTGCCTTTTGACAGCTGAAACTGCTGTGCTTTTCTCAAGCTAATTATTGTTTTCAAGGGGCAGTCACTATCAGAGCATACAAGTTTCTTTTTCCACCCCCACATCAGGCTAGAAATGCTTAAAAGTTTTGCCTCTCCCTCCCTCCACCTACTAAGATTACTTTGAGAATAAAAGAAATGGTAGTTAACATGAAATGTAGAGGTGTTGCTTCATATTTAAATTAATGCACAGGAACTAAAAAAACCCACTATTTCTGAATCATTCTATATGGATTTTATAATTTTAAGCAAAATACTTTCTTGGATAGTGTTTTTTTTGGTCTCCGCCACTGCAAGCTCCAACCAACCTTTAATGGTACTATTTTAAAATGACTTTTGCCTCACATTCACTTACAATCTTTGCAGAAAATGTCTTTACCATTTCTTAAATCTTTAGGAAGTCATAAAAGTTACTGATTTAGTGTGTATGTTCATAAAGGGTCAAATAAAAGAACGAATTCTCTAAATGCATAATATCTTTTGTTGTTGTTGTTTGGGTGCTGTCCTAGAATTGCATGGTGGCTGCAGCTCCCTGTTAATTAGCTGTGGAACAGACACACCAAGTCAGGCAGTTTTCCATACCTTCTCCATTCAGCTGATTTACATTGTCTGTGCTTGGGATAGGAAGAAGGTTAAGGATGGAAAGGTCATGACTATTCAATCTGTATCATTAATACCACATTTCCCCTCCTAACCACAAAAGTACAGGCTGGATTCATTTGTATTGGTGTAATCAAAAAATATCTAAAATCTAATTAAAAATGTAGTAGAAGATATTTTTATTTTGGTCATGCAGTTTGTGTTCTTTTATACCAATATTGTTAGTGACATATTTTACTGCATAAAAATTGCATCTTTGTATCTTATCCATGTCTAATCTAGCTGGATATTTCAAAAGCAATGCTAAAGCTGAGAAAATTCACTTAAAACAAGGTCTGTTTCCAGAGATCCACCGCAAATCAAAGCTAGCTCATGTGCAGCTACATGCCTCAGTTTTGGAGAAATGATGAGTTACTGCTAAGCAATTGCTTTGTTAAATGGGATAAATTTTAAATTAAATTATAATAGAATATTATGAACTATAGACTTACTGCATGATGAGAGAAAGAAATTATCACAGGTTTGTGTGGCTACAAACAGAAAGGCCATATATTTTCATGTACATTTGTTTACAGATTTTATAAAATAAACTCTGAGAGTTCTTATGTTTTTCCACTGCTGGGGACACTAGTATAAATAAATTAATGAAAAAAACAATTACATTTTTTGTTGAAAGACATCTGTTTCCATGCTGCTTTATAGGAAGAACAGAAGGGAGTCAGAGAAGAGGAAGAATGTGGACTCTTGTAGCATAATCTGCTGTGATTTACAGACCTTATAGCCTGGGGTTTCATTTAATGGACTTGAGGGAAGCATTGTGTAGTATTATCACTTTCATTCTGCAAAATCAGTATTCATCCATTAAGGAAATAACATATATTGCACTTACAGGTTTTTAGAAGGGTGCAAATCCATTCTCTAGAAAGGTTAGTGGACATGCAATATGGAAGGGAGCTAGCAAAAGCTAGTATGGTTATAGCTTTTCTTTCCTCAAAAAGAAAAAAGAAGCACTTTTGAAAATGGCATGTAAGTTAAAGCTGCCCCTGGCCAGCTTTAAATTATGTGGTTCTCACTTATGCAAGATGCTGCTAGAGGAATTCCTTGGCTCTCATTAACATGGAATAATCCCTCTAGACTTCGCACACAGCAGATATACACAGGCACATACGCATTTCTACTGTCAGTTCCACATTTCCAACTGCAAAACAACATGCAATCTGCAATGGCTCTTCAAGTAAAAGACTTTAAGTTCCCAATATCTTTTCAGGCAGCCCTCTTTTTTGTTTTAAGAATGGTATTGCTAAAGTGCTTTTGAAAAAAAAAATTGTTTTGAATAGTAAAGACTGATTATTTGCACTGTAGTAGCTTGGGTAATATTCATTTCCCCCATTTTCTAGGCACAGTGTGCCAACTTCAGCCGCTACCACTGAACTTTTGATTCTGCTATAACCTCATGATCTACCACAAAGTCAAGAAACCTGGAAGACTGCCTGAGGGGGAACAAACTCTGATGATAACACACACCAGTCTTTTAAAATGTTGTCTAGGAAATTGCTGCATAGACATCCCAGTAAAAATCCCACTCTGCCCATAGCCCATAGCTGACTGCAACATCTTCCTGTTTACAACTCCTTACTTTGGGAGTACAATGCAAACTGAAGAGCTTGGATTATAGCTAGCTAAACCAGGCTAGTGAAGAACATTTTCGCACTAAGTGCTTCTGTTACAATTTGCAAAAGTCTCAAGACTGGCATGAATTTGGCTGCTCCCAGGCATTTGGGATTTTCTGTGGAGAAGATAAGTTTGCAGTAAGTATACATGGTTGGGAGCTAGAGGAATTTGAGCTTGAATCTTTCTCAAGGCAAGGTTTTTTGGTGGGGTTCTTTCCCACCAAATTAGTTGCTCCTTCCCTTTCCTTATATTACTGATTTCTGGGCTTGTTATGTCAGCCTTTTTATTCCTTCCCAATTTCTCTTCAGTTGTAGGGCCCTTTGCACAGAAGGGTATAAGAAAGTTGAGGTCATGGTGCGAAAACAAAGGATTCAACTTTGAACAAAAATGGCAGGAGAGGATGGAGCCAGGGAACCACATTGTCACACATTGGCTGACAGGCAGAAATAGCCAAATTCTCACTCCTGGAAACGCCCTGCTGTTAGGAGTAGATCTGCTGCCCCACCTGGAGGCATTGCGCAGGGACTAATTGCCGCAGTGCACATCTTACTGTGGGCAGCATAATAAGGGTTGAATAACAGGAACTCTAGGATTCGTTTGCATAAACTTCCCTGGCTTACAAATTCTGGGTGATTTTTGGCCTTGGCTTTGCTCTTCCTTGTAGGCCCAGCTTCTTTCAACTGGATAAATAGAGGTGGACTCAAGTGAGCTGCTGGAGGCACAATTTATGCAGATGCTGAGATAAGACTGGAGAATCTGGACCAGGATGAGATAGTATGGAAGGTGCCTCTGCTCGTTGGTTTTGCGAGGATCTGCAAGACCTTTTTTCTCTCCCCCATGTTCTGCCTTTGTGGTTGACTGACATGCCTTCCACTACGTTTAGGCATCTTCTATAGGAGATGGTCCAGGCAAAATATGAGTTACCTTTATTACGCAATTTGCTAAAAACTGTTCTTGCTGAATATAAGCTACAAACAAGATTCTAGAGCATGTGGTGAGACTGATCCTAATCTCACCTTACAGCATGGATGTTGGGAAGCCAAAGCAGTGATGGTGGTATCACTTGGTAAAACCAGAACTGAACCCTCCAGATGCCAAACACTGCTGTCGCCTGCAGAGCCCAAACTCTCCTCCAATCAAGTAGCTGTGCATTACGAAGCTGAAATTCGCACTCAGTGTGTGAGTGCAGATCTTTGTCATATGTGTTGTGGGTGGTGTGCTCTCCCAGCATCTGACCCACCTGCCAATATGTTAAGGCACTCTGTTCTATGTTTTATTTTTCTCCTACCACGGTCTGATTCCTACCTAAGAAGTCATTTGTTGTCCTGTACCTCAAAGCCTTTTTGATGAGTTTTGAAAAGCTGTTTCTAAATGTGGGGATATTTTTCTATTTGTTTGCTTGGGGGTTGATTTCTTTTTTTTTTTTTTTTTTTTTTTTTTCTTTTCATGAAGATGTTATTGCTTGGAGTTTTTTGTTTTCTTGCCAGATAATAGAAACAAACTGAGATGATGGCTATGGCTAAGAGAAAGGTTGTTATTGAGAACGATGGTTTTAAAACACCAGGTGGTAGGCAATGTTTCTGAAAGATGCAAAATAAATTTTCTTGATTGAAAAATCTTCTCAGCTGTTATAATTCAGTTTGTCATAGAGGAAAGTATATGCTTGGAATTCAGGTTCAGAAACTTAGATTATATAAGTTTGCCATGCTACTGTTTTAATGAAAATAGTATACATAACAATTAGTTATCACATAGTATATATTTTGACTTATCTTTGCAATTGTATGTTATCATCTGAGTTTTCTCCACTGTAACTGTATTTTTATTTACTTTTGGCAAATTGCTACAATTTCAGGGCATTTTTCAAAGTAAATTTTAAAATTAGCCTAAAAAATTGCAGTGCTACAGACTGGGAAGTTCAGCCAAGGGGGATAACATAAAGCAATATTTTGTATCATTCTTATTGCTCTAAAAATAGATGCTAAAATTATTTTAAGAAATACACAACATCTGGAATATTTCTCTGTAATCATAAGCTACTAAAACCTGCTTTTGAACAACCCTTTCAGCGCAATTTCATCTAAGTTTTTTTCTTTAATACTTCTTAAGCTTTTTACTTTCTAAAAATAATATACTTATTTTCTTATTTTTACCAGTACAAGTATTTGATAGGTAAATAGCAGGCAGGATAACAGATTTACAGCTTTGTGTCTTGTGCTAGGCTGGAAGGACTGAATGCTACAGGAACAGAAAACTCACAATGTACTGGTTTAGTCCTCTCTGCATTGCTCCCTCTGCCTCTTGTGACTGTTAGGAAAAATGATTCCCTTTAGTGTTCATTCTTTATGACAATTCAGAGGTCAAGCTCAGGTGGCAAGCTTAGACAGGTTAGTCACCTGTTGCTTGTTAATATGATATATTCTGTCTTCATATGGTGTCTCCCCACCAGCATCCTCTTTTCTGGGGTAATGGAAGTGATGTGCTTAGCTAAGTGCAAAAACCCATCCAAGCTCCAAAACGCGCAAGTCATGTAGTCTTAAAAATGTTTGGGTTGGTTTAGAAATGTAAGTGGGAATGCTCTACAAAGGTGTTGTAGCAAGGCAGTCTCTGATCACAATTGTTTTTAGCAGAGAAAATTTTTAAACTGGAATTTTAATTTATTTTTTTTTCCTGGCTTTTGCATTTCCTGAGGTTGTAATGTAATGACAAGTAAGGACATATGTCCAATAAAGAAAAATTGTGAATTTTGAGAAGTATATACGCAACGTTTATATTTCTTATTGCTGATTCGCCTGAAAAATGTGATTTGACTGAGAACTTGCACGATTTATAATATAGGGCTGCTAAGATTTCTGTTTGAAGAAGACAAGATTTTGCTAAGTATATAACACATTTCTAATTTCTGGCAAAAAAACAAAAGTATTATTATCTGCACTTGTCGATGAAGTCTATAACTTCTGGTTTTGCCATATTTCATGAAATCAGCCTCTTAAAATTTGTGACACGAAGCACAGATCCAAATATATTTAGTGCAATAGTTAGCAGAAGCTAATGTGCTCTGTCAGAAAAATGAATCTCTTGATTTTTTGTGTGAGAAGTGATTATAGAGAGAGGGAATGTGTTCAGACCACCCAGATGCAGAAAGTGAAAACATCAGATTAAAATGAGAGCATTATTTCTCTAAAGAATTATTATGAAAATATGCGAGAGAGACCACTTCACAGCCAGAACATATGCTTATTGTCAATAAATACTAGTTTTCAAGTTTACTAAGATACATCTAATTGTTTTAAGTTGGCCCTTCTGATTGCAACAATAATTTGTTCCTGGTCTTGACCTCAAGTACTGTGGACTAGCTTTGCAAAAACAGGCCCCAGACAAGTGCTGGGGTCCTTAATGTGTCACTGAAACCTGCTTTGATTTTTTTTCTGATATTTCTACAGAAGCTTTCAGAACTTTAACATACTGAATACACACACACCCCTCCAAAAATAGAATAGACTAGTATATTGCCAGATCAAGATACTGAAAAATTTAAAATGAATAGCATGAGTCTAACTTTTCTAAATTTGATTTTTCATATGCCTTCATGAGAAAATATGTTTTTAAATTAGGAAGAAATATTCATTTTCTTTTTCAGAAGTTAATTTCTTTATTATTGCAATGTGTCAATCAAATCCTCAGATTAACAATTGCTAGAAAATCATTGCAATCCAAATGAAGAAGATTACATCAAATAATGTAAAGAATGAGCATATAGCCTGCATATAAAACAGCAGCAAGTCACAGCAACAAAAAATATCAATATAGAGCAATCAATGCTGCAGACAATATCTTTAAAATCTATCATGTTGCCTTTTGCCCTTTATATTAAATCAAAGGGAAAGGGCTGTAATGAATGAGCATGTCTTTATTCTCATCGGCAACAGTTCTGTAGGAAACCTGGCAATATGACATTTATCGTGATTAATTCCAGGTTGTAGCTCTGGTTTATTTTTTTTCCCCAAGTACATGCATAAAGAATTATTATTAATTTAAAAATACAAAACCCAATATAAATTGACACTCTTTCTAAAAGTTATAGTGAAGATAGACTGAAAAATGAGAGGTTAACACATATTTTCAGTAACGTATATCTTATACTTTCGCATTTACCTTTTTTCATCCTTTTACAGTAAGGTTTGCCAAAGTGAGCAGGCTTAGGATTGTGAATGCAAGGTTGGCCAGTTCATATCTAGATTCTTAGCAGGTTTCTTACATTAAAAATAACACTTAACTGAAGGAAATCTGTAAGTATTAGAGCGTATCATGAAGTATACTGCATCGAACTTCGATATTTTTTCTTCATATCAGAAGGGGGCACTAGTGATCCATTATAAATAGGCAGTATGACTGCTTTTGTTGTGCCTAATAATAATAATAATATAATAATAATAATAATAAATTTCCCAATTTAATATTGAGGGCATTTGTGTGCATAATTAAGATTATAAATATATAACATTAATTCAAAAAAATATTAATAGATTGTATGTAAATATTATCTGTTGTCACTCGTTTTTTATATGCTATTCTTATAGTTCACTTACTGTCTGTAACAATGAACTAATGCTGATTATTCTAACACCTAATTTTGGTGCTTTTTAGTATAAACAAGGTGAATTCTAATTGTAGCATATCTTGATAAAGTCAGTTAAATATACTCCTGGAAAAGGTAGAAATTTAGATCCCCTCTTTATAAAATCCATTTATGTATGCTGAGATTTGAATTGTCTTATTACTACAAAGAAAATGTGTTAGGTATTCATATAGTAACATTTGTGTTGTTTCATATAAAATTAAATGAACAGGAAAATATCCATCATGATTCTTACTTGCTTTTTCTTGTTGGTTTATCTGATCCCATACATTTTAGCAGATTTGTTAGTACTGCTTTGGTCTATAACTGAGGTCAAGATGAGGTGGCATTGCCATTTCATAGAATCAACTTTGGTATGTGAGCTATGTGAGTAAGAAAAAGCAATGAACAATAATATGGTTTCTATTCCTTGCCTTCATTTTCGTGCCATCTATGGGATAAAAACTGTCAGAGTGCATAAGATTGCAAAAAATGTAAGTCGGTAACAGCAGGAAAAACAGCTGAATTTTTGGGTTGGAGGATTCTGAATGATACTGTATTGTAACAAAATACCTACTTATTAGATGCGTAGATGTTGGCCTTTATGAAATAGTATCTGCCCACAGATAATTAGATCCTTTTTTGAAATGTCCACTATTATTTTTGTGTATGGAAATGAGGGTCACTGAGGAGCTGAATATAGCACTCAGTAAATTGAGTCAAGTTCCACACACAAAAAATGTAGTACCTCTAAGTGTTTCATGACATGAAAAGAAATCTTTCCAAAATCTAAGATGTTATTTAGGGCCAAAATAGTTTTCTAGTCTAAAATTATTAGGAAGTTATCAGCCAGTTGCTGTGTTCATTTACTCAGGTGTAAATCCAGAATTTTCTTTGTTCAAAGTGCAATTAAATACTAAAGTGGCAGTGAGAAGAAAGGTTCTTTGTACCTTAAAGGTAACTTCATAGTATATATTCATGAGTATAGCTAAGTGCTTTATGTGTGCATATAACCAGGCATTTGTCAAACAAAAGTGCACTTTTTCATGCAAGAAACTGTAGTCATTCTAGATCAGCCATTTAATCCAAGCAAGCACATACCTGACCTCATACCCTCGACTCTTAGGTTCTTTTATTTCAATTTTCCTAACACCAGCAGTCTTTTCCAGATAATTATCTGTGAAAGTTACCGTCAGGATAACTGGAAACTCATTGTTTTCTAATGAAACACCCTGTCTGAAGATGTCTTGTCTATCCTGCTGTTCTTTAGTGAAACCTGTTTTATTAGCTTTCTTCTTTTCTATTTTATTTTTTATTTTTTAATGACAAAATCTTAGATATCAAAAAATGAGTTTTGAATTGGAACCAAGGCTGCCATCAATACCTGAATTCGAAGCTTTAAATTATAATTTGAAAGTAGTTTCAGCTTATTTCAGTAATCACTAATTTTGAGGCTTATTTGGTGTCAGTTCAAATGTCACCATTTTTAACTGGTTTTGTGTTTCATCATTTGAACTGGGACATTTATTACTTAGTACAGTGGTAAATATTAGGACTGCGTTAGAATTGACTTCTTAACGAGCACAACTTGACCTTCAGACAGAGAAAACCACAGTTTTGTTACTTAGCTAAACTCTATCACTTGTGAAGTCAAAGTGAGCCATTTTTTGTGAGAGGTTGTTCATCTTTTACATTCCCTTTTAGTTCTTAATTTTACTTCATTTAATTATCCCTGAATGAACTCATTTGTATCTTTTAACGCATGAAGTTGAAACTACTTAGGTATATAAAACAATAGAAAATGTATTGCCTATTATTCTTTTCTCTTTTCTTGTCTTTTTTTTCCCTTCTGAACTCAAAAAAGCATGCTTAAAATTGTCTAGCGTGAGTAGATACTGGTTCTTTTTTGTACAAAACCAGATTGTTCAGAGATGCGTAAGCATGCCTACATGTTATTCCTTCCTCCTCCTTCAGCTAAACTCTTTCTCTAGTCCAATGCTGATTTAAAAGTCACCATTTTGATTCCACCTTTCCTGAAATTCTTTCCCCATTATTTCCTCATAAAGGAGATTTTTTGAAGAATTCTCTTTACAGCCCTGAAATCAAACCAGTTTCATGCCTGTGGAAGGAAAAAAACTTCAAATTGCTCTTTTCTGTACAGATCTCAATATATACCTCTGGCATGCTGATTTCTTCTTGCCATTATAAAAGCCTTTGTTATTCTAAAGAGAGGGTAACATTCAGGTGTTCAAAATCATACTGGGTTTAAATTTAGAATTAAGAATCTTACTTTAGGTTACTGGAGATTTACACAAGCAGATACACAAGCAGATACAATATCTAATGTTTTCTACAGGTATATTATACTTAATGCATTATGGATTTTCAAATTTAATCCAGTGAAAAGCATAATTTTGTTGTAGTGTTATTATAGCATTTGTACTTACTGCAGAATTCAGAACTAGATAACCCCAGGACACAAGAGTCTGCTTCAGGATTTAAGATTGCCATATGGTATACAAGATTTTTATGAAAGTAAAACCTAGATATTAATCATAATAGCAGTGGTGTAAACTTAAAAAGCTTCACTAAAACTTCTGGAGTTATCCCACACTGTAATGTGGAATGTAAGTGTAATATAAAGAAATATCAATAGTTTACTCAGTTATGTCAGCTCATAAACTCTTAGGAAAAAAGGGAATCAATGATGATACTTTATGTGCATTTGAACAGGCAGAACTAACTGCCCATTTGTAGCTCTCCAATCTCAAAGCTGCAATGAACATTTACATTTTAAATAAATGGAATGTCAAAACTCCTACCTGATTCAGAGGAACATTAAGAAGATTAGAAAAAGATTTGTAGTTGTATCTCTCTACTTTGTGTGGGTCAATAAGCAGGATACATAAAATGATAAGTAGGCTTAACTCAAATAGAATTTGAGTAAACAGCTGATTTCAATGTATAGAGTAAGAGCTGGAAGGAATCAAGTGATCAAGTAAACTTTCAACAGGTTGAGCTGGAAGTACAGAGTTATTCAAATGTTAGTATTTACACTAACCCATCACTATGGAAAAAATCCAAATTTTCTTAATGAGGTCATCTTGACAGAAAAGGGAAAATAGGGTTTGTTTTCCCAAGTCATCATTCAATTTTATGCTAAATATACAGGACACTGCAATCTGTCAGTACTTTTGGGAGTCTCAGTTATAAACGTGAAAAAATACCATTCTCTCCTTTTGTACAGTGACAATCATTAATCGTAAAGTGGTTTATATTCTTTTCATGTATCTTAGAATTCACTGATTTTTGTTTTGCAGGATAAAACAAAGGTACACAGAAGTTATGCAAGGCCACACAGACAATCAATGGTCCTAAGAAGTCCATTATGATTCCCTGATAAATTTTTCAGCTCTACGGTCCTTGTGCTTGCTTTAACCTCTTGGTTAATTTGTCTAGTCATGAAACACTTCCTTAAATTTGTCACATGATCATACACTGCTATGATCTGTCTTGAATTTCTGGAAACTCAAAAGTTTTAGGTTTTCTGACTGTGATCACTTTCCTCTTCCCAAAACTCAATGGCCTGGGGAAGGTTGCGTGATTTTTAAACAGAAAAAAGAGACAACATTAGAAGATGTTTCGCCTTAATGATAATTTCCTTTTCAAGTTAAAAAAAAAATATATTCAGATAACATCCAGTAACAAATATGATTTGCAATTTTTTCCTCTAGTTTCAGAAAAGATCTGATTTCAGTGCAGTGAAACAGAAAAAGTTTGACTGTATTTCTTATGCAAATATTTTGTCCTTAAAGTGCTTGTTGATTCTGTGAAGATTTTGTCCTTAATGTGAAGGCCTGGGACTGACAGCTGAAGAGAAATGTATTGAAATTTTTAAGCTGGCTGTATTATTTTGAACTTGAAACACAGCAGAGAAGAGATATAAGGTAAGACGTTACTGGGGACTTTTCTTTCTTCTGTGTTCCTCATTTCCATTTGCTTCATAGAATAATGAAAAAAAAAATCAAGGCGAGGTTGGATGGAGCTTTGAGCAACCTGGTCTAGTGGAAGTTGTCCCTGTCTATGGCAAGGGGTTGGAACAGTATGACCTTTAAAGTCTCTTCCAACCCAACCCATTTTATGATTGTATGAATAATGTCAACTAAAACTCCAAGGATGGAAATGGTGTTCTGCATTCTGTAAAAAGACTGTTGAAATGCCTGTCACTCCATAGCCTCAATGTCTTCCTCATTAAATATGACCACATTAGAACAGAATGTTTTGTCTGTAACTCAGACTAGCAGCGGGAGCTTGTGGTGTATCCTGTGGCTGAAGCTGTTGTATCTTCTTTCCTGTTCTCTTGCCATTGACCCTGAAATCGTCATCAGTAATGAACCTTGTGCAGGCCCAATCTTTCCCTCAGTGGATGTGTCAGTGAAGTTTTCTAAGGTATATTAAAACCAGACTTTTCAGTTTTGACTATCATATTGAAAGCAATAAGGTCTGTATTTAAAGCTGCTATTCAGCTTCCATCGTAAATTTCTGTAATGTAACTGCACCAAAATTTCCCTTTAAATTTTGACCCTTCAGTGGTCTCATCTCAATTGCTAGGTTTTTTTGTTTTTTTTTTTTGATAAATTCCAATGAAAAAGTGATCAGTGGAATCTTGGTCTTCAAAAATTACGGATGAAAGTTGAACAAAGCTAACATCTGTACTGACTTTATGAAGTGCTGAACACCTTTATACAACAACCCAGACTAGTGAAAACAAGAGCAACCTTGCAATGTAAGACTATTTCAAGAATATTAACACTGACCACTGTTGGCTGGCATCCTTCCTGAAATTTCAGCAAACCAAGTTTGTACCTGGTTGCTTTTGACCAAAACACTTTTTCTTCTTTACAGGAGCTGAGTGGTCTTTCAGCTCTGCCACAGGAATCTGCTAAAATATAGGCAAAGTAAGACAGACTGAACTGTTGTGAAGTTTCCTTCCACCGACAATTGTATTTTCTTATTATTTTGCTTTCTGCTTCTCTGCTTCTGTGCACCCAGATGTAACTTCAGGGCTTCAGATTTCTAGGATAAGGGTAAGAGATGTAGTCATCATAAGGTGAAAGGTGATGAATTTCTAAGAGTCAGAAAACACTAGGAGAAAGGCTTGTTAGTTTTGATCAGCAAAAGGAAAATAAGTATTTATAGGTGTAGGAATGGGAGGAAAATGCTCGTAAATTATGATAGAAAACTTATGTGGTATTATTTAATTTTGCATAGGTGGCTCTCAAGGTAAAAAATCTTGACATCATGATGTAGTATAAAGACTTTCAATATTCATGGCTTGGCCAATCTAGTCTTAAAAACAAATATGTTTTACGAGTTTTATTAAAGATACCTAAAACAAAATCAGTCACTGAAAATGTAAAGCATTAATACAATATTTAAAGGTAAAGGTCCTTATTACATTTCTAGCTACAGGATTTTATTATTTTTTACCAGGGGTTTCTTTATGAAGAGAAACCTCCCATTTGACTGCCTTTTGGATGATATTAAGAGATGGGAATTGCTATCTCTAATGAGTAAACCAGAGTTGAGAATGGCTGAGGCTGCTGGTACTGTTACTGGTCTCTGACTATTTGCCTGAGAAAAAAATTCATGCATGTAAAAATGAAAATAACTTAAAAACCAGAAGATGCAACTTTAGGTTTTAGTATTCATTTTTATTTCCAGTCATGTTCCTTTGGAAAGGCAAAGGAAGTGTATGGCTTTTATTATGTGTTCAACAGATACGTTGTCTTTGGACCAGCTTCAGGCTTTTAGATGCCTTTTCAGTTTCAGAAGCCCTGTAATTGTTGCAGAAGAACAGCTCAAGAGGATTTAAATTACAAAGCCAAAAATGAAAAGAAGTGATGTGGGAAAGGGAAATGGCAGATAATGTGACAGCAGAAGCAGGAGTCTGACTGTCCATGTGAATTTCAGGACTTTGTCATGGCCAGTGGAGTTTGTGGGTCACATGCAGTCTTCTTTCTGACTTATCGCAGGTAAGTTTCCAGGATCTCAGTGCTAAAGGGAAAAAGATGCTGTGGCAGTTGCTAGCTGATAGCTACTACTTCAGTAAGCCTCCTCCTTTAAGTTTTCTGCTTTTTTAGCTCTGGTAACAGATAACTAATTCCTATATTAGGTTATCTTAAATATTTAGCAAATCTGTATTGGTCTTTCTTTTTTTCTGCATCTTCTTCTGCTTACCAGTCATGATTCCTGAATGTTTATGGGTGGGCATAATTTTTAGGTTTTAAATGTTGTTGAATTTCTTTAAAAAAGTTAGCATTTGGGGTGTGCGTGCATGTGTGTATGTTAGGATTTGTGTACTCTCTTTTTAGCTCTTTAGCACAGGGTTGATTGATTAACTACAGTTTTTGTTTCATCTAGGAAAGCTTAAGACAATAGTACACAGTCATGCTCTAATGAGATTCCATGCTGTGAAATTGCTCCCAATGTGGCTGATTCAAAAGTTTACCTGCATTCTGCTTCACATGCAATAGGTCTGATGCTTGCAGACAAAGTTTCTCAAAGCTAAGTGGGATTTTAGTTCAGAGGAATTGAACTGATAGTTCATATTCCACTTCTGTTTACTTCAGATTCCACTTCTGTTTACTTCAGCGCTCTGCAGTCTCTAGTCCATGATATAATTGAGTGAAAACGTACCAAATAAAGCAAAAGGAGACACTTGGAAAAGACAAGAACACAAGTAAGCAGCCCCGGTTGTAAGAGTTAATTTAACCTGCTTATTGAAGGTCAGGGTCCAGTGGAAAAAGTACTAGCAAGGGCAGCATGATGACTAGATGACATTCTGCAGGGAGGAAAGCTTGACTTTCAACATCCTATGCATAAAGCATTATCTGTTTGTACAACAGGCCCTGAAGAAATGACAGTAAGCATTGAGAGATGATAAAAGTACTGATGATTTAATTTGTGTTTCCTCAATTGAGCAGGAAGAACCAAATTTCAACTATTTGAATGATGATTTTCTGCAGGAAAATACTGCAAGGAGGCATTTCAGTGTTATTTACCCCTTGATTAGCTCTACAGTCTTATTCACTCTGTTCTTTCATGTCTAATTACTAGTTTGCATTAATATGAAAAGAGTTAAACCCCCATTTTTCCAGAATAACTTAGCAGAAGAAATAGTTCATATCCAGACATGGTGGAACACATCTGGGTAGAAGTCTCTTATTATCACAAAAGAAACTAAATGCATAGTACTAAGTGCATGAATACTTTATTCATCAAAGGAAACTGATTTCAATCAGAACCAGTGACCTGGATATTGTCTGATAGTACAGTATTTTATTCCTAGTATGTCATTACACCACTGATTGCTAAATAGTGCATTTTGTCTCCTTTTCATAATAGTTGCTACCTCTTAATAGTTGCTCTAACTACATGACTGAGAAGCTGTCGATGCGGTAGTCACTCAGCACTGGTTATGCATGTGTATGTTGGCATTTTTGTTATAGGAAACAAAGCTGTGTATTAGATTATTTGAATTCAGGGATTTAGAGATTGTGTTCTGCTCAACCCACTTAGTGCATAAATAAAGTATTGAAGTTATTCTCAAATCACTAAAGGTTTGCTTTTCTTTCCTTCAGCTGCACAAATAAAACTGTGTCACAAGAGTTTGATGACATGATCTCTATAGCACAAATTATCAAAAAGGAAAAAGCAATTTCTTTCTGCGCAATTAAACCTAAGTAATATTAATGTTAAATTTTTTTTATGGGAATACGATAACAGTTGTTGGCAGAAAGGATAAAGAGGGTGTTCTAGAACATATAGTAATGAAATTATCAATAAGAGCATTATTAATGGAGAGAATTAATGAGATCTTCCTTAGGCTTTTTGATCTACCAATCCAATAATGTCCAGGACAGCACAGGTAAGGTATAATGTTGGAACAGTTGTTTATTTGAAAGGTTAAAGATCATCAAAGTTTAGGAATGGGAGTCAAGGAGAGAAGAGAGAGCACACAGGAGCAGCAAAAAGAGTAGAAAGTGAGCCTGGTCTTCTGACACTTCTGGCTGTTGCAGGAAGAATCCAAGTACAATATTGCCACAAAACCAATTGAAAATAAATGCTGAAATGTAACTGGCCTTTGAAATTAACCTGACAGTTCCCTGATGGGAAAACAAAGCAGAAGATCATGTTCAAGAGCTGTAAAAGACTGCCCTGTCCTTCACTTTAAATCCTGTAGGGAAAGAACAGTGAAGAAAGATGGGACAAAATTACATCAGAAAGGCAAGACCTAGTAGATATGGAAACACTGCTTGTATTTTATCAGAGGATGGAGAGAATGTCCTCATTATGCTTGTTCCCTTATTAATTTTGTTCGGACATCTGTGTTAAACTCAGCTGCCATTGTGCACATAATGTAGTATTCCAAGGCAGGAAGTCTTTCTATAGTCGTTAACTAGTTCAGATCTCAGTCTGAAACCTGTGGATGTCTATCTTCTACTTTTCCATAACTACCTAAAATTAGTCCACAGATGAGACTGAACTTCAGTGTATGTATATACATATATATTTGAAAAAAAAATAAATTAATACATATGATTACACCGAGCAGCTCTAAAAATTAACCGGTTTAAAATTAGGCACAGGGATAGGAACTCCCAGTCCTCATGTGTGGCAGCACACGGAACAATCCTATGGGTTTTTTTAGTGCATTTCAAGCCGAAATGTTTCTCAACTTGTCTTAGTAAATAAAGTTAACACATACAAGTCAATGGTAACTTTGCCATCTTTACTATGCTAACTGGTATCTCTCGAACACAGTAGAGATCCAGTCCACTCACATCCTATACCAAATAGAGAACACCAAGTTTCTCTGTCTTTTTTCTTTGTTTGTTTTTTAATATGTGAAGTCAGAAAGAGAGAATGTTATAAGACTTTCATTGTACAGAAAAAACAGTAGCTTTGTCAGTGGCCAGAAAAATGACATTTTCAAGTGACAAAGGCATACATCAAAGTAAAAAATGTACTGTTTTGCTCATTACCTGGTGGGTGGCATGTATGCTTCTTTGTTGACTTTCCTCATGCTATAGTGTGCTGGGAAATTTCCTAGCACCCTGTTGAGCACAAAGAATCCTGTTTCAACCAATAAACCTTGTCAGCACCTGTTACCCTCCACCCTGTCCCAGCTGCTTTATGATTTATCATGAAACAAAGATAATAGGAAAACAGGTTGAGAGTCAGTGACTTGGGAAGCCAAAGACAAGTCCAGTCTGTGTATGAATAACAACATCAGACTAAGCCTAATTCCCAGAAATGAAAGATACTAGTTTCAGTTGTAGCTTATTAATAATATAGGCAAGGTGAAACACAATTGTTTCTAACTTTATGTTCTTTTATTCCTTACTGGCAATTGTAAACTTTCTTCAAAACTGGTAATGTTTAATCTTAAGGATGGGTGATTTTCTCTAGTTAACTTCTTCAACAGCTTTTTCTAAAATTTTTACCTTATGCCATTTTTTTTGTCCTGTTCCAGCAACTAGGTAGTTGACATAAAACATCAGATTTTCTGTGAGGTGGATGGTATGTGATATCGAAGGAATCCCATGTTTCCCGTGTTTAGCAGCAACGGCCAGCTATGCAAATAGATAAATATTTTATAGATCTTCTTAGCCAAATAAATAATATAAAGACTTGATTGCAATACAAAATAGATGCAGCTGATAGGTACTACCAGCTGCAACTGTAAATATCTCATTCAAATATATGCCATCTTTATTAGAGGCTCTATCTCTGTTTCGTCTATGACTGAAATCTACTTGGACACATTATTGATAAAATTTGCGCTTTCAAGGCCTCTTAAAAGTCAAAACGCTTTTCTCACTGATGAACAGGAGAGGGTTTGAAGGGTCACAGACAAGATCCTTGTTAACAAACCTAACCTTTACCCCCCTAGAAAGAGAATTGCAGCTTTCAACTTTTTTGTTGTTTGTTTCTTTTTTTCTGGTTTAATCCTAGTGAGGTTAACTCTTTTTCTAACTTTCTTTCACTGTACAGTTACCCCTGAAAACATAAATTATTATGAAAGAAACAGATAGAAGGACTCCAGACCTGTCAAGGACCTCTGATAGAAGACTGTAAAGCATATGCTAGTACTCGCCTTCCGTAACATGACTTGGCTAGGGCAGTGATGAGGTGCAAACATGTTCCATGTTCATGGGGGTTAGCATCCAACCATAAATGGACAATGACTGCAAGTGTTCAGGTCTGGCAATGGCACTGGAGGGTTACAGTGCAGTGGCAAAGCCCACTTGCAGTCCAGAACCACACTCCTCCCCCATGTGCTGGCCTACATCACCAGAGTATGAGCAGCAGGTCAAGGGAAGGGATTCTGCTCCTCTGTTGCACTCTGGGGAGACCCCCCTGCAGTCCTTTGTCCAGCTCTGGGGCAACCACACAAGAAGGACATGGAGCTGTTGGAGCCAGTCCAGAGGAGGCCATGGAGATGCTGCAAGGGCTGGAGCAGCTCTGCTCTGGAGACAGGCTGAGAGAGCTGGGCTGGGTCAGCCTGGAGAAGGGAAGGCTTCTTAAGGGGAGACCTTAGAGCAGCTCCCAGTGCCTAAAGAGGCTACAAGAAACCTGGAGAGGGGCTTTGGACAAGGACTTGTAGGGACAGGACAAGGGGGAATGGCTTTAACCTGACAGAGGTGACTGAGATGAGCTCTTAGGCAGAAGTTCTTCCTTGTGAGGGTGGTGAGGCCCTGGCACAGGTTGCCCAGAGAAGCTGTGGCTGCCCCATCCCTGGCAGTGCTCAAGGCCAGGTTGGATGGGGCTTGGAGCAACCTGGTCTAGTGGAAGGTGTCCCTGCCCATGGGAGGGGGTTGGAACTGGATGAGCTTTAATGTCCTTTTAACACAAACCAGTCTGATTGTATGATTCATTCCTTACCAGACTTAACTTACAGCTCATCTTTGTACCACAATTCTGGACTGAAGCCATCTCTGAGGACAAGAGGAGTCAAAGATTTTAGATCATCCTGGGTATGATTCTCTCATTGTGGACCATTATGCTGACTTATATCCTCCAGCCTCAGAGAGTCTGTGGCAAGGACCTTTGGTTCCTTTAGTGTCCTGCAAGTATTATTGTTTGATTGTTCATATATATTACTACTGAACAGGGATGACCTCCAAGAAATATAGGAGATCTTCTTTTGGAAGCGTATCAAAGCCTATAAGCTCCCTTCCTTACTGAGGTACAAGCCCTTCCCTGAGCAAGGCTGGTGTCAGAGATACATGCTAGATAGGAGACTCATGAGCAGACCCTGATGTCAGAGACTGCAATTCAGCAGCATCATTAGTTATACATGTAAGCAAGTGGAACATTTGTCCGTTAATGACTAACATGTTTTTGTCTTCTTTTGCTCACAATTGCTTCTCAAAATAAAATAAAATAAAATAAAATACACTATTATCTGACATAAGGGATTAAAGAAGATTCTCTCATTCTTCAGGAAATTTGCAGTGCAGTTTCATGGATGTAGATTGTACTCTTGTATCTGTTATATCTGCTCATAAGGAAAATTTTATTGTACACTTGTATACTGTATAACTTGTGTAATGGGAAATAATCTTCCCATTATCCCAGAGCAGTGAAACAAGTGTGCTGTTGTTATAGGTGTTTCTAACTGAAGCTGAAGTGTTAGGTGGTTGATTATTTTTTTTCAAATGTATAGTTTAGAACATTAGAAACTGAACAAAAACTTGTACTTCAGTCACTTATAAAACACTGGCCAGGAAACAACCATGGTCATGTGTTATAAAAGATAGCTATAGCAAATTCAAAGGACCTTTAAATCATTTGAGCTATAAACTGTCCACATGAAGTCACTCCCATCATGTTTTTTTGCTGTTTTCACTGTATAATAGAACCAAATTATATAGCTTTTTTACATGTCAGATGAAGACATTCTACTCTGTAGACATTTTGACCTATTTCTGCCTGATGATGTTTGCCTTTTCTATCTCATTGTCATTGCTCCAGCAGTTAATCCCATAAAATCAATAGTTTCTTGTGCATTAAACATAAACATCATCAAGCTGTTCCAAGCTATTTCTTATATACGAAGAAGTGCATTCATGGAATTGGGAAAAGATTAAGGAGAAAGACTATGTGGGGTGAATAGAAAAACTCCCCCCATACACACATTCACTGTTATTGTTCCTGCCTTAAAATATAAATGAAACTCTCCTTAAAACTCTCAAGTATATGATTGTGAGAATTGACCTGTGAATACTTTGACAATTAACAGCTATCCACTGGAATATTTATGCTGGAAAATTTACACAGTCGTTTTATGATTTTTGAGCCATGCTCTTTGGCTAGTGTTTCAAAATGAGCTAAATACATGGTATTTCATGATATGTTCTTCATCACTGCTATGTTTGCATTACTAAAAATCTTTGCACAGATGGGCAGAGGCAGTGCTGTCAGAAAATTTTCAGTTGCAAATTCTCTGCTAAATCCAAGTTTTTTTCTTCCTCCAATTGTTTAAAAATAAAACAAAACAAAATGAATAATACTCCTAGTTCTGATTATCTTTTATGCTAATTTACAGCAAAAATGTATTGCCTAACTTTCTATTTCTTTTTATTCCTCCAAAAGAGACACTATTGTGAAGAATGGGGATTACTTGGTTTATTTCATGTTAGTGTTTTACTGGTTTTAGCCATTATTTTACTTTCCTCTGTTTTTACGCCACTGTTATCTTTTTCTGGTATGGTTTTACATTACCAGGAATAGAGGAACTGGATGATACCAAATAAGATCAGTCCTTCATCCTTTACTTCATCTAAAAGACAATCTGGACCTACCTTGATTTTTTTGAAGACTCTAACTAACTCTTTTCTACCTCTCATATTCAGCAGAAAAATCTGATGCTTCTTATACTGGTGAATAAAAATAAATGGGAAACCCACAGACTGCTCAGTTGAAAAGGAGCAGTAGTAGATTATCTCTTAATACTTATGTGCATGGAGCAAGATTCCCTCCTTTTTCACTTCTCTTTCCTTTGTATTAAGGTTGTAATAGTGCAAATCACACCATATTTTGAAACACATATGCAGAATTTGTTCTGTTCTGCAATCATTTGCATTCTGTGATAAAATTCAAATCCACTTCCCTGTGAATTTGAAAGTTGTACAACTAAAATTATGTAGCATGACATATACTATGTTTGGCCATTATTCACTGTCTATTATGTGCTAAAGCCATGTTTAAACAGATTCATTCATTCAATATAGAAGGAGAAATAATACCGAATAAACTCGGTGACTTCCGATAACCTATAAAGTCAGACTAACTAGCTCATATGTACCCTATAATATGAAATACAATGGAATAAACAATACCTTCCATTTTCCTGAGTGAGAAATACATTTACAGAAATGGGTCTTCTCCCTTTTCAGTCAGGTTTTTGAGTCGTAGTCTCTACTTGAGCCTTACCTGCTGCTGAAACAAAGCCCTCAACTTCTGTCCCCTGAATAGTTCTGTGTTGTCAGCTCCTCAGACCCACTTTGTGTTGATCAAACAGTAGATTTAACTATGAAGGTTTTGTAGGAAAGATATTATTCAAAATAAAGTCACGTTGAAAGATTATCATTGGAATGAAACAGGGAAACTATTGCCTGCTCCTGAATTTTCCTCAGCAGGAGACAGCAGAACCTCTGTGATTTTCCTCAGGTGAATGAGGTATGAGGGAATGTATCTGGAAATTAGCTGAAAGGTTCCAGGGATTATTCTGTCCTGGGGCTGGCTCAGAGTTGATAGATGACAGGCAAATTACAGCAACTTTTACATTCTTGCTCTCTGAAAATGAAATCTCTGGACATAAGTTTCTGATAGAAATCTCAATATTTTGAGGTACTTAATTCATTTCTTAGTAGTCAAGCTATTAATTTTGTCTGCATCTTTATTTGTAGCAAACTATATGTTATATATACATATATATGCAAACACACGCATACGCACGCACATATTTATAGACATGCACATATTTGTATGTCTATTTTGAAAACACATTCTTTACAGTCAGGTACAAATTTAGCTATAAACAACATTAGTATATATAAATATGTGTAAGCTGTCATTAAATCTGATTATGATTTCTTACTTGTAGAAAGAGTTAGTATTTGATAGTTTTTATGTTCTTTTTTGGAGACTGCTGCTTATGCATTGGTATTGGTGCTCACATATATTAATATGCTGTATGCCTGAATTGCAGATGATTATCTGACAAAGGAAATCTGGCTTTAAACAAGATGAGCTAGTACTACGTTTAAAAAACCCAACAGAACAACTGTTAAGTGTATGTATTGTATTTTAAAAATTTAATAGCCATCTATTGTCACCATTGTCTTTGTCCATGTTGACAACAAAAGGCTAAATACAGTGCATACAGTAGGTCCCTGTGGTTATACCATGAACATGACACATGTCATCCTATGATAAATTGGCTCTGTGTTCAATTTCAAATCCAAAGCTCTGGAGGCAGAGGTGTTAGAAAGCAGGCATAATTCTGGCGAGCAGAGGCCTCATATGCACAAAATTAGTGTGCATGGAACAGATAACAGAAAGCAAGAGGGAGACTGAGGGGAAGTTTGTGCAGGTTTGTCAACTTCCTGTGGTTTAGGTAGTATTGGAAGATGTTAGGTGTAAAAAACACATCTGTAAGCATGATAATAAATGTTACCAGGATTTGAAGTGACAACTGTATCAAGCACAAATGCTGTCTTGTTTCTTTATTTGCATACCAATTAAATAATAGATCCAAATATTAGGTTCCAGAATTTGTCTGACAAATAATCTGTGGGGCTTCCTTAGTATATCTGGGTCAGATGCATTTGCTGTGTGACAGATGCACTGTCAAAAGATGATTTTAACTTGGAAAAAAGTGTGTTCAGATTGCTACTAAGTACTGTACTTATAGCAGAGATTAGAAAAGGGCCTAGTTCAGAAACTGCTTTAAACATAGTGGTAACTACCTCTCTCTAGGCATTATATTGTGCATTACTGTCAGGTCTGGTATGAAAGACATCTTCCTCACCAGCCGCTGAAGAAAGAAGTTGGCAAAACCAGTGCTGTTCTGTACCATTACATTGTGCAGCTATCTTATTCCCTGGGTAAATACATATGTTTTGTGGGACTACTCAAAGAGTAAGAGACTACTTGATGTGAGTAAGGATGGCAGAATCAAGCATTACATGCCTGCACATTTCTGCAGAATTTTACATTTTTCATGCTGCCCTGAAATATTAACATAGTTCATGTCTGGTGAAGGTTCAAGTCAGTTCTTATGTTAGTAAAACAAGTTCACTTGACCCTGATTTTAACCCAAACTTGAGCCAAAGCAGGACAGCCGTTCTCTTGGTCAAATGTAGCTCTGATAAACTGAACCCATATGCCTTGCTGATAAGTATGCTTTTTCAAGAACTTCTGGTGTCCTCTTTCATGACTCATTTCTCAACAATGAACACTGGATTTCATATTCTACTGAGACAAAGTCACTTCCTGTAATTTTTTAGGAGATCCATCTCTTCTTACCAATCTTCCCAAGTTTCCAGATACTTGAGGGTCCCAAGGTGCTACACCTTGAATAATATTGAACCACTAGACTGTGAACATTCTGTCAGTATTTCAAGATGCATATGTTTAAGGCTTGTATAGGCATGGATAACATGAAAGTATCTTGAAAAATTCCCATTGAAACACTGCTCTGTGTGCACTGTTGTACACTCTCAGATCAGGAACAACTATCCATCTTTCTAGTGCTGGCTTGCTAGAGGGCCACTGGGTTAATGTCATTCAACTCTGATGATATTGTGAGGAACAGAATCGTGGTATGTGTGGTGCTTCAGGGGTAAGCATGAAATAATATGGAAGTAAAAGCTATATGGACATTTGAGAGCTAAATTTTTGATAGATTTGAGAGATAAATAATTGATAATTTTATTACACCTCTTTTTTTTTTCCCCTTTATTTTTTATTTTTTTTTTAACAAGGAAAAGGTTTTACACAACATGAATATAGTGTTTAAATATTTAAAATGTAAATAAAGAAAATCTTCTTGAATGCACCTGTACATAATAGATGTGTCTGAGTCCATTTGGTATAAGAAAGTAGGCTATGAAATTATGTGTTCAAAGATGTTAAACTACTCACATAGAACTGAAATATTCTAAGCGCTTCTCTAACTGGTGAACTGCTTGTGAAAATCCAGGCAGCCAGAACTCAAAACATTAGCAACACGTAAAGGTGTCAGTTTTCTAAATTTCAGTGTTTGTTAACTGGCAGAAGTGGAAGTCAGACACGAAAAAGTAAGAATGGGAAAAAAAAGTCTTACGTATTAAACTGGTGACTTTTCTAGCATTTAACATATTTAAATAATATAGTGAAAACCAGAGCACTGTAGGTTATGCTGCTCTGTGGAAGCAAAAAGGCACATGGTTAGTTAGAACCAGCAAGTGTTTCATACTGCAACCAAGGGATGCATTTTGCAGGGATGAAATTGAGCAAAGGAAAATTTAGTCCTATTACCAGGAAAATGTATCTAATAGTGATATCTATTAAAGTTGTGGAATAGTCTCTAGAGAGAAAGGATGGAAGCCCCTTAGTTTGAATCTTTGAAAACTGGTCAAAGGAAAGGTTTTCTTGCTGGGGAATAACTTTGTATTGGCTGTAGAAGGCATGGTGTCAATTTATGGGAAATTTCTGCCTCTGACATCTTCTGTAGTCTGATTTATTATTAGTATACTTGTACAGCATTTCACAGAAATCTGAAAAAGATAAGATCCTGACATCTTGATGATTTTTCATGATACAACAAAAACAAACAAGTTCTGAAATGCTCTACTGTATCTCAGCATCATTCCTAAGTGCTTTTTCATGTCCATGTATTTTCATTATAGTGAGGTTACTTTATGTCTTCATTATCTTTCTTTTTTCTTCTTTAATTCATCTTAGTTTTTTTTGTTTATAACTGAGGTTACTTTATGCCTTCATTATCTTTTTTCTTTTTTTTTTTTTAATTCATCTTAGTTTTTTGTTTATATGGTTTTTGATTTCCAATATTGTGAAGTCATATATGAGCTGAGAGGAATATTTGCATGGGAGAAGGTAGAAGAACTTTTAGTATTTGTTCAGACTTTAAAAGAAAGGTCCCCGGGCAGGAAAATGTATGTAGCACATTAGTTCATTTAAATGCCAAACATAGATGTGTCATTTGATATTAGCAAAAGCATTAAATGTTAAGCTTGCATTCTTTAGTATTCATAGTAAACAACATGCATTTCACCAACAGAATCCAATAGATTTATAAATCCTCTTGAACCAATAATAATAATAAAGTACAACTTCTCTTTATCTTTTCAAGTGATTCATGTGAAATAACTTGCTGGATGCCTGTCCATTTCTGCTGAAAGCACATTCTTAATCTCTACTGAGAGTCACAAGGTCTTATATGGAGCAGCAGCTCTGAACTACCAAGGAGAGAAAAGGTTCCTCACAGGGTGATAACACGAGACACAAATATGAATATGACTTGTTATTGCTTAACTTTTCTTGGCAAAAGTATTTTCTTTATTCTCTACAGCTGTTTCATAAACTTTTTTATAAGGTTAAGTACAGTTCCACCTTATGCATTTTTATATTGTCAAGAATAAAGCTAATAATTACCATGTTCCGATAATCAACAATGATCTGACAACTATTAAGTTGTAATATGAAATGTTAAATACAAAGCACGAATACTTACTAAGACATTTCAAGGCCCCAGCTGACTCAGAATTTATCTTAAACAGAAAAATGAGAGTGAATAAATAGCACTGTTGGTGGTGCACAAAGGAACAGAGGTCTGGCTGACAAGTCTGCGTTTATCTAGTTTCACCATCAGTATGCAGATAAAGTTGCTTTTCATGACTAAAACCTGTTCATTCAAAGTAAGTCAAATATTTGCCTTTCAGTCATGAGCAATGCCTATCTTTCAGCCAGAATTTTTGTGAAAAAGACCCTGGAACCTGTCCCTTTGGTGGAAGACTCTATGAATTACCTGGAGTTTGAGAAGATTGTAAATCTACATTCTCGCAAAATTTTATCTCTTTTTCTGTGTTTACTTTCTTTTTTCTTGTTTTGCCTTTCATTTTTAAAATGAATTGCATAATGAATGTCAATGCAGAGCAGAGTTTAGGAATTCCTTTTACAGTTAAGCAATATAAGTCTCTTAATCCTGGTTTGAAGGTGAATCATACAACTAGGATACTGTAGAAATGAGCTAAAGACACTCTAAATTACGAATAATTTTTATTTCATTTTTAAGCTTAGTCTGAACTTCTTTTCATGGATAATACCAAATTTAACATTATTTTGTTCTCCTATAAAACTTGTTTATATTACATAGATAGTGTTCCTGAGAATTGAATTGATTAACCATTGCAATGCAAATGTGTCCAGGTTGCCTCTGTAAATGTTGATTTCCTGTCAATGGTGCTGGCTGTCTGAAGGAGGCAAAGAGAAAGAGGAGGAAAGGTGAGTCTGTGCAGGTTAGAAAAAGGTGAATGGAGAAAGAAACAATATATCTCCTCTCTGAAGGTGGAAATCTGCTAATGTTTACAGTATGATTATGTTTACTTAGATTTTCCTTTTCCTAATGCCTGCTATATCAGTGTACTTATGAATTGCTGGAGCAATATCTCTGGGTACTTTTTAAACTACTGAGCGGTATGACAGAATATGAAGATGCCTGGTCCATTTGTAAACAATTTGAGAAAATCCACAGCTGGCAAAAGGCTTTGCTGTCCAGAGGAGGCTGCTGTCATGAAACTGCTAGAAACTCCACCACTTCCTGTGAAATTATGACTCTCAAAATGGACCTGCGTTTTACAACATAAGTAGGAATTAATTGCACAATTTGGAGAAGTATGGAGCCATAGCGTGATTTTATCCTGTCTCAGCTATCTAGACAATTTAAGAAAATTATAATTTCTATATGGTATCAGATAACTCCTGCTCTGCTGAGTCAGAAGACTCTGCTATGCAACATATGTGTGGATTCTGTCTTCAATCTGTTCACTTTTTTCTCTAGATTATATCATGATAATTCCAAAACTGCTATATAGCTTCTAACAGAAAAATCAGCGTCCAACATCTCTAATAGAGATGACAAACCCAAGCCCGAAAAAGGTGAAGATGTGACTCAGGTCCTGAAAGGAAGAGATATCAAGGAAACTCAGTGTGCATGGTGAGTTGCTGGCAAAAGACCTTGCAAGATTCTCAGACCCTGAAAAGTGTGAACGACATAGAACCCGATTTGGCAACATGCTTTACATAGTCTGTTCTTCCATAGGCAGGAGCCTCCCTGGCATGGCTGAATTACAATGCTGTTAGACTTGCACATCTTGTGAATATCTGTGCAATGTACTATCAAATTTTCAGCATAGCTGCACTGAAGTTATGATATAGAATATATTACTTTCTGCAACAGGAAGTAATTTGTCCACTTAAAAGATTTTCAGTATCTCAAATTGCTTTCCAGCTACAAGGACTTTTTGCACTGTGTATTCCTATTTTAGGCATTTAGTTTTTAATTCTCTACTTAAAGTCTCATGCGTATCCTGCTGAAGCATCCCATGTCACTACTGATGTGATAACATCAGTTAGTGTAAATCTGGGCTCAAAAACACTTTATCGAAAATGCTGACGTATGTCTTCGTACACATAAATGCAATTTAACTCTTTTCTAATTATTAGTCCCCTGGTCACAGTAGACATGAGTAGATGTATCTGTTTTCAATTTGAAAGGTTGCTAAAATATTAGTAATATAAGCAAAATCTCTAATCTCTAAAATATTGGGACATTTACCTAAACTATATATTCTAGTAAAAAATTGTACTTTATAACTTTGTGAATAATGTGTATTAGTAAATTGCAATCTGGCTTGGACTCTTTTTTTTTTTTAAGACTTTCAATAGTTTTATTTTAGCCTTTGTTCGTACAGCTTCATGGCATATATTGAAATTGGTGCATTATGATAATACTCACTGTTAAATGCATTTGTGAATCTCTTCTTGATCATGGTCTTAAGTTTTCTGCACCAGTCTTGATCTTTTAACATGCTGAACATCCCATTCAAAGCCGTCATATTATCAGACTCTGAAATCTATGAAGTCCTAAATCTTTATTTAAAAGCTTAACAATATGGTCAGCTTTGGAAAACTTGGTCCAACTCAACAAAAATTGTTAAAGAGTGTTAAGATGAACTCATAATGATGCTAGGCATTTTTTTTTTCTCTTGATTCAAATTCTTGAAGTCATTATATAATATTGTAAATAAAAAATGCTCTCATAGGAATTCCATGAAATACATTCTCCAAATATTCACTATCCAGTATCAGATATTTTCACCTGAATATTTTAGACTCTCATAATCCAAATAAAAAAGAATTAGCCATAGTTCAACTATGTGCATTATATTTGAAAACTGTGATAATAAACTCAGGGGATTTTATTATGAAATGGTTAAAATGAAGCTCACCTTCATTTTAGCATCTCCAATGCTATATAGAATCATAGAATAGTTAGGGTTGGAAAGGACCTTAAGATCATCCAGTCCCAACCTCCCTGCCATGGGCAGGGACACCTCACACTAAACCACGCCATCCAAGTCTCTGTCCAGCCTGGCCTTGGACACCACCAGGGTGGAGCATTCACAGCTTCCCTGGGCAACTCATTCCAGTGCCTCACCACCCTCACAGTAAAGAACTTTCTCCTTATATCCAATCTAAACTTCTCCTTTTAAGTTTTAACCCATAACCCCTTGTTCTATCACTACAGTCCCTAATGAAAAGTCTCTCCCCAGCATCCTTACAGGCCCCCTTCAGATACTGGATTGAGGTCTCCACGCAGCCTTCTCATCTCCAGGTTGAACAGCCCCAACTTCCTCAGCCTGTCTTCATACGGGAGGTGCTCCAGTCCCCTGATCATCCTCATGGCCCTCCTCTGGATTTGTTCCAACAGTTCCATGTCCTTTTTATGTTGAGGACACCATAACTGCACACAATACTCCAGGTGAGGTCTCACAAGAGCAGAGTAGAGGGGCAGGATTACCTCCTTCGACCTGCTGGTCACGCTTCTTTTGCTGCAGCCCAGGATACAGTTGGCTTTCTGGGCTGCGAGTGCACACTGCTGGCTCATGTGCATTTTCTCCTCGACCAACACCCCCAAGTCATTTTCCACAGGGCTGCTCTGAATCTCTTCTTTGCCCAACCTGTAGCTGTGCCTGGGATTGCTCCTACCCAAGTGTAGGACCTTGCACTTGGCACAGTTAAACTTCATCAGGTTGGCATCAGCCCACCTCACAAGTGTGTCAATGTTCCTCTGGATGGCATCCCTTCTCTCCAGCGTATCAACCGGACCACACAGCTTGGTGTCATCAGCAAACTTGCTGAGGGCACACTCAATCCCACTGTCCATGTCACCAACAAAGATGTTGAACAAGACTGTTGATGAACATGATGTTGAAAAATCTTAGTAAACATTTAGGATTGTTGAAATGAAGATCTGGGAAGTGAGGAAATACAAAATGTTAGCTCTTTGTGGCTGGTTTGGGATTGTACTGAACACATAATCTTGAAAAGCATTTTAGAAAAAGCAAATGCCCTATCATGTCATCAGTGCAAAATGAAGTAGGGAAAATTAGTTAACAGATCATTATGATAATGAACACGTTTCACTAACCTTTTTTTTGTTTTCAGACTAGAAAACATTTCCCTCGGTAACATGACAATTGGTATCTTGGTTGAAGGAAACTTGCAACAGGTTTAAAGAAGTGTATATGACAGCAGAGTTTATATTTCAGTGAAAAAATTAAATCACTAATTCTCAACCCATTTGCTGTTTTCATGATAATAACAATTGGATCTAGCTAAACATATCTTCTTAGTGGTTCTATAATAACCTGTGATCTATGACAACATGTTTTGGTGCTAGTTTTATAAAGATTCTCTGTCTTAGTAACGTTTCTGTGAATTGAAAAAGGCTTTTTCAAATATCTTGCTAAAACCATGTAGAAGCAGAAGAAGGAGAGTTAGATAAAATATGGTAGCAATGTTAAGTGTTTAAGAGGAGCTTAGTGAAGCTTAAAACTAAGCAGTGTACACTTAAATTTTCATTTATTATGTACTATTTCTGTAGGCATTGATGGAGAATGAACTGGGAAACAGCCAGATTCCCTTTCCAAGACATTTTATAATGTCAGGCTGTATGATTTTATTTTTTTTTTTAATGTATTTATTTTTGCTAAAACTGCACTCATGACTTGGACGTATTTTCTTAAGGGATGGAAAAGAGCCATTTATCAAGTTTGTATTGTCTTTCTCTTTATGGGATTTATTCACATCACTGAACAATTCTTCCAAAAGTAAAATGAGTAAAAAAGTGATGTCTGTCTTCTAAGCTGACAAGAGTAAACGCAGGAATAAAGGCTTGCAAGTCTTGAGACACCATGGCCATGCATGATACATGCAAGATAACATGATCAACCATGTTGACCTAGGATTTTTGCTCAGCTCTCATTTGTTCTGACCTTCACCACAGACAGATAAAACAGGACAAGGCAATTAATGCAAGCTTAGGTAGACTGGATTTGAATTAAGATGCTTTTATTCCCTGTGCTATCATGGAGATGGATCATGACAGATAGTTTCAGTCCTGTTGGTGTTTTCCCCTCCCACTGCTACAAGAAGCTCATGCAGAGAGATGGATTATGGTGTTTGTAGGGCTGATCTAATGAAAACACACTTTTCCCTCTTTTATATTTTCGCTGATTTTATTTTTTATCTTTTTTTTTTCTTTTAGTATCTCACTTTCCCTTTGCTCTGTTAAATGAATTGTGGTAAAAGCAGCAGGAACAATAGAAATGGACCCCATTTCTTAGTTGTTACTGTGGATGACACATTTTCTGCTATTTGCTACCAAAGATTGGAATCAATTCATAAATAAAACAACCCTAATACTATTATATAGATTTAACTGTGTTGTTTAATAATAGATGGAACTTAAACTAATAGAGCAATGTCCTTTTACTCTGAAATAATTTTTAGTTAATTATCCCCTTGACTTCTCTTATTTCTCTTAGCAGTAATTTCTAATTTTACTGTGATCTTTTATTCACCCACAGCCTTTGTACAGTATTTCCTGGGTACCTTTTTGTCCAGATAATTTCAGCTGATTTCTCTTCAGTGACCTCAGAAAATACAATGAACAGCAGCTAAAATCTTTCCTTGTGCTTTTCACTATTTTAATAAAGTTCTTCCCTACTTTAGCCTCTTTAATCTTATTTTAAATATCATATGCTTATACATTTAAAAATACGTGTATGAAAAAGAGGTGTACTCTTTCACAGGGGAAAGGGGTAAGTAGAAGAGTGCAGAACTGAAAGCAAAATTTGCTCTAGTAAATAGAGTGAGATGGAAACTGACCTTTTTTTTTAGAGGATGGAGTGAATCTAGAACATAATAATTTAAGTGGGTAAATATCCACTCTTTCTCAGAATCAAGAGAATTATTAATGGTAAAGAAATGAAATAAGTTTACATAAATATGACAAAAGCTAAGGGAACATCACTGCTGTTGACATTTCCCGAATTCTGTGCAGCTATTAGTCTGTGGATATGCCAGTAATGAATCAAGTTTTTCCTTTTAAAAGTTCATCCTCGATTATGATAGAAGTTCACAGAAATGTAGTTTTTAAGTCTGTTGTGTTGAACTCTATCATCTACAAAAAATGATGCCATCTTTCCTCCTAATTAAAGCCACTTAGAGCATTCTTCAGGTATAACCTACAAAGAAAACAGAAAAGCATGTAATTAAGGATTTTGCTGTGATATTATTCTTCTAAAATTTGGTGTTTGCTTCTAACAGTGACTCTAACCAACTGTAATCCTAATATCTGACTTTAGAACCATTTCTTGTTGAGGACTGTAATACTCTAAGCCAGCAAAGAAGGATGAAAGGACTGTACCATGTGGTAATTTCTGGAAGGGAGAATCCATTTCCAAACCTTACCTAAAAATACAGAAAAAATAGTACAGGAAGTTGTTTGTGAAGGAGTTAATGTGAGTTGAGAATGACTGTTGAAACTTCTGAAGAGATGTAGATTTATTTGATTTATGCATGTGTATCTCTGTGTGTATGTGGATGTGCATGCAAATGACCCTTCCACTGTATATGCGTCACACGAATGTGTGACTTGTGATTATCTGCCTTCAAGTACCCTTTTCTAATGTAGTCTACTGTAACTCAAGCAAAGAAATTTACATGAGTAAATTGTGGAAAGCCCATGTAACTCTATGAATAAAGCTGATTAATTATGTTTAAATTTCTATAATCTGTTAAAAGGGTCAGCCCCCAAATTAGAAGAGTTTTCTATATTCCTATTACAAAACATAGTCACTCTGCTTGAGCTAAATTAAATTTTAAGCAGCCTCAGGAAAGAAAAAAAGATTTAAATTGCTGCCACGGGGAAATTTAAACCTGACACATAAAATAGAAAAGTGATCATCAATGGCCTGTGAAACAGAGCTTCTGTTTCTAATTTGCCACTTTTTTCTCCATAATTTTCTTTATTCTTTGTTTTGATGCAAAATTCTACTGAGAACGGTAGTACTGTTTAGCAAAAGCTATTGTGTTACAAATGCAATAGTGTAATTATGTGCTTTTTCTTTTTTTTAGAGGGGGTGTTGTTGGCTTCAGGGTTTTTAACAGTGTTTTAAACTTGGAAATATGTTTTTTACTATGTTTCACCACTTTTGAGCAGTGTGTCATCAGTATGGAATCAAATAAACTTAAATTACATTTGCTGTTTTTTTTTAGTTAAAATTGAGATATGCAATTGTATGCAATAATTCATGCTATGCTTATAAATAATAAAAAATAACATTATATTAGTAAACAGTGGAACAATAGAACAATTAAAAATCTATATGTCTGGAAGTGTTATTGACCTAATATCTGATGTATATAACCTGGAGGTTATTTCCTTTAATAGAAAAAGTCTAACAAAATAAACACTATGTTCGTTCAGTAATCTACGTTTGTTTAACTTTCAAATATAACCTCTGTTATAAGAATTTCACTATGACCATTCTTTGTTCAATGTATAGGTAAAAAGAGCATGTAAGCGTGGCTGCAGAAGGTACAGGTCTTACTGTCTGCAACAACCATTTTGCAATACCTTTTAAATATTTTCAGCTGAGGTCGCAGATCAGACCTTGAATAAGAGAAATTGGTAAATTTAAACCCATTTATTTACTTCTTGAATTTAATTATTATCACAATTCCTTCTTAAATGTTATGGCTATTGCTGAATGCACCAACACTCTTTAATTTTTAGAGAGCTAGAATTTTCTATTTTCAGACTGACATTTCAAACTATTTTTGTTTAAATTGGAGGAAAAAATTATTGTGCAAATAATAACAAATATAAAAGAACTAAAAATAATGATTTCTAGATGAATCTTCTGCAATGGTTTTGATATATTGTTCCATGAAAATTTTCATAGAATGAAACTTTTTTACAATATATTATAAGCAAAAGCTCCAGGAAATTGCTTATTGAAAAATACGTAGATTTTTACTTTTTTTTCCAGGTTTGTTCAAATACATAGGTTTTGGAAAATTTGGAAGAGCTAACTTTTAAGATGTTAATAATGACCTAGATTGTTTTAGACAAATAACTAAATATTTTGATGATAATTTGATCAATAATGGTGGGGGGAGTGTGGGGGGTGTGTGTGAGGGTTGAAGGGTGGGGAGAACAGAGGTAGGAATTAATAGCTAGTAACAAATGATAAATATTTTTTAAGCAGTATATCAGGTAAACTGTTAATCTGAATTTCCAGTGAATTTCAAATTAACTGAATGATAATTTATTTTGGTTTAGGCTTAATGAAACTGCTCATATTTAGTATTTTCCTAAATTTATCATATATCTAAATATGCACAAATAAGCTGCAGTTGCAATAATTTCAGAGTAGAGTGAAACAGCTATTTTATGCATTATGTTGTCAAATAAGTTTCTTAATTATTTAAAAAAGTCTATTCAATATAAAATTAGGGTATTTTCTTACAGTGCAGAATGACACATTTGCAGCATCAAAACTCAAGAAATCAGTTTGGAATATGTCTTTGAGTCCTTAAGGTCATTTAAATGCTTTGACAAAGAGTGATAAAGTTAGTGAATGACCTTTTATGTTAAGTAATCCATTCATTGTATGTAAAGAAGAAGCAACATGGATTTTCTCTATGAATTCAATGTAATTAATTTAAGTAGTTTTCACAAGACTTTGATTCTATAGTCTGCATTTTTCCCCATTCCAGGTAAGAACATGGAGTCTGCCTGGTCATTTCTTGGTCTTTCTATTATTATGTTTTTGAAACTAAAATATTAAAACTGGGTCTGCTGGAAATTATTAAAATCCAAAACCAAATGTATAATGTCAAAGATTTGCACCTGTGTCTTACTCTTTCCATATAAGTTACAGAATGGCTCAAAATGTTGAAATGATGCTGTGGAGATCTAAGCGTAAATGTTAAACAGAATCCTAAATGTTACAGAACAGTCCTATAGTTTAAATAAGATTTTCCTGTAATGCTAGTCTCTGTATATGCTAATTGAAAAAATTGTAATATCTGAAGGATGGAATCTGAAAACAATTATCAGATTTCATTTTTTTTTTTTTTTTCAGAATGATGTGAGTGTGCCAGGACAGGTCATATTATATCTTCCAAAGATACATGTAATATTGTAGGTGTCATAAAGCTGGTAATTCCATCCATATGATATTCGTTCATTAAACACAAAAAAAGCTGGACATCTATTCTCAAATCCAGATTTTTTCAATGCTACATATAAATCAGAAAATCTAGTAACTGAGTCTCTCATATATTAACTGCTTTGGTCTACTATATTCTTTTCACTCATTTCCTAAAACTTTTTTACCAACCTGTTTGCTTCTTTCACACCTATTAAGAAGTTGTGACCAACCCAATCTAAATATGATAAAACCATGTTGGTTTGATGCTGTGTGGATGGGAGCTGGATGTAAGCTTTCTAAAAATTAACAAAAACTTTTATTTTAGGTGTCCTGCTTACGAATTTTCCCAGTTTCGATAAAATAAAGGGATTTTCATCCTGTAGTTTTAAATTTTTGTGATTTAGACATCTGTTAGACCAGTTGTGTTTCACCTTTTTTTCCCCAATTTTTAGATAACCTATAATCTTTGTATTTGAGATCAGTCAAGTTTGTTTAATAAAGAAAAAAGTGTTCTATTGCTGATTCTCAAATATATCAAATTTTCCTCAGAAATTATTGTAAATCTCTTGACTAAATAATGACTGAAACTCTGCTAACTTCAGTGCATAATGTAGGATGCAAGTCTTCTGAATCCATCTTCTGATTTATTAAACTTTTGTGGATTCTTCAGATGTGTAAATGTAGTATTTAATATTTTTATTAAATATTAAAGAGCACAGATTTAGATGGCATTTCATTAGGCATTTTAAAACTTCCTTAAAAGGATTATTTGTAACCCAAAGCACTCAGAAGTTTTTCAGAATGTAGTTCTGCCAAAACCAGCTTCATATCCAATGTAAGCTGTAGGACAGTGTTGAACAAGGGTGGTCACAAGCAAGAAATAGGAGCAGGAGCACAGTCAGCTTTCAGTGTCTAGCTCCCATTTGGGAATTCTGGATAGACTGGGGATGCGCAAGTGCCAAAGGTGCTGTGGTGGTGTCTACCTGGAGAGGTTTTGTGATCTAACCACAGCTGATGTTCTGAACCTGAGCAGAACAGGTTATCACCCTTGCTAACTGCACACAGGAACACTCAGATTGTGGAGATTGTTAAGGCTTTATGGTGCTTTTTATCTATCATTTTTGACATTATTCAAGATCATGGGAAAATGGGTCCTTGAGACTGGTGTTTATTTGGGAAGATTTCGTAATACATTTTAGTTATAGGCATAGTATGTTTAGATAATAAAGTCCATTAGTAAAGACAGCTGAGTGCTTGCATATCAGAGGCTATATGGAGTTTATTCCATAAACTTTTTCCTTTACCTTTTTCAGTTATATTTTAATTTTCAAATATTTACATAAGAATTGTTCTTTTATATGACCTATCAGCTGTCTCTGGAGAAACAAGGACTTTTTCCAATCTACAACAATAAAAAGGTAATATGGTTTGAAACAGTCTGAAATCATGATCTCCAGAGATTATAGAAGTATTTTATGCTGCATGTTTAAAAACCTTGGTTTTCATTATAAATGTGGAGTATAAGGTTCTGTGAACTCAGCATAGTATGGGCTTTTATTTTACCTTTCCTATTCCTGTATTTAGCTGCACGACTTGGTGATTCTGACATCAGTTTCTAATTAAGGCAGGGCATTCTGTTTCCTTTCTTCCCTTTTTTGCCAAAATGTCAGCAGATGGTGACCCATGTTTCACTGATGTGTTCCTGGAATTTCATAATACTAATTATAGGCTGAAGTTTGAGTTTGTATCCTTATATAGGCCGTTTTCAACTCAGCCATTGGTTTATGGTTTCCATGGGATTGTGGAAAGTAACATGATGCAACTTTCACTTCACTCCAGACTGCTTAATGGAGTATGTTGTTAGACAAAATGTGATTAAGAAAAATTTGATGTGATCATTAACTGTAGAATCTTCTAGGGAAGCTGCCAGATGAAAGTTAAATTAATAATCAATCACTTATTTGTTGGTGTTTTTTTTTTTCTTCATGTCTTGTATGTGGGTCATAGGGCTGGGGGGAGCCCTCTGAAATCATCCAAGCAACTCAGGTCTCCAGAGAGAGTCAGCTGCCCTCATGATTTCTTGTACAGGCTTGTCTAAACTTTCTGTAAGATATTTGTAACCTCCTAAATTATTCTGATGTTTACCATGGTTAATGTACCCTGCCTGCAGTGCAAGCATGTGACTTCTTATCCTATTTACTAGAAGAGCGTCGTTCCTTTTCCCTCTCCGGAAATGGTTCATGAATTTGAAAATAGGTGTCACATGGCCCTTCACTTTCCTTGTCTTTAAACAAACCAGTTCCTGTTCATTATATATTTCTTCATAGGCTATATTTTCTACACTCCTTCCATTTTTTATTTGTGTTTTCTGGGCTTTATAAGTGATTTATTTCTTTGAGAAATACTCTATAATCAACTTAAAGCAGTCACTGTCAAAATGGAAAAAAGAAGGCTATTTCAGACACCCTGTGTGTTATTCTACTATTCATAAACTCCAGGTCAACACCACCATTTTTGCAAAAGGAAAACTTTGTTGTTTCAAGTTTCACTAGGATTCACAAAAAGGCTCTAATCCCTCCTTGCTGAATATTTTATCTACCAACTGCTTCCCAGGTTATGCAGCTGATTTTCTTTTTTTGTTTTTTTTTTTATTCCTGCCTGGCTGTAAAATCTTGCACTTGCTACTATTGAAAATGAACATACTTTTTCAGGCTATGTCTCCAGTTTGTCAAGATTATCTTGAACTGTAAAATCATCCTGAAAGATGTTAACAATTCTTGCCAGCCTAGTGCAATCTGCAAATTTATTATATATACCTTTTATTTCATTATATAGGTATTCCTAATATTACAAAGTAAATTTTTAATATCCTTTCTTCTTGGCAGTCAACTGTCAATAATTGTCTAAGCACAGTTCTTGGTTTATGTTTACTTCCACGCAGTGGTATTTGGATCTGGACCTTTATCAAAGTTCTTTTCTTATTAAAAGCTGGATCTGATAACGTAATATTTATTACAAGTTATTTTTTCCTACATTTCAAAGACAGCTTCTTTTTTTTCACTTGGTCAATGTTTGAGCTTATGCACCAAGTGTTCTCACATTCCTGTCTCAGATCATCAAATTTTAGATCTTTGAACTAAATAGATTTTGTAAAGCTTTTAAAATATTTTGTTCTTCAACATTTTACGAATGATCTTTGTCCTTCGCTCCTTAGTAAGAATGTTCTGTTTGCCTTAAAACAAAACCTCTGTATAGTTTTGAGAATTCTCAAAACAAGCAGAAAATATACTGTGCTAGCAATTGTCTACTGATAGCTTATTTTCTACAAGATTTCATCACTAGTAGTTTTTATGACAATCATAGTTTATACCTTTTTTCTGACATTGATCAATTAAAAAAAATTTAACATACACAGCTCTTTGACAGATTATCTGGATATTAATCATCCTTTTGTCAAACATTCTGTAGTGTATTTACAAATATCGTATGTCTCTCAGATTTTAATCCCATTTCCAACTGAAAGATTAAAAGAGAAAAGGAATCCTTGTGTATTTCTGTTCAAAATATTTGTTAAGGCTTTTTCAGCAATCGTAACTTGTGATTTCTGATCATTTTAAGCTAACATAGGCATAGTATAAGTAATGGTGCAAAATATGTTACTCCTTTGGGCTGTGGCTCCAGCATATTCTATTTTAAAATAAGTTAACACATAACTTTTATTACATTTTGTCACATGCAGTCTAACAGCTTCATATTCTTGTTAGATAATTGCATGCTATACCTTCCTTGTGAGTCATCTATGGCAATCTGATTAGATGTGTACTATCATTGTACCTAACACTCAGGCATCTTTAATGTCTTCAATTTTCCCTCATCGTTAAGATTTGCATCTCGTGGGGTTTGGATGTGGTAGTGTGCTCATACTCCCAGGATCATTACCAGTCCAAGTGGTGGGAATAAGCACTTACACTTAATCTTGACATCAATATTCTCCTAAGGAAATGTTGCACTTTGTCTGTATTAACTAAGTCAAAATAGTAAGGATGGCCACAAACTGACTGAGGTCTGCTTGCATACTTAGTGGTAAATTCCCCTCAGCTTTGCTTTTTTCCTCTTGTGCAGTAGTTGCATTACTGTTTGTTTAGATCTGTGATAGAAACTTTGCTGTTTTCCATGCCGCTCAAAAATTCTTGTCATGTACTCTTCTCATATGTTACATTAGTTTCTTTTCCACAGCAGAATTTCATTTAGACCTTTATGTCCCTTATATTATTCAAAACTCATTGTATTTACTTGCAAAATATCTTGGATGTTGAACAAAACCAGAGAACAATCTCCAGAATGACTTTCAAGAAGAGTACAGGTTGAACATAAAGGCATATTCTCATTTTTTTAAAACTTGTGAGAACTGTGCTGACACATCAAGTATAAAAAATATGCCAGTATCTCTCACATGAAAATCCTGCACTTTATTTTTAGGTGAAGTGTTTCTTTTATGCAATAAAACAGATTATGCCTGTTGCTCGTTCTGCATTTAATAGAACAACCAGGCTATGCTATCTGTCACCTTCTGCATCCTAGTAAAAAGAATTATTCTTAAGGCAGGAATTACAGGGAAATGAATATCTTTTGACTATATCTTGTGCTTCAGATCTTTATCTTTTTGCAAATATTTTCAAATTTTGCTTCATTTGTTCAGGCTTTTTGTGCTCCAAAAAATATTTTTCGTTTTTTTGAGACCTGAGATTTGAGATTGGTCTGATATTTGCATAATCATAGAATAGCTGAGATGTCAGGAGCCTTGGGAGATCATCTGCTCCAATGCCTCAGCTCTGAGAGGGCTGATTACAGCAGGTTGCCCAAGACTGAATACATCTGGATTTTGAGTATTTCTAAAGATGGAGACTTCATAGCCTCTCTGAGCAAATTGTTCCAGTATTTGATCATGCTTATGGTAGCATTTTTTGTTAGCATGTTTGTTTAAAATGTGTGCTGTATTGTGCCTTATTGTGCCTATTACCTGTTATCCTTTCACTGGGCAAAACTGGGAGGAATCTGGACATGTCTTTAATCCCTTATCAGGTATTATTATACACATAACTGAGATCCTCCTGAGCCTACTCTTCTCCAGGCTAAACAGTCCCAGCTCTGTCAGCCTCTCCTTATGCTCTGACTTCCTAACCATCCTTGTGGCCCTTTGCTGGATTCTCCAGCATACCCATGTCACCTTTGTACTGAGGAGTCCCGAGCTGAACACAGCACTTCAGCTGTGCATCTCAATGCTGAGCGGAAGGCAAGCATCACCTCCTTCCACTTGCCTGTGGTGATTTTCCTTGTTTCCTAGCTCAACTCCAAGATGCTGGTGGCCTTCTTTGCCTCAAAGTCACAATGCTGGCTCATGTTCAACTTGGTGTCCACCAGCAACCTCAAGTCTTTTTCTGCAAAGCTGCCTTCTAGCTAGTCAAATGCTAGCATGTATTGGTGAATGGGGCTGTTCCTCCCCAGATGGCGACTCGGCATTTGCCTTTGCTGAACTTTATGAAATTCCTGTCAGAGAATTTTTCCAGATTGTTAAAACTTTCCTCTAAGTAGTGCTGTTGCCAGTCTCTTTATTCATGTTATGCTGTCCATAACATAAACTCAGTAAAAACATGAAAAAGTCATAATGCATTTTATGGAGGTTCTTTCAGTTTTTTTTCCAGAGCCACATATTGCCTTTGTGATATTTTCACTTATAGAAAATGCAAGTCTGTGATGTTGGAGGGGAGCAAACTTAGTGCTGTCTGTTTTTTATCATATGAAATTCTCACAGAGGGACTATGTGCACCATGTTTCAAATGACTCTTTTAATTACTTCTTAGCTTAGAATTTCACTTCTTAGCAGTCTTATCTTGGTTAACTTTTCTTTGTAACTGTGGGAGTCACTTTCAAAGATGTGTTTATTATTCTAAGCTATCTCGAGATATATTTTTTTTTTCTGTGTCACATTATGCAGGCCTGTTACCTTTACTGTGTCCCTCTTCAGCATCATGGCAGACTGAAAAACAACTGATCAGGATATGAAGATACATAGATTTTTGCTGAAATAGCTTTAATATACAATTTAGTAACTGAAAAAAAAAAAAGCTTTTTGTGTATAATAAGTAATGGGAATAAGAACAATATTAAATTTACATTTATCCTGCAAAGGATGTTTTAGTTCATTTCAGTGAACCCTGTGAACAACATGTTTAGTAAGAATCAGTACGTGAAATGGTATGCTTTTTTTAGATTTCAGTCACTACATAGAACTAGCCATTAGATATGTACTCACGGGCCAAAGGGGTAAATGATGCTCTTTACCATCTCCTTCTAAAAAAAACCCTGAACACATTTAAAAAGTAATGTAATATCTGTGGGAAAATTAAGCTAAACTAAATTTGTGTATAAACATGAGAGTTTGGGATTTAAAAAATCTCCAAATCCTGTGTTCTGTAATCTAACTTAAAGGAACAAATTTGGAACAGGATCTTTTTCAAACCTGAGCTCCTAAATATCCTCTGAACATTTCTCCAAGAAAAAGGTGAATATTCCCATTGGATTAGAAACACAGTGAATAAAAAGGCAAGCATCGTTCAGAATGCAAATTAAATATGAACTTATAGTGGGTCAGTAGACAGTAAACCACTGTAGCCTGTCAACAATGACATTACTTTGACTTCCCTGAAACTTTGCTGTACTATTGTAATTAACGTTCCAGAATTTCTTCTCCCTAAATTTTAATTTTTAAATGTCCTATTAACTCACTTTCTCCCTTCCATCTTCCACCTTTTTTTATTTTTTTTAATAAGTTTTTTTATAAAATGTGTTTGAGTAGGTGCAGATTTGATCCTTTGCCTTATTAGATGGGGAAAACTCAGAAGAGTTGATGAAGTCCTGCTTTGAGTTTCATAAACACCTTTTCTCTTATCTGAGGGGATTCCTGGGATGTGTTGCCCAGCTGTTATTGTTGAGGATGTGCATGGTGTCTCTCATTCATGAATATGTTATGAAATTATCTTCAAAACACAAATATGACAATACCTTTCTCCCTCAGGAAGGAATTTATTTGGGGAATGAGGCTAAATTTGAGGTTGTGAGTGCTTTTAACATCCTTTAAATTGCTTTTTGACATGATATCTAGCAGTGGTAACCGCAGGGCTGCCACCATTGCACTGGGATTTTAGCTAGCCCTTCCTTCCCTGCCACATGCAACAGCTTCAGGTTGCCTGAATTCTTCTTCCCTGTTTTAAACAATTCCCCGAGAACATCAGACATACTTTTCACCCAAAGCAGCAGAAAAATACGCCTTGAGATCTCCTGCCTTTGTATTAGTATTCCTGATTTGTATTGGTTTTAGTAGGACAGACTTACAACAGCATTCCTCAGGGGTCGGTGCTGGGACCGGTGCTGTTTAATATTTTCATCAATGACCTGGATGAGGGAACTGAGTGCACCCTCAGCAAGTTTGCTGATGACACAAAACTGGGAGGAGTGGCTGACACACCAGAGGACTGTGCTGCCATTCAGCGAGACCTGGACAGGCTGGAGAGTTGGGCGGGGAGAAACTTGATGAAATTTAACAAGGGCAAGTGTAGAGTCTTGCATCTGGGGAAGAACAACCCCATGTACCAGTACAGGTTGGGGGTTGACCTGCTGGAAAGTAGTGAACGGGAAAGGGACCTGGGGATCCTGGTGGATAGGAGGATGACCATGAGCCAGCAATGTGCTCTTGTGGCCAAGAAGGCAAATGGCATCTTAGGGTGCATTAGAAAGGGAGTGGTTAGTAGGTCAAGAGAGGTTCTCCTCCCCCTCTACTCAGCCTTGGTGAGGCCGCATCTGGAATATTGCGTCCAGTTCTGGGCCCCTCTGTTCAAGAAGGACAGGGAATTGCTTGAAGGAGTCCAGCGCAGAGCCACAAAGATGATTAAGGGAGTGGAACATCTCCCTTATGAGGAGAGGCTGAGGGAGCTGGGTCTCTTTAGCTTGGAGAAGAGGAGACTGAGGGGTGACCTCATCAATGTTTACAAATATGTAAAGGGTAGGTGTCAGGATGATGCAGCTAGGCTTTTTTCAGTGATATCCAGTGATAGGACAAGGGGCAATGGGTGTGAACTGGAGCATAGGAAGTTCCACGTTAACATCAGGAAGAACTTCTTTACTGTAAGAGTGACAGAGCACTGGAACAGGTTGCCCAGGGGGGTTGTGGAGTCTCCTACACTGGAGATATTCAAGGCCCGCCTGGACAAGTTCCTGTGTGATGTACTGTAGGTTACCCTGCTCTTGCAGGGGGGTTGGACTAGATGATCTTTTTAGGTCCCTTCCAACCCTTGGGATTCTGTGATTCTGTGATTGTGCATTTTTGAAATTGCCGCACAACAGTGACAGTAAAGAAATGGTTTTGGCAATATTTGTACTAGTGAAAGATAAAAACCTAGCCTAAAAACTAGGCTTGTAACAGTATGACAGATTTCTGCTTATTTTGCTAGGCATAAAAACTAAGAAATAAATCAACTTCCTAACTTGTTTAGTAAAATATTTATTTCAGGAGGCTTTTAAGTTTAAATATGTATAACTCTTATAGAGATCTTTGAGATGTAACACAGTGGCAAATTTTTCAACTCATATCATTAATTTCACCATGCTGTACATTGCTATTTTAAAAACAAGCAGAATCAAAGCTGTCTGTTAAGCCATGTGAAATTTTATGATAGTTTGACCCCCTAATTGTGGCAATTGGTTCATTTCACAATGCCAAAAGCTACAGTAACCACAGATTATTATTTTTATTTGCAGTTTCTGCACAAATTAAAAAAAAAAAAAAAAAGACCAAAAATCTTATAGTCCCATGGAAGATAGTGCATTATTTTTCACAGGAGATCCTTTCAAATCCATGTGTGAAAGAGAGAAGTGCTACTGGCCTTACTCTGTTTTTTTTTTCAATAAACATCAGAATTATGTGGTCTTAAGCAGTGCCAATTCTCAGTGCTTTCTGAGAGCTAAATAGATTTAAAAATCAAACTCCCAAAGAAAGCTTTTGAAAATGGATAAATATTTTAATGTTATAAATTTCATAGAAAAGAGAAAAAGAAAACAAAATGCAACAAACAACTAAATATGTATTAACAGATTTTTTCAGTTCTGGGAATATCCTATATGATTTCTGTTGTAAAGTGTTAAACACAATGGAAGTCTGTTTAAAGACATTGTTCTTTGAACTTGTGTGTCAGAATTTATTCACTTAATCTGATTCTCTCCTTCAAACAAAATTTGCTCAGAAAACTCTTGTGCTTGAGGTTTTGATGCAGTTGCTTTCATAGAAAATACACATGATTAATCAAATTTAGCCTTTGCTTCTGATATTTTTTTTCTTCTGGCTTTTGACTTTTGGTATTATGGGAACTGATGGGCTTAGCTGGTTAAGGTTTCTTATAGGTTACTTAAAATGTTTTCAGATATGTGCTTTTTTCCCCCTGTTTTATTTGACTGACGCTTTTAACAATATGACCAAAACATATTGGTGTTATGTCAAGGGGTTGTATAATTATATGGGTTTTGATTTTTTTTCCTCGTCCACTGGACTGCATACTCTTTTCTTAGAGCTGTCCTCTTTCGTTTACACTTGGGCAGAGTGAAATAGCATTGCACATGCTTCTGGTAACCTATGGTTATGTAAGATCTCATAACACTGAACAAAGCAAGATACAAAACCAGATAGATTTTAAAGGGGATTGTCTGCAAAGCCTTGTACTTCACCAAATCCGTGCTGTCATCTCTTGGTATACATGACTGGTCTCATTTTGCAGTCTGTCAATGTACCTGCCAAGTTCTTCCATTAGCTTGGAGGTATCTAAATCCCCAACAGATGGATTCTTAGACAATACCATGAGGAACCTGAGCTGTTGCCTTCTGTAGACTCTTCTCGGTGACGCCTGATATTTTCCCAAGTAAATGTGCATCAGTGTTACTACTGATACGGAGAAGTGCCATTTTCTTCCATTGATGCCTAAAACACTATAAACGATCTTTTGTAAAGTTTATATGTTACCATAAATCCCACAAAAAAAAAAAATCAAATATTTATTTATTAACAATAAACATTCAGAGAGAATATTTTTTTGTTATTTATTTCTGGTAATTTTGCTAATTTTGCAGAATGCTAAAATGAACATTCCATAATGAATAAATGAATAAATTTATCTTTGCAGAATTTTATTATATATAGCATGCATTATCTGTAATATGTACTTTGACCCATTCTGACCTATTTTTGTACCTTCTATTCACCTGGGAAACTTTGTCTGAATATAGCTACTATAATAAAGATAAAGATTTACACCTAGAATATGTGCAGAAGAAGTTGATACTCTATTAAACATCTTGTGTGCAAGTGAATACTGCTTGAGTGAACAAGTATAAACAGGAACATGTGTCAATTCAATGCTTCATGACAGATGTATTTAGATATAACACATGATACATCATAAAGTAACATCTTAGCCAGAAAACTTGAAAAGACCTGGTTTTCTAAAGAATGCAGAGATGAAAGACAATGTTTTCCAGGGAGAAATGCCTTTACATCTTCTTCCGAAAGCTCCAGGCCTTCTGAAAGTGTTTTAATTGGTATTTGTTATTTGAATCTATGTGTATAATTATCAGGTCAAACTTCTTTGTAATTGTCTTCTCTTTATTCAGTCTGTGGTTCAGAGCTGACACAATGCTGACTTTTCCTTCCTTGGATGCTCTGAGTGATGCTGCAGACCATGCTGTAAGAGGGAGAGGACATGTAATCAGTTGCTCAGTTTGGAAATACACTTTATTCTTGGATAAATGTTTCAGAAATAAACACCATTCGAAACTGATTTTGCTTTCACAGTTCACACCACCACATATGCTGTCTTCTTCATTACAACTGAGGAGCATTCAGCACAAGGCATGAAAACGGAAACTTTCTTCTTCAGTTTTGGAGTGAAAAAATATTTTTGTTTGTTTTCTATTAAGTATTCAGGAAGCACTAGTCCCTTGAGGAGAAAAAGTTTATAAACAAGAACATTGAGACTAGGTCAGCCATTACTAAATCTCAACTTAAAAAATATCTTTTCTTGTTTTGACACAAGTCTGTTTCCCACAGCTCAGCTTAGGGAACTGAAATTGACCCAATTGTGTTGATCTCAGTCTGCTAAACTGGGACATTAACTTACAGCTACAGCTACGGAAAAAGATTAGGTTATTTAACATTTTAGCTAATGTCAGTTTGATCTTGATTTCCTCTTACACAGATAAAGTGTGAACAAATGAAATTATCTGATGTCTTCTGTTTTATAAATTGAACTAGGTTGATGGCATATAATAATAATCACTCTTATTTAGGAATATTAAAACCAATTCATTGATGCCTTTTAGTCTGAATTTCATTCTTGCTTAGAGAATATTCTTATTGACCTCAGGATTAGAAACACACTTGGGTAACAGATGCAAAACCATACCTTTTTCCACTACAGTTATTCCTTATGAATCTTATGTAGCTGCATTAAGAATGTTACTGAAGCCCTGACACCCATTAAAAACAGACCAGTGACGAGACTGGGAGCAAGAGACTTGTCTCAAGAAGACAATTCTTGAAAGCTCCACCAAAGACTTTGGAAGTCTGGAGATTGAAAATCATCCAAATGCAATCCAAGGAGCAGCTGTGGTCAGCAAATACACTGAGTTGTAGAGGTGGGCTGGGGAGAGCAACTCACTCTGATTCCTGGAGTCGTGGATGGCAAGGTATGCTTGCTAGGTAAGATTTACGTACTCTCAGATTAAACTGGCCTTACCTCTTACAGGACTGATTGTCAGCTGCAGGTTGTACAGCGCTTTTTCAGTTATCCTTGGAAATTTAGTATGAAACTGAGCAATGATAACAGAAGAGCAACGAAGTGCTGTTAGTGGAAACTGTAGGTTACCAGAAAGTGGTTTGAGGAAATGTTACACTTAAACATGAGACAAAGGTCACACAAAAGAGTTGCTTTATCCTATGTAATGTACATCACGTTTCTCATATCCCTAAGCTCTGTATGGCGTAAGTCCATGGGGAGTCAGTAAGTGTGCATATGTGACTTACTACTCTGACATGACACTATTATGTTTTAGTTTTTAGCATTTTTAAAGGGTAGGTAACAGCTATGAGAGATGAGGAGCTTGAAATTAAGTACTGCAGTTATACACAGAAGGATAATTTGGCTTTGATAAATTGTCCTGAGCCTGTTAACTAATAATACATTTTTTTAAGTAGCATCTTACCAGTACAAAAAAAGAGGTAGTATCATTATTAATGTCTAAACTATAGTGTGTTTCACACAGGATTATGGTAAAGGTCAGACCATGTTTAGCTGAATTAAAAGCTATTCTGAGCTATAGCATTCCTAATCAACTCAGACCTAAAGGTGCATAGCTCAATTATAATGAGGCACAATGAATTTAAATAAACTGTGCAACACTGTGTAGTGATTTATAAATGTGCTGTGATATCCTTTTAACTCATTAGCAATGAATGATACTACTATATGTATTCTCCAGTATTTTCTGCTCCGTAATTACTTTTACTCACAATGCTTCTCAGAGAAGACAATCTTTTGTTTTTTCCTTTATAACATGCAGGACACTAAATGCAACAGGGCCTATCTTGAAAAGGCACAAAAAAAGAAAAACAAAATAAAACGTAACCCTGCAGTAGTTAGCAGAGCAATACATTAACTGTTTTTAATTTGAAAATCTGTGATCATGAGTCTATATTATTTGGCATTCAGCTACTGCGAGGTTCAAGGATGGTTTTTAGGCTTTGTCACAGAAGTGTAAATGCTTTTATCTGAAGAGTGTATACGGAATAATTAGGGGGAAATTTCCTACATTTGCAACACAGGTACTAGAATACTGGGTTGCAAACATATTTTAGTGGGAAAAGACAGCATGAAAAGAGGATAAAAATATAGTGCTCAGTATATTGTGCTATATGTGGCTTAAAAGAACACGGCCATTACAGTCTGGGAATGTTAATTTCTAGGAAGGTTTGAATATTCATAAAATAATGTTCTAAAACCCTTCAGAATTTTATACAGCAGTTTGATAAAGCTGAGAAGAAGGTGCTAAATAGTAATTTGTTGATAATAGCTTATTAAGAATTTGATTCCTATTTTCTATCATGGAGAACATTAAAAAAAGAATTTCTGTGGGCTATGGGTTCTTAAGCTCAAATTTTGAAAAGTGTTGTGCACCTTAAACCCATACCAGAGCACCTAAAATGTGGCCAATTTTCTGAGATACAGATCCTGTGTTAACTTCCAGTTTTGAATGTTTCATTAGCATTAGCTGTGTACATGAGATGAACTAGGATACTACTCTCTGAAAACACAGCTAGGAGACTGATTTGCCTCCCTTATTCCCAGGAAACAGACAAACAAAACAGTTTACGCTTCTGTGCAACGTTGTACAGTCTCTGTGAGCCTTCCCTTGCATGGATGGTTGTAGAATTTTACCTATGCAGTTCGTAGACTTGCAATATTTGTAGACTAACATTTAGTCTACAAATGATGTTTGTACTTGGACATCTTTCCTTGACATGCTTATCTTGTGGAGAAGTGAATATATATACATATATGTGTTGGTGATGTTTGTCTTGTTGTCAGTCAACACACACACACACACACACTCACACACACACACACACATACACGTGCTGTTTTGTATTCTCGATGCATGTCATCTCAACCAAGATTTGTCAAGCACACACCACAGTTTTAACAAATTCATTGGTGGACTTTCGTATTTCCTCCCCTTTAGTAAAAGAACACGAGGAAAACAAAACAATCTGTCCCTCCTTTGCTTTTATTTTCCTTTTTTTTTTCTCTGTGATAAGAAATGCTATTAAACAGATGCAGAGGTACTAACAAATAGAGAGTTTGGCAACAGCCTGATTCTCTCTAATGTGGGTAACCCCACTTACGTAAAACTAAGCATCCCAAATCCTCCTACTTAACTTGCATAGTTTTATTTTAAGAGCAGAAATACAAAGGTGTTGCTGGTTCAAATTCAAGTTAGCAAGGCTAGAAACACCTGGAAACCCTACCCAGTACTGCATGGAAATGCAGATAATGAGACTTTATAATGAATTACTTTAACTTCCTGAGAGCCAAGGTAGCTTGTAATCTATCCAGCAATTTTCTCTCCTGTCCATGACTCCATCTACATGCACAAATAGCTGTAAATGACCTTACCAGAAAACATTTCAGTTGTTAATTAGAAAAGCCACGCTGATCTGATCATATTTACAAAGTGAATGTAAAGATATTTCCAGTGAAAATAAAAAAGTGTTTGTCTTATAAATGAATCATTTCTTGTATAGCCTTGATTTTTTTTTTGTTTGTTTGTTTGCCCTTTCTGCTTTTCAGATGATGTCTGATGTGGGATTAGTACCTTAGCACACCACCATCACTTTTGAACTGAGGGGACAGAGAAGCCAAAGCTTCTCTTGTTCATTTATTTTATTTTATTTTATTTTATTTTATTTTATTTTTTTTTTTTTAAGGGGAGGAGGGATAAATCTAGCTTGACTGCATGGTAATAATTCCATCTACCCACTCTTGCATTAAGTGATTATCCCACTGGAAGTCAGTGATCTGCTTTGAAGTCCTCAGCTTCAAAAGAGTCACCACATGAAGCCTATTCATATAAGCAGGGGTTCCTCTAAATAGAAAAACATTCTCTGCATCTCACTCTTAATTTTTGCAGTTGATGAAATGCCTTTCAGCATCAATAGGATTTTAAGATTACCATAATTTCTTCTCAGATGCACAACTAGAAGGGCAAGAGCTTGGAGGCCTGACTTTGGAGGTTGGATTCCCTTTAATAATCAGGATGAAACAATTGGAGGATGATTTTGATTAACTGCTGTCAAAGTATTCCCCAGATTTTTTCAGTGCAGAAGTACTCCTGCTATCAAGTCCACATATCTTCCAGAAAATGAAATATCAAAGAATATTTTTGCTCATTTTTGAGATAGATTGTAAACCTGGAGAGAGAAGGCAGAATGGGAAGAATGCTGATTTCGTAGGTATAGATATATTAGCAACCCCTCCCAAAGGCTTGCTCTACCCTCTTGAAGATCCTGTGTTTAAATCAGGAAGATGATTGCATGAAGCTTTTATAAATATAGTTAAGCATTCTGAAGCGTGTCCTATAAAAAGATACTTGAGGTTACTCATTCAAAAATGCACTCACGGTAATGCCCATGACTAACACAAATAAAGGCTAATTACATTTACTATAAAGTAATGTCCCAGATGCATACTTAAAGTTGTAGCCTTGCCCTTATGTTCATGCTTGTCCATGAATTATATATTTCTGAATATAAGCAAGCAAACAGATACATGAAAGCATTTCTTGCCTGCATTTAATTTTATCCAAAGCATCAAGTCATATCCAAGAAGAGGAATAAAGCACTGGAAAGGTCATTTTAGGTCGTCATTTCCATTACCCTGATACCGTAGGTAACTACGTTATAAGACTCTCACTTTAATCAAACTCCAACAGATGAGTATTAAATTTTGTGTATTCTGATTCGAGTAATGGGAGAAAAATCTGCAGGGAATGGTGATCTTCTTCATATTTAAAAGAAGGTGAGGAAATTGTCCAGTTGCTAGTGATGCTGCCTTCCCTTACACAGAAGCATGAGCTCATGGAGACCAGCTAACACATTCCCTGTGGGGCTTCAGAGATTAATAATAATAATAAAATAATAATAATAATAATAATAATAATAATAAATAATGAGTGTTTTTGCCTGTTTTCTGTTTAGCTTTTATTTCTGTTTCTTTTCCTTTAATTTTCTCTTCATCTTTCCTCCACAGATCTAATTTCTCAGAAGGAATGGTTTCCATATTATAGTTATTTGGTCTCACGTAAATATCTAACGTTTGGTCTAGGATGTATCTGCATAATGTTGCACACAATAGTTTACTTTTCTACAGTTTTTGAGATTTCTGCTTCTTCTCCACACACACAAAACTGAGAAGTGTTCCCAAGTCAAAAAGTGAGAAAACATCTACGAGGTGCCTTACTGGCCTCTAATCCTAATGGAAGAGGATGTGTGCAGGAGGGTATAAATGACCTAATTACTGATTCCCACGAATAATTCATATATTTAATGCATAACATTTCCAATTTCTTGCTAAATCAGAGTTGAAAAATAGTTAAGAACAGAAAAGAGAACAAGGGAAGGACATGGAGGTCCTGCTGCCTAGTGAAAGTGCAGAGGCAAACTCCTTTCCCTCACTGTTTAACCAACACAGGAAGGATGACATGAGCTATGAAGTTATAAAGAGGTGGAGAACCTGAGGTAGAGCATTACATGGAGATAAAAAAAAAAAAAAAAATAGTAGTTATTGATGGATTATTTCCAGATATTTTTAATTAATAAAATAGTGTTTTGATTAAGCCATATATATCCTGTCCTTTTTAACCCTTGAAACCAGAATGAAAGATTGTATGTGGAAATTCTTTCATCCTGCTGTTTCCATCCACAGACATAAGTACAACTTCTGCTGAACTGAGAATCTTTTTTTCCTTCTCTTTCTTTCCTGCAGCAAATTTTCAGCCACTGCCATTCCACACCTTTTCTTTACATAGAAGGTGGTTTCTTTGACATGCACTTCTCTCTCCCTCAACATTTGCATTAATGAGCAGGATTTCAGCTTCAAATATACATATAAACATTTCCTTGCTTTGTGCTGGAAAATGAAAAATCAAATGTAGTGAGAAATAAAGATTCTATGTGTGCATTAAAAATAGTATGCAACTTTTGCAATACTTGCACAAAGCTGTACATCCAGGTGCCACTGCAAAAGGTGACTTGGAGAACTGTAAATTGTGTGTGCGCTTTTGGTTGATATGTAGATTTGCATATTCAATGTTTGCAGCTTAAACACAAATTTTTAAAAGTGAACCCAGAAAGATTATGAGACAAGAAATGATTTTGACAAGCGCAGCATCTGTGTGCAAGCGCGTGCGTGTGTATGTATCTATCTGTGCATCTATCTATTCCCTATGTAGTATATACTGAATATTTTAAGAGTGTTTTGAAAAAGAAACCTGAATTCCTTGAAAGATAGCTGTTTACAAGAGTGCCTCGACATCTTGCTTTCTTTGTTGCTCTCTAGGTTGCACCATATATCATTTGGTTCTACATGCATCTTTCTCTTGGTATTTCTTTTTATGCTGTCAGATCCTGCCATGTCCATTCAAATCTAAAATTGTCTGAAACTATCTAAGTAACAACAAATCTGCTGTGTGAATAAAATCTTTATGGTGAGCTGCTAGGTTTCCAAGGCACATGCATAATAGAAATTCAGTATCACTTCATTTGAGTACAGGCACTGCTAGCTGCATATCATGGAGTCCTACAAATTGTCCTATGAAAAGAGAGATTATGACAGAAAGACAGCCCTATGTATAAGAGTCTACTAAATGTATTCTGCAGCCAGCTGTGTGAATCACCTTGGGGAAAAATGCATATGAATACACATGCATATTAGAAAGGCTTCTAACAATGATCTCATTCTGTGCCAACTCTGAAATACTTTTAAAAAATATGACAATTTAGCTGAATTATCTGGAGAAGATATTTAGAAAGGCTGCCTGAATATGAATTGTGTTAATTCCAGAGCTCTGTGACACATAGCACATTTGGTTAACAGAGGTTCCTGAGAACACCAATTTTTTTGGCCTCAAAGTGTGCTTGCAGACCCTAAATTCTCTTTGGAATCTGAGTTTGCAAAGTATCTCTGAGTAGAGCTGAAAATGGTGAGGCACATTAAATGTTGATATTACATGAAAATATGCCACAAATGAATGGAATGTTACCATGTCAGTTTGTCTAAGCTGGGCTTCGGCTGACAGGAAGGCTTAGCATTTCTTTGGAGAACGTGAGTGTAATTTGTGAAGTATCATGAAATCCAAAATTAGATGAATTAAGTTCAATATTTTATTGTAAAAAATTCATTGTGTGTTTCTTCCTATTCTGACTTTACTGCTATTTTTAATAGAATACAGAAAACCTGCTACACTCTAGTAGTCCTCCATGATAATCACACCAACTCCTGCTTCATCTATTGTCTCTTCCCGAGTACCCATAAAGTTGAAGAAAAGCAGGATTTACTGGAAGTAAGCACAACCATGTTCTGTTAATATAGTTAATATATTAATTAGTAGCAAAGGAAAATATGACAGCACATACTTTAATATGGGCTGCTGAACCTACAGAAGACCTCTGATCTCTTGCATTTCTGATCCACCCTGAAATCCATGTTACCCCATCCTCACCACTATTGACTACCTATGTACAGCTAGTATCAGTGTTCCTGATGTGGAATCTTTTTTAGGTGTACTAATAAAATTCAAGTCCACTTCTTTCTATAAACTATTCAATTATGTTCTGTGCATACACTATTCATATGCTAGTGTGGATATATATTTCCTTAGCTGTGTCTAAATATCAAGCAGAAAAAAATAAATGCAAAATTATCCAAAACTGACACATGGCTCTGCAAAGTAAATCTTATGTGTAACAAAGCAAACAAAGCAAAACAAAAAAGAGATTCTACCCCTTCTTTACTACTGTAATGCTTCTAGTTTAATTCTTTGGGACTTTCTTTGTACTTTCTCCCATAATTAAAAATTGACAAAAATAAACATACTCAATATTATTACTACTTCAGAAGTTCAGTACTGACAAATGAACAATAAATTTGCATTGTACATAGAAATGTTTGAAGTAAATGACGCCTGGGTTTGTAATGAGCTGTATCTTTCTACCCTTACTGTTCATTAGGACCATGATAGTAAGGAAAAGACAACTGAAAAAATTTCTCAAGTAGAATAATCATCTTAATAGATTAAATTATCAAAATGTCCTTCAACAGCTAGCTGAAGACTGATTAGATGTGACATTCCTGAAGAAGAAAACTTCTGAGCCAGGTGGCCTCAAGCAGAAATCACTAGAAAAGGCAAACAATGCATTTGAATTTGTCAAGGGATAGCTGAGGCTGTAGAATAAGCAATTTAATTGTAGACAACTCTTTCTGGTTTTTAACATTCAATTTCAAAGTGTTGAAAATGTTGAAATGCAAGATTATAGGCAACTGTTCAGCAGAAATGTAGTGTCCCTAAATAATCTTTGCAGTTGGGGTCAGCATGAAATAATTGCCATGGATGAAAGCTAGAAAAAGCATCTATTATTTCCTGCATGGATCCTTTAATAGAATTTAGTTTCTGAACATTACATATTATAGATTTTTTTTAATTGATCCATGAAAGCAACACTCCAGTACTGGAAAACAATTAATAGAATCATGGAATCAGAGAATGATTTGGGTTAGAAGTAAGCAACCCAAAGTAGAGCTCATCTAGTTCCAACCCCCTGCCATGGGCAGGGGCACCTTCCAATAGACTGCTGTTATTGGTGGGTCTTCTTGCTCCCACCATTGAGCCTTTGTTAAGGGTGAAATCTTTCACTTTGTAAGCGATTTTTACTGTCATGCAGGCAGAAAAACACCCAAAATTTTGCCCAAAGGCAAAATATCTGCAGAGTCATTAGGCTACGTAGTTACCTTGGCCTGGTTGAACTCACTGCTGTATTCAAAACAGCAAGTGCACCTTACAAAACCAGCCCACTTTCTTAAGTGCACAAATGTAGATTTGTGTTCTTTTAACTATCCAGGTTAAAAATGACCCAGTGATCTTGCAGTCTAATAAAACAAATAATGTTTTATTAAAAATTCAAAGTAATTTTTTTCTTTTTTGGTAAGGAAAACACCTATTTGAGAACAATCTTACTGCACTAACAGAATTTGATTACTGGTAGAAACCTCAAACCAAAATTACATGAAGTGCTTCTTTGAAAGTGAAGATAATTCCTTCAAAGTTGGATTTGTTATGTTTTGGGGATTTTTTGCTTTTCTTTGTGTGTTTTCAATTTTATCATCTTCCTTCATGGATCTTGATCTATAAAAGTTACAAATGGCCTTGCAAGATTTGGTATCCACTGTCATATTACAGTTGCCTTTCCTGCAGACTGGACTCTAACCTTGCATGGAGGTTGACTAGCCCTGGTTTTAAGACTAAAGACAAGCATATTTGGTGTTTAGACTTTGTATCTTTTCCTTGCACAACAGAAAAATAATTATCCACAAACAGTTCCGTTGTCAGCTGGGAGAGCTCACTTTAGCAAAGCAAACAGGATTTGGTTCTTTTATTTCTGTGAACTCTTATTTCTGATGCAGTATTTAAAATTCCTTTTAATTATCCCCTATATGCAATAGAGAAAACCCTCATCCAATACGTTATTTATATTCCTTGTATTAGCTTTATTTATTTACCTATTTTAAACCAACAAGTTAGGCAAAAATAACTTTGGTAAAAGGCATTTCATGTTGCTGCTTTTTTAGCAAGACAGTCATATGAAATTCAAATAAAGGATCATTCTCTGAGAGCAGAGCAAATAATAGCACCCAACTACAGGCCAGTCCTGCCTCTTGGGGTACAGAATACTTTATATACCTCTAGAAAACATTACTGTCTGTGTCTTGCAGACCTGGGAATTCAGCACTCTCGATACTCTGAACAGTACTATTGTACAGTCACAGCTTAGTCCTCCATATTTGTTTGGGATTTGTGTGCGTGTGTGTGTATGTGCTTTGGTTTTTTGTTTGTTTATAATCTTAATTATAAAACCACATTAATTTTCAGTATTCAAAAGGTGTGTTATTTCATCCTGGTGCTTAACAGACATCCTTGATAGTGTCAAGCATATATAACTTGCTTTTTATGTGAAGATATCTCCTGAAATGCCTGCCTACATACTGCCACCATCACCCTTTCCACAATACCCCACTGGCAAGAACACTGCCTGGGGTCATGAAGGACATTCAGCTTCTTCAAGGCACTTTGCTCAGGACTATAGAGGGACACATATATGCACCTATGTAGTCCTCTATATAGGAAGGAGAGTTGTGCGTACATTTGTTTTTCAGAAGAATTTCTGTCTTCATCACAACCATCTTTCAATACTTTTACATAATAATCTTTTATACAGGTTGTACAGGTTTGTCATTATGTTGATGGATATCCTATAAGTCAAACGGAAATACTTGCAGTTTTGTTATTAACATGCAGAGATAGTGCTTATGGTATGACCGTAGAGATGCTGGATCCATATATAATTTGATTGCATTAGTTGAGAAATCTGTAGTACTTGTGCTTGAGAAATTATGCATTCAGAGGTGGATGAATACTGATAGAAATTAAAAAAGGAGGCATTTATAAAAGAATAAAATTTTTAATAAAGTTGTAAGACAACAAAAAGAAAAAATCACACACACTAAACATTTCACATAGATATGCAAAGTTATCAGATTGTCTTGTTATTTAAATTTTTAGGACAACATTGTAAATAACTCAGTTGCAGAAGCTAGTATCAGTATTAGAATAGGGCTGATGCATAAGATGAACTGGAAGGCATGCTTGTGAAACGTTTCAAAATATTTATAAACTGGTTTTTATTTCAGATAGCTTTGAAATTAGAGACAAAAGTTGTCCTAAAAGAAAATGCAAAATATTGTGTGACTAATTGATATGTATCTTAAATTTTAAGTACTATATTTTAGGAATAAGTTCGTTAAGAATAAACTATGGAGCAAAAATTCTTTCATCTACAATCAGAACTATTTCAAATTCTTTTGTGGAAAATTATGTAGTACACTTGTGTCGTGGTTTAAACCAATCCACACAGCTCGTCCACTCACTCTCCCCCAACCCTCCCTACTCCCGGAGGGATAGGGAGGAGAATCAAGATAATGTAACTCCCACGGGCTGAGATAAGAACAGTCCAGTAACTAAGGTATAACACAAATCACTACTGCTACCACCAATAATAATATTGATAAGAGAAAATAGCAAGAGAATACGATACCACCGCCGAACGAGTTTGACCCCCCCAAAGAGAGAGAGTGCCCTTCCGGGTAACTCCCAGTTGCCTCCCTGGGCATGACGTGCTCTGGTATGGAATACCTCTTTGGTCAGTATGGGTCAGGTGTCCTGTCTCTGCTTCCTCCTGGCCTCCCCTCATCCCCGGCAGAGCATGAGATGCACAAAGTCCTTGGCCAGAATAAACATTACTTAGCAACAATTAAAAACAATCGGTGTTATCAGCTCTCTGCCCAGGCTGGAAGTTAAAACACAGAGCTTGCACCAGTTACTAAGAAGGAGGAAAATGGCTCCTGTTAAACCCAGGACAACTTGCTTATGTGTTCCTGAAAAAAAAAAAAAAAAAAAATCTGTCAAAAGTCTTGTGCCTGTTCGAGTCTTCAGGACTTTTTAGAAAGATCTGGCAAGATTGTTTCTCTGGACATCTTTGGAATTTTCTGTTATGCAAAGTGGTGGAGGTGACTTTGTGTTAATTAAGTCATTCTATTGATAACAAAACTCAAAAGTGTGTCCATTAGAAAATACTCAACTGACAAGAGATTTAATGCTCAGTGGGGACAAATGCTTTAATGTATTTAAAGAATTTCAGAGACTGATCTTGTCTTATCATTGCGAGTAGCTCTACTGAAGTAAATTGCACTACATACTTTTACATTTAAAGACCTGTGTAAAAGTACAATAGAATTATTGAAGTTCTTTAAATTAATCTGGAGCTTAATTATGTAGCAGGATCTGGATCTGGGACTAGATTTTAGTTTGAAAATTACTGCATGCTCGTATTATTATGGATAGAATTTCATTACATTTGACTGTACACTGTATCTGAGCTCAGTAATGTAAGTATCTGAAATAACATACACCATAAGTCTGCTGTGGTTATCCCCATGCTAGTGTGATAAAAAAATACTTCTAACAGCTTTATTATAACCTTATTGTGGTATCTTGAGTCCATTTGAATCTTACTGTAAAAAAAATTAACAAAAATTGTGAAGTGATAAATATACTTAACCATTTTTGAAAATGGAATATTCAGAAATTTAAAATCTTAGTATCTGTTGAGTGCCATTTCTTACTTGCTTTAGTAAGTAATATTTTATTACAGTAATTTCTGTGGTAGAATTAGGAATCTTTGTATGTGGAATTCTATTTCCTATCTCAGAAGTTCATCAGAGCTTCAAAATTAGTATTGGTATAAACAGGTATTACTTTAAAGTCTCGAGAGTTATATTTAGGATATGAGATTTAAGTTTATGTGCTTCCATACCATAACACCACCAGATATCCAGTTTGAATCTTTCATTTAGGATCTCCTGAGATCTCAAAGATAATTCAGTAAAACTAGGAGATTTTTTTCTTGGTTTCCATACACAGGTAGGTCTGCTCAGAGCAGTGGCTGGTTATGGTGGGAAGACCTGCTGAACTCTTCGCTAAGTCCATCTGAGTTTAGAGTTTCTAATCCACCGCATACATGATTGTATGACTCCTGATTTTGCTGCATGAATTTCTCAGATTCTCCAAGTTTGGTTTTCTCATTAATCTTTTATTAGAAATTTTTGTACAAACAAAAAATACTTATTAATTAAGCATGGCCTAAATTCTTAGCTTCTTTTGTGTTTATGCTTCTCTCAATTTTGACATACAGTGCATATACTCACAGGAGGATTTGTACTAAGAAGCATTATACTGCAGTACTCTAAGAAAGAAAGAAGGTTTTTAGAAAAAAATAAATTCAACATTCACATATTTTTTGTCTTGCAAGTTTTAAATGTTTACCTTACAATGGCATATCAAGTATAACTCAAAGTAGACAATAAAGTGGTCATTTAAGATTAGTTATCATGATTATGCATACACATATAATAACTTTTAAAGTCTAATACATTTTACAACAATATCATGTATATTGTGTATTGCTCTTCTGCTCCTCTATGAAGGACAGAGTGGGGAAATAATTTCACACTGCATATAATGCATTGGATATGAAGGAAACTTGAAAATTATTTAGTTACAGATTTCTCTGACCAGGCTTGCAAAATGGCATATATTATGTTAATGGGCAAGAATTTGAAAATGAACTTGAATATTAAACACAGTAAGTTTGGGTTCTGACATGAGTGCAGGCATGGTTGGTGTATAGCATAGAAAACAGATTCTTTTTTAACTCTTTCAGATCTCTTACAGAGTAAGATATTGTCTATGTCAGAATACCCATGATTATAAGTGAAATAAGTGAAAATACCATCAGTATTGCTATTAAAGTCTAGTCCCTGTCATATGAATCGCACAGTTCATCTTGTTTTCCTCCACACCAGTGCATTTCTAAGTCAGATGTTTTGTGCTCCACTGGCTAAAATAAGTTGAAGTGCAGCACTTTACTGCTAATAATCCTTGGAGATGAGCTGCTTCTGCCACTGCAGCAGCCTTGCACGTCCTTCAGGAAGTGTGCAGAAATGGTGAGCACCACTCTCTGGAGTCGCCTATAGTTCACTGGTGATTGCTCAATTTGTGGTGGAGGCATCTATCACAGCTGTAATCATGGCTGAGTTGTGAAAGACTAACAAGCACATTATGTGCTCTCATCTTCAGTATGTCAGACACGTCATCAGCTTTTGGCCAGTTTTTAAGCAGTTTCTGAAATGTGTAATAGGGGTATACACATGCCTAGCCATTTTATTTGGCTTCAGCCAAAAGCAATTAGAGTTACGTGACATTAATAGGGCTCTAGTCTTGCAAAAGGGCTGACTGGTCATCCTGAGAGGACACACTGCTTGTTACACAGGGAGGCTACTGTGCTCCCCATCCTTGGAAGTACTCAACACTAGGGCCTGAGCAGCCCTCTGTGTCTTTGGAGTTGGCCCTGGTTTGACCCTGAGAATTAGATCAGATGACCTCCAGAGATCTCTTGCAAATGACTTACTGCATGTTTCCATGACTGTGAGCATAGCTGGATGTGGCCATACTTGTGCCTTTAGTATCCACAGAGCACAGAGCACCAGTGACCAGATTACCCTAACATGTGTGGGACTGTTTCGTGTTCTGTTCTGCACCAAAACTTTCATGTGGAGCATAAAAGACACATGCTTCATTGTCCTTCCCCAGCCCTACAAGCAGCTAAACTGAATTGCATGAGAGTGGATCATCAGAGGCAAACACAAGAATTAGGATGATCCCCTCTTGTGTTGTGCGAGACCGTGAAATATGTGTGCATATCCCACTAGTCCTCTAAACAGCTGTATCTCTGCTCCTCCTCCCTAATGGTGAGCAGGCACTGTGTCATGAGACACCGTTTTGTAGGCCACAAGAAATTTCTGGGTTCTTCTGAAAAATTTGTTGCTTTTCCTTATAATATAGGTGTGTGACTGAGCCTTTTCCTGACCTCTAGCTCTTCCCATTTGAAATGAAAAGATTCTGTTTAAAATTTGATTTTTATTTTTTAATGGTCTTTCATTTCATGTGGCATCCCTAAATAGCAGGTACAGGGAAATCAGATTTACCTGAGAGTGTCTACAAATACTGCTTTCCTCCTCAGAAGACTTGGTGGCCTTCGCAGTAGACATCATGGCAGATCAGAAATGTACAGAAATGCATATTTATGAATACATTTAGCAGGTTACTAACTGCAGTTTCAGCTGTAGTGAATAATGTTTGGGAGGGGAGGTAGGAAGGTCCAAGTCCCATAGTGTGCTTTGGATCATTTTGTAAATCATACTGGTTTATGTGATACCTCTGAAAACTCTTAACAGAGCTAAAAATTTGGTAAACAGGATATCTAGCATGACTTCATAAATATTTATTAACAATTACTCCAACTCTAAGGTTTCTTCATTTGCTTTGGGGGGGGGGCATCAAAATGGTTCTTGCAACTGACTGTCAAAGGCAGGACCTAAACTGGCTGTTGATAACCTTGGGCTAGCCAAAAATATTAATTTTGGCGCAGGTCCTAACTAGGCATATGGAAGAAGAGAGAACCTGTGATAAATGTAATGGATTCAGTTTTTCCTGAAATGAATGGTCAGCCTGGCTAAGGGTCTTCATGGGGTCTCAGAAGGAGTTAAATGATGAGCACAACTGTTAAGAAAGAAAGAACATTTCAGAAAGCTACTGCTGATAAGTAGTTGAAGCTGTTCAAAAGCAGCTGCTGCTCTGAATGTGGAAGTGCACCTGTGAGTTGTCAGACTCACAGATAATTTGCTGCTGAAATACTTGCACTGGATTATAGATAACTACAGACATATTAGCAATGTGGTGCAGTATGTACTCCATCTTTTTACTTCTTGGTTTGAGAATGACTTGTGGCTGGAGCTATATTCTTTCCTGAGAACCAGGAAAAGGTGGCTTAGCCCCTTATTTAAAAAATGTTTGATTATTTATTAAAAGGTTTTATGCAAGCCGTAGGGTTTATGAAATGAGATGTTAATTCCTGGCTGTGTTTTACCTTTAATCTTTAATAATAGGGAAAAAGAAAAAAAAGCCCAAACATTAAAAATCAGAAAAAGCTGATATGTACTTGCTTTGGTTGGTCTCCTACTCAACCGTCAATACACATTTAAATGAAATGTCACATTTTGCATTCAGACAAAACATTGGCTATCCTGAAGAGCCGCCTCTGCAGTTTCAACATGCAGGAGGCTAATAGTTAACAGTAAACATTATTTCTTTCTTTCTTTATTTATTTCCCAGAGCATATTTTTACCAAAAGAGAGAAGCACTACAGTAGAACGGAGGTTTTAGGTCATTTATTTTGTTTTTGCTTTGGGTCATTTTACAGAAGCACTTCTGCTCTCCAGCGTTAAAATGAGAGCCACTCTACTCCCTAGATATTACCCAGCAACACTTCGGGGCTCTTAATGATTAATACCATCACAGTCCAGCCACAAACCTTTCTGGCGCAGATAATGCCAGGCAGCAAGCACGCTTGACACTTTTAATGTATAATTAAGTAGAAAAAGTCAGCACTCAGTATGCAAATTTTTCAAAATGATAAATGATGCTATACAGCAGTAGGGATTGATTTGGTGTAAATGAAACTAATTAAGGAAATGTCAAACATAATTAATAAAACAGGTTTAAGCTGCAAAACATTGTCAAATAAATGAATGAGGAGGCATTGGCTCCCATTGTTTCTGCTTTATTTAGGGCTTGTGTTTAGCTTGTACTCCGGTCCTAAATGCACTTTCTCTACCTCACACCCTCCACTACCAATTCCCAGAGAGGGGGAAAATAAATTTGCTTGTCTCTCTACTGACTGCAGAAATTAATTGCAGAAATCTTGTCCCATCCAAGTGTTACATTCACTCACAGGACATTAACATAACTAATTTGAAAGAGCCCAAATGACTGCATAATAGAGCACTGTCAGTATGCCTGACAGTCTTTGGTCATACCAAATTAGCTTGGTTTTCTAATTGAAATTTTTTTCTTAGGACTCTCTCAGTTATTCATTTTTGATAAGAACAAAGGTTTTATAATTTACAAAAGAGTGCTTGACCTATAATTACTAGGAGGAAATTAGGGGAGGTAGAAAAGTCAGATTTAGTCCTGGTAATGATGCTGGAGACCTTGCTCCCTCTGGGGAGCCTGAAGAATAATGGAATCTTCTATTTTTACGGGCGACCTGTGCACTGGCGCTGACTCTAACTGTGAATCCACTTTACCTTGCAGATCACTTGCTTAACGCTAAAAGTGCCAACAGAATCACAGGCCATTATTCCAAATGTCATTCGCTGCCAGTGCCATTTCCAAATGCCCTTCCCTTCAAATGAATGAATCAAAGAACATCTGCCAATCCTCTTATCTTGCCCTTGTAAATCTCCTTTTTTAAGAGTTTCACAAAATGAAAGTAGTACTTAATTTAGGTAAATGGGGTCACTGGTAAGATTTTTGTTTTAAAAAAATAGCACTAGGATGTTTCTTTTTTTTTTAAAAAAAAAAAAAGTTAGATAGCCTGACTTTTCACACATACTTGGTTTTAGAACAGAGGTTCTTCTCCAGCAGTCAAGTTGTCCGTTCTAATAATTTACTGTCTCTTTTTGCATATCAGATGATATGTTTTCAGCAGACCATTTAGAAAAAACAGAAGAGTCAAATATCTTCCTGTTATCACATCCCTAAGTTCAGGTTAGTTTTTTCCACTTTTACACAGGCTTGAAGTTAGAAGTACGTACATGTATGTAGCAGTGTGTACACACATTTGTCTATGAAAATAGACATGTATGTATTTCAGTAACATATATACAATATGTATATATAATAAACATATAGATTTTAGAGTCCATATTATACACATACATAATATATCTGTATGCATGTAATTTTATATAAATCATAGAATCACAGAATGGTTACGGTTGGAAGTGACCTTAAAGCTCATCCAGTTCCAATCCCCTGCCATGGGGAGGGACACCTGTCACTAGACCAGGTTCGTCCAAGCCCCATCCAACCTGGCCTTGAACACTGACAGGGATGGGGCATCCAGAAACAAATACATACTATATGTATTCGTCTAATGGATGTTGGTCTTTCTGCATCTATCCTACAAATCAGAGGGCTCAGGGCAGAGTTTGTGGGTGAAATATTTTTAAAACATCATAATCTTTTTTATGTTACTTCTGATGATTCTTTTAAAGCTATTTCTTAATATTGGTATGAAAGTTTCCATTTCAACAGTAATTTGTATATTGCTAAGTCTGTTAACATAATTTTAATTATTAAAACTGCTAGAAAGAACAGCGTAGAAAATACTCATATTTAGTTCCTCTTGATGAGGAAATTAAATCATATGGAAATAAAATTAGGTGTAAAAATTTTTCAAAATCTCTGTTATGGAAAAGTTACAATAATTTATTAAGTCACTAACAGCTTTTTTAGAAGACACATACTTTTACTTGAAGACATATGATATGATTGTACTTGTGGTATCAATCATCTCTATAATAACTCTGTTTAGAAGCCTTGTGGTAGAGATTAAACTTTGTAAACCCAGGTGGCTTTTGAGAGCCACCACATCCAGGTCACATTTTCCCTTTCTACAGAAGAAATTACAGCTATCCCAACCATCAGGGCTGCCCATGAGAGGTAGATATCGGAGGCTGAGCATCAGTCCTCAGAAGGTTGTATATGTTTGTCCATGGTTTGAAAGTCACTTTCCAGCTCTGCCTAGGGTGTGCTGGCTGCAGTGCCTTGGAGGGTCATCTGAGGGCTGCAGGGGCCTTTGTGGATGTAGTGAGGGGCATTAAATATATCCTGATTTATGAGCTGAACAACAGTCAATGAATTAATCTCCTTTTCCAGATCATGCAGCACATAAGGTACTCCTGGGACTTCTGTTTCCAACTTCTTGTTGTACTTAGAGGTCTCATACCCTTACGTTACTTATTTGCAATAAAATAAAAGGTATACTTTTTATTGAATATATATGTTTCAAATTAATTAAAAAAAATCAGCTTCATTCTAATTATTTAAACCTGGGAACGCATCCTGCCTTAAATCCCATTTTCCAATTTCCAGCACCTATGTCAAAATTTGTAATACTGTTTCCCCAGCTGAGGTGATGGCATTTACATTATTTCTCAAAGGTTGTTTGCAAAATAATTCAGAAGAACAAAATTTCTCATGAACATTAATATTTTCTAGATTTTCCCTACATTTTCTGGGGTTCCCATCAACTGACTTAAAACTTACATCTCTTTTCCAGTAATCTCTAGATGAAGTTGTACAGCCTCTTTAGTATCGGAGTAACAGGTTAAATAATGAGACCCCCTACCTTTGATCTTAAAGTCTGTTTCCTTATGTGCAAATATTTTAAGTTGAACATTGGCTATGCATTTAATGCGTGTGGCGTTTCAAAAAAATTGTTGTCTCCTACATCTGACTCTTGCACAGCTTTATTTGTCAAGTAACATATTTGATTTCTTCCAGCTTATATTTATGAGAATGCATATTTTCCAGAAGAAGAAAAAGAACATTTTTCTAAAATGTTCTTTTGTTTCTTCCACTGTGGTGTGCATGTAAATACAAATATGGAAATCACTGAGAATCTTGAGATTTGTGTCCTCAAACAGCAAGCATGTTTGAGGACTATGCTTGGGTTAAGTGTGCTTGCTTAACTACAGCAGCACCTCTATAGACCGTTCCAAACTCTTGTTGTCTACTGCTATTATTCCTGGCTTTTTAGGTTTGTGCTTACACAGCCTGGCTTCTTTCCAGCAGCTTACTACAATTTGTTCTATTACAATAAAGAAATTAAATGATCTCATATTTTTCTTAATATGTTGGCATCAGGGGAGAAAGGCAGACTTCTGCATCTGAACTGATCTTCTATCCTTCATGATTCATGGAAACATTTAGATTGTTTCAATTATTGTAATGCCAGGTTAGATATTACTTGCTCCCTAGAAGTGCTTATTTGCTTCCTTGACTGCAACTGCACGTTAGTATGACAAGATCAGATTCAATCTGCCAGTGCATTATTTGAGTAATGGTTCAAATATCACTGAGAGGCCATTCTACACAAATACTTAATTTTAGATTATATTCATCAGTGTTTGAGCTTGTTTTAACTGGATGTTAAAATTTAATGGAAAGGATTACCTTCACAAATGCTTCAGATTTACAGTTCCTGCCTTGACATTATGAGAAAGATAATTCTGTGTGATCTTAACATGGAGAGCCAGTGGGGAAAATATTTCTGCATCTATCTGTCTAGAAAAGTGGACCATTGCACTGTCGTTAGCTCTCTTTCTTCATATAAACTAAACAGGTGAAACACAAAATTTTCCTGTGATGACACATGTATATGCATATAGATATATATCATATATATGATATATCTGTGTTACATAGGATATCTTTTTTTATCAACACTAGTGTGGCCAGCAGGACCAGGACAGTGATCATCTCCTTGTACTCAGTACTGGTGAGGCTGCACCTCAAATCCTGTGTTCAGCTGTGGGCGCCTCTCTACAAGAGACATTGAGGTGCTGGAGCTGGTCCAGAGAAAGTCAATAAAGCTCGTGAAGGTTCTGGAGAACAAGTCTTACAAAGATCAACTGAGGAATCTGGAGTTCTTTATCCTGGAAAAAAGGAGGCTGAGGGGGGACCTTATCACTCTCTACCTGAAAAAGTTTGTAGCAAGGTGGGGGTCAGTCTCTTCTCTCAAATGACAAGTGACAGGATGAGAGGAAATGGTCTCAAGCTATGTCAAGGCAGGATTAGATTAGACATGAGGAAAAATTTCTTTACTGAAATTTGGAACATTGCATTGGAACAGGCTGCCCAGGACAGTGATGGAGTCACAATCCCTGGAGGCATTTAAAAGACTTGGGGATGTGCCACTGAGGGACACGGTTTAGTGGTGGACTTGGTAATTTTGGGTTAATGGTTGTACTCGATCATCTTACGTGTCTTTTCCAACATGAATGATTCTATGATTCTACGATATCATTTTATATATAAGTGAGGGCATATACATGTGTAGCATTATTCTCAGATACTAGTCATTGTTGAAGGACTCATTAAGGCACAGACCACTAGAGGATGGGTAGGTTTTTTGTGAAACCTCACTGTATGCTTGTGGGGCTTTGAAGCTCTTCATAGGATTCACTGTTGGTTATCGTTATGGTCAGTGAGGTGTTCCAGCCAGACTACATTTGAAAAGCTTCTGGAAGATTTTTGAAAAAGTTGCAGTATCTGCCAAAATATGAGCATGGTGTCTGGAAGTTCATAAATCCACTTTAAGATTCACAATCATGCAGTATACCCTGCCAACACCTGGTTGTTATTTTAACAGACAGGCAGTGCAATAGAAGCCAAAATTGAGGTGCATGGGGTGGAAGTAAAGGATATTGTCATGTTTTAAGCACAGCCAGTGACTCAGAACCTTGCAGCCGCTCGCTCTCTGCCCTCATTTTCTTCCTACCCCAGCTCCTGGTGGGATGGGGAGGAGAATCAAAAGAATGTAACTCCCATGGGTTGAGATAAGAACAGTCCAGTAACTAAGGTATGACACAAACCACTACTGCTGCCACCAATGATAATAATGATAAGGGAAATAACAGAGGGAGAGAATACAACTGCTCACCCACCCACCGACTGATATCCAGCCAGACCCTAGCAGTGACCTGGATCTTCTGGGTAACTGCCCCCAGTTTATATACTGGGCATGACGTGCTATGGTATGGAATACCCCTTTGGCTACTTTGGATCAGGTGTCCTGTTTTGGCTTCCTCCCGGCTTCCCCTCATCCCTGGCAGAGTATGAGACTGAGAAAGTCCTTGGTCAGTGTAAACATTACTGAACAGCAACTAAAAACATTGGTGTTATCAGCATTGTTCCCAGGCTGAAAGTCAAAAACACAGCACTGCACCAGCTACTAAGGAGAAAAATGAGTGCTACTGCTGAACCCAGGACAGGGATGCATTTCATTCATATTTGAGGATTCATAATTGTATATATATATATAGCTTAAGCCAGTGGATTTTAAGTGGATGCATCATGATAGAACATGTTTTTAGTTATGTTTACTTTAAAGAAAGTATGAATGAATAAATAAATGTACTTTACACTCTATCAAAAGGTTGGTTTTGGCTTAGTTCTTCTCATCATCATCATTATAATCATCAATAATAATAATAACAACAATAATAATGCAACAACCCCTAATTTTTGTTCCTCAAAATAATGTGAGCATGTCATCAAAACAAATAACTTTCAAGCTTGGAAAATATTTTTCTATAATCATTAAATAAATAATAATAATAAAGCTCACGTATACGTTACCTTATTGCCTCTTTTTCCCCCTAGGTTCCAATTTAATGAAACAGACCATTTTTCTACATTACTAACTTTCTTATTCTGAGAACACCATGGAAATAGAGACCTATGTAAGTATTCTTGAAAATATTGCTTCATTTACAGTTTTCAGAAATACTTTCCACAAGAAATCTTATGACAAAGACGGTCAAAACAGGAAAAACAATAGGAAAGTTTATGACGTATAAAATGAATTCTTCAAAAGAATTTTCTTTCAAAATGCCAAGGGTTATAAGTCAAAGATATGCAGCACATATTACTATTTATTACTTTGCATTTGGCTGAAATTCATCTCTTTTGACAACCTTGGGTAAATCATGTTACATATTTCATAAAATATGAGTGCTGGACCTTTTTCTGAAGACACTACTTAGTGCACTCAGTGCTATTGGCTTCATCCAGGTTGCCATAGGATTCCTTAAGACTGGGGCTTTTGCAAGGTCCTGTGGCAACCGACTTAAAGAAAAAGTATTTGTAGAAGACATCTGCAAAGAGCTGATGTCCAGTTTTCAGAGCTCAGATGGAAAGCACACAAATTAATATATGCGAGTTTCACTTTTGAGAAAACTGATTTTTTGTGTGTCTGTTTCATTTGAATATGTTTAGAGCCCCTCAGAATATACAACTTTATAGCTAGCATATTTTCTATTCTTGAAGGCTTATTATTTTACAGTGAGGTTACTGAACCTAGACCACATAGTGCAGATTACTCAGCATAATATTAATCAAAATATACATGGCAAATGGGATTCAAAACAGTGCCAAACAGGCAGCTGCTTTTAACAGTGAGTAAAAATGCATTTAGCTCCTTTATTAAAACGTATTATGGGCAATTTATTTTTAAACTATCTCTCTAACACCATTAACTAGCATATAATTTAATGTACTCCTGAGCAACTTGACTTTTACATTTCCTTCAAAACATTAATTTGCTTTTGCAAATTGATGCAAAAGATGCCTTTGACCCCTGGAATGATTTAAACCATTAACAATAAATTAGATTATCCTTTAAAACAAGATCATAATTTGTATTTTTATGTTTGGGGGGGAAAATAAGAGTCTGCCTTTTCTGTGAGTGAGATAATAACACTTACAGGGAAATAAAACTTGGAATAGTTACAATTCTGTATTTGGTCCACACATTATATCTGTGGCAACTTGAAGGCACTTGCTCCAAAAAATTTTCAGGGTACTCACATATTTTTAACAGATTAAATTAGGAAAATTTTGTTTGGTTGGTTTGGATTATTTAGCTTCTAGAAATGGTCATTAGGTTAATGTGCTCTCTTGCTGAAGTCCCACCCTTAAGTGTGACAGGGCGCTCTGTTTCCAGAGACCACAGAAAAATACTCTCCAAGGACGTGCTTATTTTTTGTAAAATAATGCTAAAGTCAATTTTTCTATTCAAAGCCACTCTTTGAAAATCTTACTGTTTAACTTGGGCACATGGTACTGTGATGCATCTGAAAGCGCTCAGTAACTAGCAGGCTTAGCTATCACAACTGACCTTGTTTATATGGTGCTTTCTCATTTAACCCATGAAGGCTGAGCAGAAATGTCAGAATAGAACACCTGAACACATATGACTTCAATTTGACAGGGCTGATTGCTGAAAACTGTAACTGACTTGTACCTTTAGTGCAGATATGTCCCAGGAGGTGAAACCTCTCCTGTGGCTTGTGTTACATTCACTTTCTCCCTCAGGTCACAAGGATCCACTTGGTAGAATCTGAGATTCTGATACAAAGCATATAAAAATGAATTGCAAGACTCTTATTAACTTTGATGGAGGCCCTAAAAGCTAGCTTCAACCTCCTTATTTGCATTGCATAGTGACATAAGCCTCTCTCAGCAAAACATCTAAATACACAATTTAGGCACATGAGCAACAGAATATATTGTTATGCAACTGGTTTTTCTGATCACAGTCAGAGAGGTGCAGCGAGGGAAAAATTCTGGCTGAGCACTACTTTGCCATTTTCTTCCTGAAGAAACAACAACAAAAAAAAAAAAGACACAGATTTATAACAGATTAGAATTATAACTTTCATTTTAGGAAGTGCAGCTGTACTTGTAGTTTCTATTACAATCCTGTGCAGCGAAAAGGTCTAGAAAACTTGGTCTTATTATCAGCCCAATTAATTATAGTTGGGCTATTTCTGAAAGATTTATGCAGTTTTTATAGGCTTTGTCGAAGTTGTGGAGTGTGGGTTTTCAATTTATCCCCAGAAAAGCTCTATACTGATACATACCTTGATGTTCAAAGTACATCTTACTACTACACAGATATTGCAAGTCATTAGTACGAACAGCAAGTCACTTCAACTACCCACTTAAGGTGGCTCTCAATTTGCAGGAATCGCTTAGATTGCATGACAAAAATGTTTGTAAAAAAAAAAAAAAAAGGTAATACTACACAAACTTGCACCACAGAGTCACCTTATTTGATTATTTATTTCAAGAAGGGCTTTTCTCTTGCAGAAACCCAATTTTGAAGTGCAGGTGTTTTCATAGTTCAAGCATTTCAAATGTTCAAAATATGTTATGCTATTTTATTATCTTTTCATGACTTAGAACATTTGCCATTCTGGCATGAGATTACAAGTCCCAGGTCGGATGGGCTTGGAGCAACCTTGTCTAGCAGAAGGTGTCCCTACACGTGGTAGGGGGTTGGAACTCCGTTAGCTTCAAAGCCCCTTCCAACACAAACTATTCTATGATTCTGTGGAAAACAGGACATTTTAATACTTTTTCTTTTTTTAACTGCCTTTGATTCGAAATGCTGTTCATACACTCTCAGTTGCTCCCAGTTATTTAGAAAGCTGTATTTTTCTTAAAAAAAAACCACCCTGAAAAGCTATTATGATTTTTAAACACTTCTGTGATATGAATATTTAGTATTCCTGACTATGCAAATTTACTACACCACAATATATGCATCTGCTTTTGAAAGTAAGAAATTCAGTTTTTAATGGGCATAGAGATTGCCATTCAAAGCAGCTATGACCATTCTCCAAGAGGGAGCATTTTTGCAAGTTGGATGCTGTTGAAATGATGGTTCTGCAATGCTCTCTCTTTGCTCCCAGAAACAAACTTTGTCTAGGTTACAGCTAATCTCAGTTTACAGCAGAACAGAAAAAGGTCTGGGGGAAAGTCTGTGAGCCTTACTTAGTAAATCAGAGTGTGCAGTCGTTTGTTTTATATGCCAAAAAAGGGATATAATAAACTTTATTACAGTTGCTTGTTCAAGATGTTATCTTTTCCCTGTATTTCCACAACTTCTTCTCTAAAAATTCCAAACATTAGTGGCTTCGAGAGACAGATGAGGACACAACTGGAGATATATTTGCAAAAATTTCATTACCTGTCACTTATATTTGTTCATGCGTAAAAGGTTATAAAGCTGATTAAACACAGAAAGAACAGGAGTTATCTTTCTACTTATGTTTCAATTTCATTGCAGGAGGGGAATGTGTAACCTTTCTTTCACGCACTTCACTTAGTATAGAGTAAGCCATCAAACCATGTTCTGGCCTGTTTTATTGAGCTGGGAAAATGGATCTGTACAGTGCTTACATGACTCTTTTTCCCCAAACCGTCCAGCCTTGACATCGCCAGAGATTGTACCCTTAGGGTACGTCCAACCTCCCTGATGCGCTGTAATCCTCATTGTTTCACTCATAAGCAGATCACTATTGAAAGCTTCTTCCTATTAACTTTTAAGCAGCCAAATTCAGATGAAAAGCTAATCTATTCAAAGCAGTTGCTCGTTGAAACAGGTTGCACCATTTACTGTTGAATTGAAATAGGAAGTGACTAATAAGATAAACTTTTGCTTAGAAAAGTTGTTCCAATGCTATTCCACTGCTGTTATGAGCTGCTCAGTGGAGCAAGTTGTCAGCTATCTTTTTTTTTCTACATTTATTCGGCAGCCTGGTGTTCATCTTAGACTAACATAAACATAGAAAACTGCTTTCTTATGAATAAGTGGGTAACCAGCTAGTTTTTTAATGTATATAAAAACATATATTTAAATATATAACAAGCTATGCTGTGCTTTAGTTGTAGGATATATACATATTTCTAATTCTTTTAATATAATGTCAACACAATTCATGTACGTATAGACAACATTCTTACACAAGAGCATTTTTCAGTTTGCTTGTTGGCTTTTTATTTTGTTGAATGGCCACTTTTGTCACATTGATTAAAAATGTACAAAATTTCAACAAAGATAAATGTACATGCTGGTCGGGGTTTTTAAGTTGGTTGGTTGGTCAGCTGGGTTTTTATTTAACCAGTTTTATTATACTTCTGGGTCTGGTAACTGTACATTTAAGCCTCATCTTGCACTTTCTGTGTCTTGCAAACAATGCACAGCAAAATGTAAAGATAGTTTTCTTGTGCTATCTTGGAATCTCAGGCTAAATATTTTATTTTGATTTATTCAAAAATAGCAGTGGAAATTCCTTTCAATGTTAACACTTTAATCTGAATGCAAACTTTACAATAGACACAGAATTTTCTCAAATGTTGAAATTGACAAGATGTTTATAACAAAATATATTTATTATATATAAAGATTATAGATAGAATATATAAATAAAAAATAAAATTATAAGCAAATAAATAAAACATTATAATCTGTTTCTGAAGATGATTGTGAATGCACCTGCTTCCCAGAACTCTTGCAGCTCAAGCACAAGTCAGTTAAATGGGTGAAACCAGTCAGGAGAAGAGGGGGAAAATCCTGATTAAAACCCTTTTGGTTCTCTTGAAAACTGAGTACTCACAGCAAAGTTAAATTAAAGAATCATTAGCCCCTGCATGTGATTTTGTAACTGGAACAGCCATGGGGGCTGCTGGGAGTTTTTTTTCATGTTTGTGTCCTATTTCTCCTGCTTAAATGGTTCAAAATATAGCCCTGAGGCAGTGATGTACCAGGTTCAACTTTAAACCCTGGTTTGTTGCTATCTGGGTAACTTCCTCCATGAATTCATTACTTTTGCGAAAGTACAGACACTGAAGCAAAGGTTTCCCTGCAAGGGCAAAAGCAGATTTATTACTAATGGAAATGGACTACTAATTCTATGTTCACCCTCATAAAACTCCTGCAGTGCAGCAGGGAACAGAAATTAAAGAAACATTTGGAAGGTCAGCAGCACGGGAATATTGTAAAGAACAAAGACTGTGGATTTCAAAGGGTGAACTGCAGAAATGTAAAATGGATATCTAGTCTCAACTCATCTAATATAACTTCTGACATACAGTGTTGTTGCATATAGAGGAAAAGGTCCCCTGCCAAGCAGAGCAAAAATAATCTACTAGAATGCATGAAAACTTCCCTACTGGCAAAAGATTCCAGTTTTTCTAGTGATTGAATTTAGTTTCCTAGATCTGTGGAGAAGTGTATTTTAGCCATTATAGACAATAATTGGAAAAAAAAGCCCTGACAAACCCAACAATAAATTTACCAAATCCAAGTATTAGTCCACACTGGTTCAAATAGTACATATTGCAAATTTCCTTATTCTGCACTTATGGTCTAAAATCATCAAAACCAAATCCTTTTCAGAGTTCATTTGTGTTACTGCAGTGCAGGCATGTACCATGAGTCTCAGTACTTTGTATTTCTGCTTTGAGTTCATATCCTTCCATGAAATAATTTATTTTAATTTTTCTTAGCATAGTTTGAGTTACAGCTGGGAAATAAATTTTCCTTATAAGCATTTTTATTGAATTAACTAGTTGGGTTTTGTTTTCTTTGTCAAGAGGTAAAGACAAGATTGAACCACTACAAACTGAAATAATGTTGCTTTGGAAAAAAAAACAAAATAAAATTAGAGAGCAACAGATGTTTCAAAATAATGTTTCAGGAAAATTTTAATCAAAACACCACTTTACTTCCAGCCAGCTGATGTTGGAATGTGGTTTTCAATTTTTAATGTGTTATTACTTAGCTCCTATCAAAATCATATTAGTAGTTATTGCAGTCAGAAGGGCTGTAATAAGAAACCCAAACAAATAACCAGACATAGAGGGACTATGTTTTAAAGAGCACTCAATATTTATTGCAACTAAAAATGAAAATATTATTAAATGCCCAGTAGTGCATGGTCCCATTTGATGCTCACATGGCTCAACATTGGTTAAGCTTCAGTCCTATCCTCTTGGAACACATTTCATTACGCATAGGTAGAGATTAGCTTGGGAAATCAGTCATATAAAGAAAAATAGTAGATTATAAAAGAAAAAGACCAATAATGTCCATGCCTGAACTCCTTAAGAGGGAGATTTGGTAGACGCTTACATGCAAGTTGGTTGGGAAACCAAAGGGTGGTGTATTTGGAGAAGTAATGACATAGGGCAGAATAGTTACAGGTCTCCTCAATAGAACCCTGATACTAGCTTACACAGATATTGCCACGAGTTTGTAAACACTTCTTCACCAAAGATGATGGAAAATTAGTAGGTCAATGAAGAGCCCTAAAAATGATTAGGAGATTAGAGGAGATAAAATATGCAAAAAGAAAGGACACTGAGAATGTTTTCCTAGCTTCACTAAAGACAGCAAGAGGGTTCATAATAACTGTGCATATTTGAGCGGAATAATCACTAAGAATATATAACTTTTAATTGACCATACAGAGGGGATTCAGTAGAAGAAATATAATGAAACTGAGAAAAATTTAGCACAGATAATCAGAAGAAAAGCTCTGGACAGTGGCAGCTGCCGGGACCAAAATAATATTTCAATTTCTATATGCTTTGCTGTATACTTAAGAAATATAGAATCATAGAATCATAGAATCATGGAATAGTTAGGGTTGGAAAGGACCTCAAGATCATCTAGTTCCAACCCCCCTGTAATGGACAGGGACATCTCACACTAAACCATCCCACCCAAGGCTTCATCCAACCTGGCCTTGAACACCGCCAGGGATGGAGCACTCACAACCTCCCTGGGCAACCCATTCCAGTGTCTCACCACCCTAACAGGAAAGAATTTCTTCCTTATATCCAATTTAAACTTCCCCCGTTTAAGTTTTAACCCGTTACCCCTTGTCCTGTCACTACAGTCCCTGACGAAGAGTCCATCCCCAGCATCCCTATAAGCCCCCTTCAGATACTGGAAGGCTGCTATTAGGTCCCCACGCAGCCTTCTCTTCTCCAGGCTGTAAAGCCCCAACTTCCTCAGCCTGTCTTCATACGGGAGGTGCTCCAGTCCCCTGGTCATCCTCGTGGCCTTCTAGACTTGTTCCAACAGTTCCATGTCCTTTTTATGTTGAGGACACCAGAACTGTGCACAATACTCCAGGTGAGGTCTCACAAGAGCAGAGCAGAGGGGCAGGATCACCTCCTTCGACCTGCTGGTCACGCTCCTTTTGATGCAGCCCAGGATACGGTTGGCTTTCTGGGCTGCGAGCGCACACTGCTGGCTCATGTTCATTTTCTCATCGACCAGCACCCCCAAGTCCTTCTCTGCAGGGCCGCTCTGAATCTCTTCTTTGCCCAACCTGTAGCTGCGCCTGGGATTGCTCCGACCCAGGTGTAGGACCTTGCACTTGTCATGGTTGAACTTCATGAGGTTGGCATCAGCCCACCTCACAAGAGTGTCAAGGTCCCTCTGGATGGCATCCATTCCCTCCAGCGTATCAACAGGACCACACAGCTTGGTGTCATCGGCAAACTTGTTGAGGGCGCACTCAATCCCACTGTCCATGTCAGCGACGAAGACGTTAAACAAGACTGGTCCCAACACCGATCCCTGAGGGACACCACTTGTTACCGGTCTCCAGCCGGACATCGAGCCATTGACCACAGCTCTTTGTGTGCGACCATCCAGCCAGTTCTTCATCCACCGAGTGGTCCATTCATCAAATTGATATCTCTCCAATTTAGAGAGAAGGATGTCATGTGGGACAGTGTCAAACGCTTTGCACAAGTCCAGGTAGGTGACATCAACTGCTTTACCCTTATCCATCAGTTCTGTAGCCCCATCATAGAAGGCCACCAAATTGATCAGGCAGGATTTCCCCTTAGTGAAGCCATGCTGGCTGTCACCAAGCACCTTGTTTTTCATGTGCCTTAGCATGCCTTCCAGGAGAATGTGCTCCAAGATTTTACCAGGCACAGAGGTGAGACTGACTGGTCTGTAATTCCCCGGGTCTTCCGTTTTCCCCTTCTAGAAAATGGGGGTTATATTTCCCTTTTTCCAGTCGTTGGGAACTTCACCTGACTGCCATGATTTTTCAAATATGATGGACAGTGGCTTAGCAACTTCATTTGGCAGCTCCTTCAGGACCCGCGGATGGATTTCATCAGGTCCCACGGACTTGTGCGCATTCAAAATTTTATGATGGTCTCGAACCAGATCCTCTCCTACAGTGGGCCCAAGGTCTTCATTCTGACAGTCCCTGCGTCTACCTTGTAAGAACTGGGTGGTGCAGTCAGAGTCTTTGCCAGTGAAGACTGAGGCGAAGAAGTCATTCAGAACCTCAGCCTTCTCCAAATCCTGTGTAGCCAGTTCTCCCGAAAGCTTCCTCAGGGCGCCTATGCTGTCCCTCGTCTGTTTTTTGTTTGCTAAATATCTTTTTCACTAATGCCAACCATTTGTCCATCAGAGAAGGAGACAGCTCATAGGTATTGAAATAAAAATGCTACTAAATGCATTACAAATGTTAGTTGACAAATAATTGAAGAAACTTCCTTCTGTTATTTTGTCTGTTGACAAGCACCAAAATAGTGCAATTTTCTTTAAGAATGGGGAATGTCTCCCACTTACATCTACCTATGACCAGTTCCTAACTACACAAATATATTTTGCTGGTTGTTTTATTAAAAAATATATTCTGGGAACCTCTTCTAGAAATACTATACTACCACAGATGTGTGGCGCAGAGCAGGGCTGATTTTGTATATCACTCTTGTGATATACATGATGATACCATCCAGGGTTGTGGTATCGCAGAAGGCCTTTTGACAACACCAGGGAGGCTATTGGAAGGACAACTGACCCTAGCTACAGGCAGACATCTACACATCTTTTTCATTTTTTGCATATGAAAGAGTTGGAAATGATTGCAGATGGAACAGCAGTGCAATGGAAGAAAACGTGACAGACTCAGTGACACAGTAACAGTATTTGTGAATCTGTCAGACAATTTTTTCTTATACTTTTAAAATTTTATATAGAAGGAAAAAAAAATCTTTGAAAAAGTACTGGCACTGACTCATGGTGTTCCTGATCCACAAACTATTGAAGATTGGGGCAGTGTTTGATGATATTTGCTCTGTTTTTAGAATCTTTACTGATGCTATTTGGGAGCAAATGCAAATAATGCATTTGGGTGATTCCTTTATCTAATCCAAGAAGGATGTTCTTGTGGAATATTGGAGCTTTGGTATTAACAAGATACAGCATTGACTTTGATATGAGGAGGAAAATAGGACCACTATATATGGTAAGCCACCAGTGTTCACTCCCACAAGCCCTAATCTTGTACATCCTGGTAGGGCTGTTACTTCCACTCATTTTACTGCTATTACTCCCCTACAGGCACTATTTATAGTATTATTCCTCAGAAACATCCACTTGGAGAAATTCCAGCAAAGCATGTTTCCATCAGAATCTATTAATGAATAACGATAATAAAAAAAAAATAGGAAATAAGGAAATTTTTAATAGGAATAGGAAAATTGGAATAGGAAAATTGTTATAGGAAACACTGTAATAGGAAAATTGTTGGCTATCACTAAACTTCTTGAATTTCTTTTTGGAATGAACTTCTATGAGTTTCTTTTAAATCTTCCACTTTCAGAAAAAAGGATATTCCTTTTCATGCTTTTATAAAGGAACCCCTGATCTGTACAGAAAACTAGGATATCAGTTCCTCAGAAAAAATAAATAATAAGGAAAAAAAATAGCATTCTGTCTGGCCACATTTTTAAAATGTCATAGGTTTTCTTAGAAGTGGAAAACCATTTTCTACTTCATGCTGAATCTGAAATGAAATCCTCATTTAAAGAAAATGGACGTTGTGGTTTAGTAATTTGTGTACACTTGCAATGGAATTGTGCCATGTAAGGCAATGAACATCGCATGTGACAGAGTGACCTCAGCTTAGGTACTGTCTTCATGACTGAATTTCCATTGATTCTCTCACTGTGCAGCAGTCACAGGGAGTCCCTTTTTTCTTGTGACTTTAGGTGCTGCAGGGAACAGACCCACAATTCACAACACGTTGCTCACACTGCAGCTTCTGGTCAAAGCATAATGCGCCCACTCCAGAAATCTGTGCATCAGGGACTCACTATCCTGTTTAGGAAAGGGAAATAAAGACAAAGAAATAAGTAACACAAATACAAAGAATTCCCTGAATCCCCAGCATTGTCACAGAAGTATCTTTGCAGAGAAGAAAGTAACTTTCGTACATAATTTGATATAGACCTAATTGTAAATTCCACAAACTATAAAGATATAAAGCAAGAGAATTTTTAGGGTATTAATTTTGCTTCTTTCTCTTCAAATTATTTCTATGGAACACCTGTGTCAAAAGTCTCGTCTTAGTCAAGAGCCCCATTATTAAATACATTAATAATATTCTTATTTCACACTACTTTTTATATGCTATTGCTGTCAGCAGAATTGCTCCTTGATTTTACCTCATATCTTTCCTATTTTGTGATATTATGTAGAGAGAATATATTTAGAGAAGGTATTAGATAACTGAAGATATGGAGATATTGAGGAATGAAGTAATAGCTGTCTTGGCATGAAGATATTTATACAAAGAATTTTGTTTATTTCTTTTTTCTAATAATCAAAAGAAAATTTCTTGATGACAGAAGAATCTTTTGCTTTCTCTTTTGTACATTGCCTGTTTTATCGTTATTCATTCTTATATTTTAACTTCAGACCTAAGAGATTTTTCCTTCCTCTGTAATACCAAGAAAAGAAAGAGAAATTACATTTTAGTTGAAGTTTGTGAATATCTGACTGGATTTCAGTGGAATATCATAAACAATTTAAAACTTCTAAAAGTGATAAAGAAAATAGTTGTAGGACATAACTATTCTCAGAAGCTAAACGATATAGATTTAATAAAAAAAGAAGCTCCTGAAGAGACACTGTCAGCAGTCTAAAAGGAAATGGGGGGGAAAGTGAGGAAGCTGGAATAGGCAAATACGGTGTCTTCTTCAGACAGAAATGAGAAGGACCTTACAACCTTTCCTTCATTGTTGCGATAAAAAATATGTATAGCTGTCTATGCTAAATTTATTTGCTTGCTAAAATATTCACTCTAGCTTTAACAAAATATTACTAAACAGTAAATCCTCTTAACAAAGAGCAGGAATTTTATTTTAAAATAAACATGAGGACTGGGCTGCATGCCGAAAAAACATCCACTAATACAAAATTAGAAATTCCCACATCCTATGTGAATCTTGAGACAATCTGAACTACAAATAGGACGTACCAAAAACAAGCATTTCCTTCAAAATAACGTGAATGTTGATTGTATCTGAAATCTCTTTGTCTTGGCCTCTAAGAATAAAAAAATATTGTAAGTAGAGAAATGTACCTACATCTCTTTTCTCTATCCAAGTTAATTCCTTACTTTTCCCATGTTCCCTGAAGCCTCCTAACACTGGAGCAGGACATTTCATTCAGGGAATTTTCATCTACTCCAGAACGGTGTGGTTTACCCTTAAAACCTGACTTTTCTTTGCCAGATGGTGCCTAAGGCCAGGATATCTTAGAGCAGCAACCTGAATTTAAGCACCTGAATTTCATAAAATAGTTATCATAGAATAGTTAGGGTTGGAAAGGACCTCAAGATTATCTAGTTCCAACCCCCCTGCCATGAGCAGGGACAAATCCCGCTAAACGATGCCACTGAAGGTTCTGTCCCCCCTGGCCTTGAACACTGCCAGGGATGGAGCATTCACAGCTTCCCTGGACAACCCATTCCAGTGTCTCACCACCCTAACAGGAAAGAACTTCTTCCTTATATCCAATCTAAACTTCCTGTTTGAGTTTTAACCCATTACCCCTTGTCCTATCACTACAGTCCCTAATGAGGAGTCCATCTCCAGCATCCCTATAGGCCCCCTTCAGATACTGGAAGGATGCTATGAGGTCTTCACGCAGCCTTCTCTTCTCCAGGCTGAACAGCCCCACTTCCTCAGCCTATCTTCATATGGGGGCTGCTCCAGTCCCCTGATTATCCTTGTGACCCTCCTCTGGACTTGTTCCAACAGTTCCATGTCCTTTTTATGTTGAGGATGCCAGAACTGTGCAAAATATTTCAAAGTGAGGTCTCACGAGAGCAGAGTAGAGGGGCAGGATCACCTCCTTTGACCTGCTGGTCACGCTCCTTTTGATGCAGCCCAGGATACAGTTGGCTTTCTGGGCTGCAAGTGGACATTGCTGGCTCATGTTAATTTTCTCATCACCCAGCACCCCAAGTCCTTTTGGGCTGCTCTGAATCTCTTCTTTGCCCAACCTGTAGCTGCGCCTGGGATTGCTCCGACCCAGGTGTAAGACCTTGCACTTGTCATGGTTAAACTTCATGGGGTTGGCATCAGCCCACCTCACAAGCGTGTCGAGGTACCTCTGGATGGCATCCATTCCCTCCAGCATAACAACCGAACCACACAGCTTGGTGTCATCGGCAAACTTGCTGAGGGCGCACTCAATCCCACTGTCCATGTCAGCGACGAAGATATTAAACAAGACTGGTCCCAACACCGATCCCTGAGGGACACCACTCGTTACTGGTCTCCAGCTGGACATTGAGCTATTAACCACAACTCTTTATGTGTGGCCATCCAGACAGTTCTTTATCCACTGAGTGGTCCACCCATCAAATTGATATCTCTCCAATTTAGAGAGAAGGATGTCATGTGGGACAGTGTCAAATGCTTTGCATGAGTCCAAGTAGATGACATCAACTGCTTTAACCTTATCCATCAATTCTGTAGCCCCACCATAGAAGGCCACCAAATTGGTCCGGCAGGATTTACTCTTAGTGAAGCCATGCTGGCTGTCACCAAGCACCTTGTTGTTTTTCATGTGCATTAGCATGCCTTCCAGGAGAATGTGCTCCAAGATTTTGCCAGGCGCAGAGATGAGACTGACTGGTCTGTAATTCCCTGGGTCATCCATTTTCCCCTTTTTGAAAATAGGGGTTATTTTTCCCCTTTTCCAGTCGTCAGGAACTTCACCTGACTGACACAATTTTTAGCCTACAAGAAATATTTGGGAAGTTCTTTAAATGCAGTCAGGGTTCAGATGAAGCAGCTCAAGGTGATTTGGTGGTGGGAGGTTTTTTGGACTTAGACACCATAATTCTACTATAAATCCTTATTTAATTTTTGGATACTTAATCTGAATCTCTTCCTATGGCATGTGAGAAACATTTCTTCTGCATGTTAGTAGGAAGAACTGACTGTGTTGAATCCAGTGCTCCCGTATTTCTAAATGACATCTTCCTCTTCTAAAGCAGAACTATGTGAAACTGATTAAAAAACTATATTGGAAGGATTTATTTAAAAAAACAAACACAAAAATATTAATTTCATGCTTTCCAAAAGTTTCTAGTCAAAACAAGCAACTCTTCTTTTTTTTCCTTCTTTTTTTTTTTTTTTACAACTGTATAGAGAAACAGGATATATATGGTGTATAGATAGGGTATATATGATGCACATATGCATTAAAATATATGCGCATCTATGTTTCAAATAAATGTGATACTTCTAATGTATCCTATCTTTTGTTAACACTGCCAAATTTTATAGGTATTGTTCGAGACCCAAAAATAAGTAACTGACAAATGTGATGTAATCACTCTATCCTCCCATGGAAGGTGGTGTGGGTTTCTTTGAAGTGCCTCCAGCACAAGACATCTCCTTATTTCTGAAGAAGTATTTATTTCTTAGCCAGTGAATTATTAAAATATTGGTGATGATAGGAAAAGATGAGCAATGTTACAAATGTAAAAATATGGGAAAAAAGACTATGATTTTGCCTGCCTTGTTAATTTTCTTAATGATTGATTGCATGGTTGTCAGAAACACAAACTCATTCTTTTTTGTCTCATAGCTGTAGGCAACAAGCTTTCCTGATAAATGGTTACTATCTTAGCCCACTGCTGAATTTCTGTGCATTGTTGGTGTGAATTACTTATCTTCTGTTAGCTAGGTTCCCCCCCCCTCCAAAGAATTACATAAAAATTTAGACTCGCAATGTCCATTGCTAATATCTCTGTTAACTAAATCTCCATGCAGAAATCTGAAATTAATTTATGTCCACTTTTTTGTTGTTTGTATAATCTCATAATTTAACTTGCTTTTCTCAAGAAAGACTTCCCCATTTTTTAACTGTTTTCTTAATCTGTATTTACTTGAAAAGCTTTTCAGAACATAGTTATAGGAGCCTTTAATTGATAAAAGAAATTTGGATATATTTTCAATTTCTTTATGATTGCCCCCAGGTCTGAGACTGCCTACTTGATATGTGAATGGTTGCTAGGTAAAAATGTTATGTATCTTTCAGTTTAGATCTCTTTAGCACCTCTAACATGGGGGAAAATGGCATACAGCTCCTGTGGTGTCCTGGTCAGCTCTGAACTAGTTTGAAATGTAATCTCGTTTGGTACATAGAACTCGCTATACTGATTAAGAAGTTATCAGAAGTTATTAATTTAAAGTGTGTTCTCCTAGAGATTTATACACATATTTCCATTTCTATGTTTATATATTCCTATTTGGCAGGCTTGTGAACAGAGTTTGATTACCATACCTTAACTGACATTACTAGAAATTATCTATCCCATTTTATATTTCAAAATAAAGTGACAACATATATTGCCTACTGGAGCCCTCTAAGTGACTGCTGCCAGCACAGAACTCCTATATCCATATGATTTGTCTTAGAGCTGCTATATTCTTTACTTACCTTTTTACAAGCCAAGTACCATGAGGCTGATTCCAGTTTTGTCCAGATATTGAAATAAATTATCCTTGTTGCTACAGTTGTGAGATATCTGTATGCTAGAGAACCTTATTTCAGACCCAGAGACTCTGATCTTTAAGAGATTTGAACTTGACACCTCATTTTCAACAATGGATCTATCATTGCCATAGGTGCCTAGGTCAACATTGAAATTTCACAAAGCAGCCAAAATAATCCTCAGTGTTATTCCATTTAAATCATCAACAGAATCACACATGGCTCCAAGTAATTCAGATTTGTATGCAAAGGGTCTGAAAAGTCTCTTATAATGGTTATCTAGGCACTGAGAATTAATACGATTACATTTAATTTACGTTGTCTACTTTTTGCATATAGATAAGATGTCAAGCTATATCTGAAACCTGGCTGTTCTGTTCTGTTCTGACAGCTTGTCAGAAGTTCTTGGAAGCAGGAAACCTCAAACTTTAAACCAAACCTAAACTGCAGTGTTTGGGCTTGTTTCTAATAATGGCAAAATTAAATGTTACATGGACATTTTAAAGTACCATCAATTACATCTATGATGAAATTGGTGCAAGTGCAGGAGGGATAATTTTCCCCTTCATATTTGCAATTTGACATCCGCATATATTTCTGGAAATATATGAATAACCCATCTAGCGCATAAACTTTAGATGTGGGTTTATAGTAATGTTTTTCTTTATTATTGCAGAATTGATAGAAAGTATACCAGAAGTACCTACAAATCACTTTAGATTACTTGATTGTCTTCCAAGTAATTTTCTGATGTCATTTAATCCAAAATCCAGTTCCTTAAAAGTTGATATATATGAACTGTGAGACGACCAATATGACAACTGCAGGATAAAAGTAAATTAGGTAAAAGAGAGGTGGTCATGATGAAGAGGAAGCTGTTCCATCTGTTGCATCTTGCTGACATCACTGAGTTATACCAACCTAAACTCAAATGATCTAATAAACGTATGGAAATCATAAGGCAGAGTAGGAAGCTTTGTAATCCCAGGTATTATTTTAGGAATCACTGCAGCTATTTCAAATTGCAGGCAGAATAAAACAAAGATAATGTTAAGAAATGGTGTCCCTGCAGTCTTCCCATGAGTGATTCCCACAGCTTGGCAATTTTTTTGTTTCCCTGTACTATGCCTTCTCATATCTGCTTAATTTTTCAGCATCAGTCTGGCTGCAGCTCCCTGTCTTTCTGCTGTGGTCCCTGCCATTTTTTACCTGACTTCTCTGAGTCTTGGAGTGTGAATGCTGCTGATAGCATTTAAAAAAAAAAAAAAGGATTTTGTTTTGTATTTTTTAAAATTGCTGTGTACCTACATTGTCACTCATAAACCTTGTTATATATAGTTCCTTCCACATAGCCACATGTTGTAAAGCTTTGATTGACAAGAAAGCTTACTGTAAATGGATCTGATATGTCATCAGTGCAAAACAAGCCTTTTAAATGACGTCTTAACAGAGGAAATATTACACCAATCACACCAAGCAAGACTAATAGTCCCTGTTATTACAGCAAGACTACATTAGGTCAGCTACACAAAGAACTGATGCCTTTGAAATGTGCATGTGATCCAGCACCAGCTTCACCCTGGCCACACAGGTGTCTCTCCACCTCCCTTTGGTTGGATACCAAATAGTGTAAATACATTTCCACAGACTCTGTTCTTTTTGAGGTAGTTTTGTTGCAAGAAATTGGCAAGGGTTTTAACACTGGGTTTTGAGTGGGGCACATTTCTAGCTTAGTTTCTATCTATTGCAAAAAAAAACCCTTCGAATATTCTCTTTAATAACTTGAAATTTTAATAAGGACCTAAGGAACAGTTGAAGAGTGAGTGAACTTATATTTAAATTAAGGCTTTGAGAGCTTGGAGATTCTAACTTGGTGAACTCTAATTAAATCCCACAAGGCCATCAGGTCTGCCTCCCTGTTTCTTGATGGTGAAAGTGAGGTCTTCAAAAAGCATCCCTTGACAGTATACAAGTGGGAGGAAAGAAAAAATCCTTCAACCCTTCACGATAGCATTTTATAAAGCAAGAATTCCTGAAGGAGTACCAGAAAAGAGGAACAATAGTTAGAGCATGAAACTGTGAAAAACTGAGAAATATGCTTTGAGTATTAGTGTAGCAGTCCTGCTGAAATTCAGTTCTGTAATGTATTTAAAAGACCACTACTCATACAAATTGTAATGGACCGGAGGCATTAGAAGGTGTCCTAGTATAGACTTTCATTCTTGTTGCTGCTGTATTATTTTAGGCTGAAATATAAAGCAATCTCGGCTGAATGTCTGATGTTTTGCCTCATTTGTCAAAATATATTTGGCTCATTAGGCAATTACTATTACTTAAATAAGTGTAGTATATAAGCTACAAAACATGAAGTACAGAGGCGTGTCATCTAGGCTTCTTGAGGTTCTGTCTAGCCCAGATTTTAAGTTAACTAGAGGTGTTCTGGAAACTCCAAAGATCTAAATATTTTAATTTTCATATATTTCATTCTTAAAAGACTTTGGAGATTCAGATGAATTTCAGGTTATTGTTAATTTTTCATTTTCATTCTAGAGTTGACGCAATAATGTCAGAATAATTTTTATTGCGCCAGCCATGAAAATACAAGATAGCCTTTTCCCTTCAAATACAATACATGCGCAATAAAAAAATAAAATTTAAAAAAAGCCCGAAACACAGAAAAAAAATTCTGCCTTTTGAAAATTTACTATTCTTTTTTGAGAGTACGAAACTCTCATTAAATATAATATACTTTTATTGGAATAACGTAGGCATACACATCCATTCCACTACTAGAGCTATAATTACAGTCGAATTGGTGGTTCTTCATACTAGTGAAATATTTTCTTGTTCTTAAGAAAACACCACCAAACCTGAGAAAAAAAAATAAAAAAATCCATGATGATATTTGTATGAAAATCATTGTTTACTTACACTTAGCAATCTGTAAAGGTCTGTTGCCAAGTTGTCCCTAGATATTATTTATCTTTTTTTTTTCCAAGCGACCCTCCAGCATTTTTGCCTTCTTGACTACAGTCACAACACCCTTATGCTATGACAGCCTTATGAAAGGTCAGTTGCGACTTTCTCCTGAGGTCAACAGTTCCTGTTTTTCCTCCGAGCTTTTGCTTCTCAAACTATTAAATAAATCTATCATTTGATTACTATTTTGGTTCTGAGATGTATGGATCCAGATCTTGAAGCTGAATATGTACATTTTTTTCTTTCTTGAGGAAGGTCTCAGAGTATTTTTTTATAGAATTGATCTAATCAAAAGTCAGACACAGCTGATCTCACTAAAGTTAATTTTTATGTACTTGTACAGCATAAGGCATTACAGACATATCAAACTTATACTAGAATTAATTCCTTTCAATGAGATTATATGAATTGGTTTACAAAGATTTCACAGCAATTCATGTGCTCATAACTAAGCTACCACAACTCAAGGCAATCCTGTAATTTCTTGGATAAGGAGTACCAATTGCAAGGAAAGAAAAAAAAATAAAAAATTAAACATTCTTATTTTGAAGAAGACTGTTATGGCCTCCTATAGATTAAAAAACAAGCATGGGACATCTATAACCTGATTTTCATGAAAACATAAAAAAATATTTCTGTGAAATCTGTAGGATGTTTTATTTGTTGCTATATGAAGACTTGTTAAATGTACCTCTGGATGTAAATGGATGCAATATATTAATTGTCTTGTTTACTCTAGTCTTTGTAGCTTTCTAAGCAGCTTTTCATTAACTGCCTGAAATATTGGAATACAGCAAGATAAATAAACCAACCAACACCAAAAAAAAAAGGGATTAATATAAACCAGAATTTATCAGAATATGGTATTTGTTTAAACAAAGTTATATCAGGACAAAAGAGAGTTAAGCTGGAATCTGTCCCACTGAGAAAAGATTTCATTTTGGTATTGTTGGGTAACTGGGTAATTGATTTTCCTCCTACAAGGCTATCCTCTTTGCATTTCAACTCTAGTGCATTTTAGGGAACTTACTAATTTGTATAGCCTCACGTACATAGTGCACAAATGTAAATATTTGTATTTTACAGAAGAAGATGTTTTCCTCTCTCTTGTACAAAAATACGGTGAAATACCCAAAAGCTTTATACTGCACCTTTGTAGCTCCTGCCAACTTTTTTTTTTGTATGCATCAAAAGAAGATTAAAGTGCAGTATATGTCATTTAGCTTAAGTATAAATCTAGACAGAATCATCCTAGATGTTTTTCTTAATACATCTCTGACCTGAAAGAGGTATTGAACTATTATATATTATCTTTGTTCTTGAATATGAGATGCAAAAGTATTGTTTTTTTCTTTTGTGAACTCCCTTTTTTTTTTTTTTAATGAAAATGTTACAAAGGCTTTCATGGTTTCATATTGAAGTGGCAATACCCATTTGTAGGATATAAAAGTAACAGGTATGAAATATGAAGGTACCTTTAAGTTGTTTGGTGATCAAAGCTCTGCACACTGATCAAGTGCATTAGGGGAAAAATACATTTTTAGGAACGCTAATGTGTTTAGCTTGAACTAACTCTGATCTAAGGCTTGTGAATTACAAACCGGGTAAACTGTTTTTATGGAATGCTTAGTTCCTTTGGTCCTTTGTCAGTGAAAAATACAAAGAACAGCTAGAAACTACAGACGGCTTGTCACATTTCAGTACAGGGAATGCATATTGGGTTTATTGAGGTTACAAACTCTACATTCTATATTGTAAATTAATTCATGTTTTGCAAACATTTATTAAAAAAAACTAATAAAAAAAATCCCTGTGTAGATTCTTTCCCCCTTAAAAAAAAAAAAAAACCCACAAAAAAACAAACAAACAAAAAAAAAAACCCCAAAAAAATAAACCCAACAACAAACCAAACCAAACCAAACCCAAACTATTCATATTTGTTTCACCAGGGAGTACTTGTTAACTGGCATTTCCTGAGTGAAATAGTTCTGTATGGGCCTTTTTTCTGTCCAGGATTCCTATGATCAGGAGCTGTGCTTACACCAGGAGCCCTGTCTTTTAAAGGAAGAAGCACTCTGTGTCAGGAACTTACTCATGTGGGTCCACATTTGGAAACTTCCCTGTGTTTGATCTCAGGCAATACGATGCATGGCTCTCTTTTAGGATACATAGGGTATCTACCTCTGAAGAAGGAGGTTTGATTATGCTGATTTGGTGTATCTCTTTTTACACTGAGGTTCGCTGGCAGGGTGTCTTGGTACAACCAATCTTATGGGTTGAGATAAAGACAATTAAATGGGTAAATCAAAAGCCATTTGATTGGCACAAGCAAAGCAAAACAAGGAAGCCGTTCATGACTTCCCATGGTCAGGGAGGTGTTCAGCCATTCCTAGGACGGAGGGCTCCAACATGTGTAATAGTGACTTGGGAAGATAAACACCATCATTCTAAACGTCCTCTCCTTCCTTCTCCTTCTCCCAGCTATATATGCTGACCATTACATCTTATGGTCTGCAATATCCCTTGGGGCCAGCTGTTCTGGCTGTGCACCCCCAGCCTGCTCACTGGTGGATCATGTATTAGAAAATGCCTTGACTTTGTGTGTGCAGTGCTCAGCAGTAATGAAAACATCCCTGTGTTATCAGCACTGTTTCCAGCTCAAATCCAAAACACAGCCTGGTACTAGCTCTACCTCACCCAAAACTGGCACACAGTCTTTGATACTAGTCTGATCTCATTTGTTTTGGTAATTTGTTCATTTGTTATAACAGTTCATGTAGAAGTCACTAGATGAATGCTGCCGTAGGACATATTTATAGATTTTGCAAATAACTGTGGGTCTTTAAGAGAGATCTGTAAAGACTGCTGAATCAATAGCTTATTTTTTTCTATAGTGGGTGATTTCAAAAATCTGTAGCAAATATTTTACAATATTTGATGACATAACTTCAGAATCATTATTGTCTTGTGTTTCCATTTTAGCTTGCAATTTTGAAATAAAGACACTAACATCTTAATAAGTGGAAGGTTCTTTGCAATGTGTGTCTGGAGAAGTTAAGAGAGAGACTGCTCTCAAAATGCTGTAACCAATTTTATGAATTATTTCTTCGGTTATGTTGTTGCTTCTTGGGAACTGGTGACTCTGTCTCAACCGTTATTTTAACTGAATTTCAATGTTCCCCAGCAAGACATTCCAGTTAGATAAGAATTGTGTAGGCTAGCATTGTTATGACAAGCATCTTTTTTCCAGATCTCCCAATATCTTACAACACAAGATACTGGTCCTTCATGGTCAGACTGAAATATTGGTGTTGTGTGTTGTGGGAGCATATGTACAAAACATTAAAAAGACTACAGAAAATCTTGTATTTTAATTTCTCCTCCTACGATGTCCTTCTCAAGGTATAAGAGATACATTCCTATACCTATTATTTAGGATAAGGATTAGGTAGTCATACGGAATTTTATGTAAAGAAAGGATTTGTGTGGTGAGAAATGCCTTTCAGCAGAAAATGTTCATTCAATCCTGAGAGTTTTTGGCTTCTGACTATACAGAGGGCTCTGTATTTGTGGCTTAGGTGTCAGTGTGACCACTTTCTAAGTCACTCTAACACTGTGCTTTGGTAGTGCAGGAGAAAGAGATGATCTCTCTAGAGAAGAGTTGAAACACCTGTTCCAACCACAAAAGCAGTCCAGATGAATTGGATTTACTTAGACTTGAACATAAGTGTAATATTTTCACCCGACCCCCAGAAGTATTGGATCACCTTGATGAAATTCATCATAGTCAGATTTACAGACCATTTCCTGCATGTTCGGTTATTAGCCATAGCTATTTTCTTTGGCTTGGAAGAATATATGTTAATTTAACCCACTCATAATGAGACATGGGTAAGAACTTGTCACTCAAAGTGTAGGTCTGCAGAGGATTCTCCCTTCAGAGAACTTTGGTTGCAAGAGAGAATTCCCTTTGTGCCTGATAATAGTAATTCTTTTTAGCAGTAATGGATTGGGAAGGGGTAAAAACATGGTATTCAGGATATCCCAATACACTGCAGTACAAATGAAACGTATCAAAAATGTATGGGTTCAGGATTTATTTAAATAGGTAGTACCAATGACATGACTGCAACAGTGTGTCTTAAAGCTGAAAGCAGCATAAGAGTAGAAGAATCCTAAATAACGAGATTTCGTAGAAAAATTTTGCTCCTGCATGCACAACATCACGACTTTCATTTCCCACTAATTCATCCACACATTTGGTTAAGTAACTAAAAATGTATTCTGAATATTTTTATAACAATATTTTTCTGTTTAAAAGAAAAGACACTGCCAGACACCACCATCTGTTGTGTAGACCTACAGAATATGCATCTGATGTCTGTGAGTTGCTGTCTTTTATATTCTCTTATATAGTTAAAGATTTCAGCCCTTAGTGATGCCTTCTTCTCCACCTAAAGAAGACCAAGTGTAAGTTTAACCAAAGAGTATTAGTCATTTTCCTGCTACTCACCGATAAGAGCAGTGTTCTGTACAGTTAAAAGCTATTTAATGTGTCTATTCACAAGATATTTAAAATCCTCTGCTGAGCACTTGGCTAAAATCCAAAATTATTACCATAATACCTTCTGAAATGAGACAGAAAGCATAGTGTATTACAATTTATAAGTGCATCATTTATACTGTAGATTTACTTTATTTTGGAAATATATTTAAATGTTTTATTTGTCTTTTGCACACCACAGTTTAAATTTTAGTATAATTTTGGCAAACATTATTATATGTATCAAAAGAAATATGCATAATGCAAAGATATGTTATATTTAAACCAACACATAATTACATTTGAAAAAGTATAGAAGCTGCTCTATGGATCCAGTCAAATCATGGATCTGTAACTGGACTGCTATAATTGGACACAATCTGCAATCTAATGGAAAAATATTTCAGCATTTTCAGAAATTACAATGGATTTCAGCCACTGCAGCTTCTATTTTCCTAGGTGCTCCCTATCCTGCTTTTCATAGTGGCTCCTTGAGCGGGAGTAACAGAGTATATGGGAACCTGTGTGTCTGAACTGGCAAACCCAAAACTTACATTGTCTTTATAATTTTCTGAAACCATTCAACATTTTGTCCTTTCATCTCTCCCTCAATTTTTTAAGAAAAAAAAAAGCCAACCCAAAAACTTTCAGTCTCACAAGTGTGACCTATAATTTAATCAAACAAAACTGACTTTTTAAACTTGAAAATTTATTTCAATCTTGTCTTTAATAGCCAAATTATCATTAATGAAAATCACAATAGTGTAGTCCTTTTTTTTAAATTCCTATATGAAAATGGTGTTTTTAATTACTTTGGTTAAAATTATTTGTATTCTTGTATTCTTGCAGCTGGGATGACATGACTAAAGAACCCAGTAAGGTCTTGGATCTGTGGGGCTGGGAGCAGCCTTGCTGTGAGGGATCTGGGAGTACTCGTGGATAGGAGGATGGATCCTGGGCAGCATCCAGAGGTGCATTACTAGCAGAGAGAGAGACGTGATCATCCCACTGTAGAGGTTAAGTCATTTCACCCTGCAGAAGTTTCTGGAGTGGCTACAAAGAGCTACACAGAGAAGAGGGGCAATGGGTACAAGATTCACCAGGGAGACTCCACTTTGATATAATAATGAAAAATTTCATACTATGAGAATAATCATAGAATAGTAGAATCAGGGAATCATAAATTCACAGACTGGTTTGTGTTAAAAGGGACATTAAACCTCATCCAGTTCCAAGATCCTGACATGGGCTGGGACACCTTCCCCTAGACCAGGTTGCTCCAAGCTCCATCCAACATGGCCTTGAGCACTGCCAGGGATGGGGCTGCCACAGCTTCTCTGGGCAACCTGTTCCAGGGCCTCACCACCTTCATAGGGAAGAACTTCTGCCTAAGAGCTTATCTTAATCTCCCCTCTGTCAGGTTAAAGCCATTCCCCCTTGTCCTGCCCTACAGGCCCTTATCAAAAGCTCCTCTCCAGCTTTCTTGTAGCCCTTTTAGGCACTGCCAACTGCTCTAAGGTCTACCTGAGCTTTCCCTTCCCCAGGCTGAACCAGCCCAGCTCTCTCAGCCTGTCTCCAGAGTAGAGCTGCTCCAGCCCTTGCAGCATCTCCATTTTCTCCTCTGGGCTCTCTCCAACAGCTCCACATCCCTCTTGTGCTGCTGCCCCAGAGCTGGACTCAGGACTGCAGGGGGGGTATCCCTAGAGGACAGCAGAGGGGCAGAATCCCCTCCCTCGACCTGCTGCTCATACTCTGGGGATGCAGCCCAGCACACGGAGGGGGGGGAGGGGGGGGGGGTGATTCCGGGCTCCAGCATACAAGGGAGTTCAGGGCTCAAGCACACACTGAAGCTGGGTGATGGGGAGCTTCTCATCAACTCACACCCCCAAGTCCTTCTCCTTTCAGGGCTGCTCCATCCAGTCTCTCCCAGCTTGTAGTTGTGCTTGGGATTGTCCTGACCCAGGTGCGGGATCTTACCCTTGGCCTTGTTGAACTTTATGAGATTGGCGCAATCAGTCACTGGAACAACCTTCCCAGGGACATGACAGAAACCTCATCACTGAAGGTTTTTAAGATATGACTGGAAAAAATGCTGGATGATCCTGTCTCATTTCCTATGAAACATTCCACTAGGTGCTCTTTCAAGGTTCATGCCAACCTGGGCTATCCTATGACTCTGTCTTCTAAGAAACAGTAACTGCCTCATTTCAAATCCTTAAGGCAGACTAAAGCATGACATCAGGTATACCAATTCTCCTCTTGCCAGTTGCGCCTTAATTTCTTTGATAGAGTTATGGGCTTTTCGCATTTGAACTCATGACTGCTGCTCTCTGCATGCAAAACAGCACAATTCAGTAGGAAATACTTACCACAATTTTACTTAAAATATCTTAATCTAAGATTGCTAGAGATGACCCATGACACAGGATGTGATTTCAAGGCACATACCAGAAAAAAACTGTAAGGCATAGCTCTCCTGCTACTACGGAGTTGTCCTCATGTCTAGATTCAATGCTCTGATAATGGAAAGTGTTAGTAAGTTCTGTCTAGAACCATAGCACTTCTCTTCCTACACCCATTATCAGTTCTGCACGTACAAGCTGGATAACAACAAGCATCCAGATGATTATTATTGAAAAGGCAGACTCCTATTCCTTACACGCTCTGGTACCTGAACATTCAATCAGGTTACTTCTGCCTACATGTGGGATTCTAAGCACAGACAACGTGACTTTTTTGTTCCAGAATGAAAGCATGAATCGTTTGCAGACAACTCCTAGTGTAGTTTTCATTTGAGAGATTGCAGTTGAAATTGAGGATTATATTCCTAACCCGTGGTAAATTGAGGCTTTCTATATAGGTGATTAGAATTTCACCAAAACTTATTGTTAAATGGCTTTCTCTCTCTGAAGACAACAACAACAACAACAACTGTTTTAACTATAGTCCTTCTTTTTGCCTTCTTACCATTACAGTACTTACTGCTGCTGGCATACTTGTTTTGGAAAACAAGCAATTTAGGAGAATGCTTATTTGTTCAGAGAAGAATTTCTCTGCTAATGAAAATCCCTCATTAATATGTTGATGATTTTAGGATTTTAAAAGATTGTTTTTATTGAAATAATATTTTGGGGCCAAATATGATCAGTCAGTATCCTTTAAAATAATCTTCCATCTCTCATGGAAATTTCTGTAATCAAACTGAAATAATCTGCTTGGATAAGGAAGCTCTGTTCAGTACTTAATTGCCCTTGAGATTATACTTTCTGAACTTCAAAGGTTTGAACTAATAACATCCCTTTACTTAAACCTTTCTTTCTTTTGCACAAGTCTAAAATTCCTACTGAAATTAGGATCAAAAGGCCTAAATGTAGTTGGGAAAAGAAGATATTTATAAAATACATGAACAGTATTGACTCTAGCTAAAAAGTCATATTTTATTTCCCTACTGGTTACATTCTGACCTTTGTTAAGCTGTCATATAAATTACATTTGTCTTTATAATACCACTGCTAACCACAGTGCAGATTTTGTGGTTGGATAATTGTGTTATATATTGTTCTACGTCTGAATTAACTCTCACCTTGGGAAAGATAAAATTTGCAATATCCAGGTTTGGTTAAATTCTGATTCTTCATTTCAAAGTTCTGACTATATAAAAGCAAATAAGCTGTTTCTGAATGAGCATGGAACATCCTACTGGTATTTTAAGTAGCTTTCTCTGGTCTGCCTTCAGACTTACATGTAATAGATCTTTTGATTAAGATTGACACCTATAATAAAAATTACTTGAGTTGAAAGTTTGAATGGTGATTATTGCTAACTTGTCTTTGATGAAGATCTTCTACGCAAGGGTTACAGAAATAAGAAATTGCACAATGGCCAGATGTCACATTAGCATATGCAAATTCATCCTACTCATGCAAAGCTATTCACCGTGAGTGTGACTAGCTGCAGCAGACTTGCTAAGACTGTCAAAAACAGCCACTGTTGATGGTGTTGGAAGAAGAGTAAATGCCTAGAAGGAAAACAGAGCCACAAGAAATCCCAGGTCTGTAAAAATAAAGTACACCACCCCAGAAAAATAAAAAAAATAAACGAAATAAAAGTTCATGGTGCTGACCTGACGAACTAGGTGATGTTTATAAGGACCAGGTCAGCTTAACTGTATGACCTGGATTTAGCTGGAAGCCCCTCAGAGCTGCTTTTTCTGTGTAGCACTTTGAGTAATCACCTTTCACTCTTCCTGTGTAATCAGAAGTGGCTTCTTGATGATGATGTTAACATTAGCTTGCCAGACCTACCCTATATCTCTGATTTTTCACAGCTTAGAGTATGGTGGAAGGGAGGTGCAATTCAGTCTTGTCTTCTGCCAGTCTCTCTGACTGGCCACTCTGCTAAAGCTGGTGAAACCACGTAAGCTCTCCATGACCTCATTCTGCAAAATTTCTTCTTTGGAAAAGAAGCTTCAGTCTTTTTGTTGCCTTGTCTATCATTTCCCAGCCTCTCCTATGAGAAACCAGGCAGTCACTGTAATCTGTATTTTAGGTGTTTACAATTAGATGGTGAAACTAAGATTTCACAGCCAAATAATTAAATACAATGTTAATGAATTCTGTTAGTCATATTACACTGAATCATATTAAAGTGCTTAACCATGTGCTTGAAGGAAAGAAATATTTAAAGTGAGTTCTGAAAATATTCTGAATACTAATTAAGTTATTCAGAAATCCTACTCCAGTGTTATTTTGATGATATTAAGAAGCAATGCTAATGTTAAATCCTATCGTATTCGTCAACTAGGGGAAGATTTCCAAAGTAGGAGCTCCAAAGATTTATCCACAGGGTACAGTGTCAGTGAATCTCATATGCATCCATATGGGTCTTTGGGCAAACTAGTCCAGTTCATCTATTCAAATTCCCAAAAGGAATCTAACCCACACCCGTCACTGCAGGTGTTGGGCAGGTTTCTGCAGCTGCTGTCTCTTTGACATTGGAACATTCTTGTAATTGAGGAAGCTCTGTCTTTAATGACAGAATCTGTAGAGAAGAACAAACCAGCTGTTTTGAGGGCCTGTAGGTACTGTTTAAGATATAAGGATATACATGTAGAAACCCCCAGGTGTTTTGAACATGGTATTTTCTTGTGTTGTTCTGGTGTTGAGGGCGCATTCTTTTCCCTTTTTTTTTTAATTTTTTTTTTTTTATTTTTGCCATAACTATACATTTGCAGTGATTTTCAAAACATACCTTCTCTTTGAGGGAAACCTTTTTTTTTTTAATTTTTCAGTGGGAGACTAACACTTTTATCCCATTGTCTTCTTGCTAGAAATGCAATAAGAGTCACAGAATAGCGTGTGACACAATTAAGATCCTTGTTTTTCTTATTTCTAACTCTCTTTTCAGCACTCACGCTGCAAACAGGACAAGATGCTTAGGTATAGCATACCTGATGTTGTAAGATGGTGTACATGAAAATGTGCACCTGCATGTCCTACAGACAGAGCACGAGGCCATAAAATCCTGTAACTGAGGTGTTCCATGTAAGAAATATATTTCATACTGGGTTACAGGAGATAGTATTTAAATGGAAGCTAAAACAGGGGTAGTACATACTTACTATTGTCAGACTATTATACCTGATCTTTTTAAAATGTCAGTAATGGTAGTTTCTTGTGATAAAGTGCTGTACTGACCTGAAGAGTCTTTGGATCCTTGCCTGTTATACCTTAGGGTAACTTTTCACACATCAGAGGTTTTGAAGAAAAGAAAAAAGAAAAGGTAGAAAAATTGCTGAAAACATTAATTTATTTGTCCAACAGAAAAGGCACTGTCTTGTGCTCTGTTGTGTTTATCCAGTTTGTTCAGACGCTTGCGCTTTTGTATTTTATTCCTAAGAAGATAGACAAGATACAGCTTTTTTTCAAGAATCCCAGAGGGATAAAACCACGAAAATTATCACAAAAGCTTCACGCTATGAAACAGGAAATGTCTAAAGGAAAGATGAAAACTGAATCAGTCTGAGTACCAAATCTTTTCGGCTCCACCAAGCCACTTTTTATTATGGACTAAAGTACTATGGATTTGTCAAAGGGATTTGCTTTTAATGTCAGCAACAGTTTGGGGTTTTTTTTTGGTTGGTTTTGGTTTTGGTTTTTTTTTTTGTTTTTGTTTTTTTTTGTCACTATTTTGGATAAGTATATTATCCTTTCTTGAAAATTAAGTCTTATAAGTTATGAAATTTCTTTGATGGCTGATCAGGTGTTGAGATGAGGCAAGCAATCATATAGCTGTGAAATAGAAATCCAGTAATTTGTGTTATGTGGCTGCTATGCAAGAAGAATAGTCTTTCACAACAGCTAATGGTCTATGTGAATGTATAGCTTTTATAGCTTACTCCACATATTTTACATTTAGTTGGAGTTAAGACAGTTGGAAAACCAGATATTTTTCAGCAAACATTTTGGGTTTTTTTTTGGGGGGGTATTTTTTAATATTAGGTTAATTTAGGAGCTTTAGACAATGTTTTGTCATAACTGATCAAACCTTTTCTGATATTAACACAAAGACAAGAAGAAAATATTTGTTTTTTGTAAGTAATTGTTAGAATTTTCAAAAATTGATAATTTGCTTCTCCTTCTTAAATAAAAGAGAAAAAAAAACCAAAGTAGAAACAATACTGTAAACTTTTTGTCTGTCTTGCAGCTATAGAGCCTTTGTTTTATTACAATATAAATATAACTTTGAAAATTTCATTATTAATATGCTATTAGAGTCAGTGCAACTGGAGTATTTCATGGAGATAAAATTTCTGTGAAATAGAGAATGCTCAAGGGCTGATAGCCAGAGGAAGTTATGTGTTCTGTTTTATCTAAGGCTTTCTTATAAGAGTGTACGAAATAACATGGGACTGTCAGAGAAGCTGGAGTGCCCAGTATCTATATCTGCAATATATCATGAAACAGGTGGTAGAAGGACTGAAGAGTAATCACATCTCATATTTGTTTAGAAGAAATCCCAAGTGCTGAAATAAAAGTCCTCTCCTCACCTTCTTCTTCTCCCTTTGGGTGTGTGGGGGCTGCTGGTAAAGATATGTTTGAGGGATCTCGGACTATACCTGCTACAAATTTATGATGTACCTAAAACAAAAAGGTGTTTGCCATTCTGAGTCAGACTGAGGTTACCTTACTGCAGTAATTTATCTCTAGATGTATATCCAGGAATCACAAATTAGAAAGGTATGAGAAGAATTTTAACCTGTTATATAATACTTCATAACAGTTACACTCCTTTATACTCAGAATCATGATTTAAATAACTTTAAAAAACTCTGCTTAGTACTAGGCATAGTGTCTCTCCGTAGGCTTGTTATCCCCGTAAATGTGTAATCTCTTTGTGAGACTTAGTGGGAACCTACTAACACAACAGTGAACTGTACTGTAATACTTCAAGTCATTTATTATATTTTGTCTTGGACAGAGGCATCAGCACCTCAACTATGGTGCAAACTGTCCACTTAACAGGGTGTGTGCTTGGTCTCTTTGGAAGGATTGTAATTGGACCCCTTGTGTATATAAAAGTTTTTGTTTGCAGAAAAGGCCTAGAACTAAAGTTTTCTTGGAAAATAGTCTTCACAGACTTAAAATTTGTTATAATTGGTAGACAATTGCCATTTTCCAGACTCCTTTGCTGTAATTCCTGAGCTAATTATTTAAATCTTCTTGTGCACCCATATACAGACTCGACAGGTACTATGCTTCTTTCTTAGAATTACAGAGATGAATTTCTTTAACTACATCATTTTCAGGGCATTAATTTGCAAGGTGTTCAAATAATATGCCTTATTGATATGTCCTTACACAAAACTGGAGAAGGCAAACTCTCTTTTTTGCATTCACTAGCTCCAAGATGTTCCTGTGTGAGGGAATTTCAATCACAACATAAAACCAGAAGTTTGGAAAGAGCCTGTTTGCAGAGCCCTTGTATGCCCTATAGCTGACAGTTCAGAGAGTCTTCTGAGAGGAGGCTGGGAGATAAAGTCATAGAATGGCATTGTTTTCTGTGGAAACCTTATAGTTTCTGGGAATAATTTTGGCAGCAGAGTCCTGTTGCTTCCTCCATATGCCTGCTTGTTTTCTGATGGTCAGGTAGGTCTGACAGGATGGGTTTTGCCAGAACTTCAGAAACCAACACTTGTTTTTGCAGTCACGCAGTCTTGGAATATGGTAGTACTGTGATGTCTCACTGATGCAATTTAATGAAGAATCAGAAACATGTTTTTTTCAACAGCTGAATATATTTTTGGATGGTTCCAAACGCTGTCTATCTCTAATGTTACCAACAATAACAAGTAGAACTGTAGTTCCATTTCAATTAAAGATAAATTAAGCTATGTTTTTGGTTTTGCTTTAAGTTTAAATGCTTAAATACAGACTGGATAGAGACTTGATTGAGAGCAGCTGGGAAGACTTGGGGGTGCTGCATGTTGAGAATCTCCCCATAACCTGACTTCAGTGTGTGCTTGAGCCCAGAAACATCCATGGGCTGGGCTGCATCCCCAGAGCATGGGCAGCATGTCGAGGGAGGGGATGTTCCCCCTCTGCTGAGCTGTGGGGAGACACCCCTGCAGTCCTGTGTCCAGCTCTGGGGCAACAACCCAAGAGGTACGTGGAGGTGCTGGAGCATGTCCAGAGGAGGCCACAGAGATGCTGAGAGGGCTGGCGCAGCTCTGCTCTGGAGACAGGCTGAGAGAGCTGGGTTTGTTCAGCCTGCAGAAGTCTTTCTTGCAGCCTTTCAGTATGTAAAGAGGCCTTAAAAGAAAGACTGAGAGGGACTTTTTACCAGGCCCTGTAGTGACATAGGCTAGGTTGAATGGGGCTTGTAAACTGGCACGAACCTTAAGGTCCCTTCCAACCCAGACCTGCCTGCTGATTCTGTCATGTCATAAAACCTATCAGAAAACACAAAGGTTCAGTGGACACATCCAACAATGCAGGAGCAGCAGTTGTGTTTTCTATGAAAAGGCTTCTTAGTACTTGTTCCATCATGTAACCCTCTCTAGTGCTTCACATAAATGTGTGAAAATACATTCAGTGTATTACATCTGATATTCATAAGTTCTCACAGAAATCTCTCTTGCTTTTTGTGTATTGATTTAGTCTTTCATTAGAGGAGACTTTATTCTGTTGAACAAAGGTGATTTGTGGTGTGAAATGAAGTGATTAAGGAACATTCCTTAATCAACTGAGGTGTACAAAGGTCATAATTTTAAATCAGGAAGATGTTACCCTACAACATTTATAACACATTTTCTGATGTCCAGTAGGAAACATTCCTTAGATCTCTTCTGTTGTTATAGTCGTATTTAGTAGATTATTCTTTTTTGTAAAGCAAGCAACTTTTTAATTCACTTCATATGTCATTTAAGAATGCATTTCCCACAAGGAAACAAATGCTTAAAATGATACAAATTGGTAGAATATGCTTTGGTTCAGCAAAACTTTTAGGTGAATGAATAAATGAAATCAGTTATACAGAGAGAAAACAAGCAAACGGCTTTTTTTTTTTTTTTTTATGTCTAAACTTTTCAGATCAGGCAGTAAGAAGGGAGTAGCACAAATTATTCATGTGCAATTTCTACATTGCTACCTGGTAGGAGCAATTCTTTTTTTACTCTGGAAGCTTTCAAAGATTATATGCTAAAAAAGATTATATAGGTGCAACTGAGGGAATGACCACTGAACAAGTACTTCGTAATCATTTTTATCACTTCCAAATGGAATATGGAGCTGCTAGCAAAAGACGAGCGACATTCTTGTACTCCAAAATCAAATGAGTCTGAATGTGCAGCCAAATTCCATTGCAAACCTATTATCTGTAATGTGTATGGTGCTTGACTTTTCATGAATTGTTTACAAAGACAAACCAGGAAAATACACATGCAAACTTAAAGTTACTTGTGCAATTGCTCCTGATACCTACATGCTGCTGTTTTGTTGGTACTGCATGCACATATGTGCTCTTTATAGCTGGTACCTGAGGGTCCAGACTCTGACACATTGTGCAAGTTGAAAGACAAAAACTATTTGCAGTGTGAGGTGCTAATTGCTTATTTTGTTAACTTCGCTAGAAATATGAGTGACAGAATCTGAAAGAAGGTTCTGATTCAGAAAAAAATTTGCATATATTTCATTTTAAGCATGCGTTAAATCCTATTTGCTTTAATTAGAATATCTGTACACTAAAAATAAAGTGCATGTTTAAGTTGCTTTCTAAATCAGGTCCTATGTAACTGTATTTTGCAAATCACATCTATTCCTATTGTTCAGTACCAGTTCTTTGATACACTAGTAGCTATTCTATAATTCAAAAACTTATCTTGCTTGGGAGATAATGTAACACATTTGAAAGATTATTTCATTTGTAAAGATACTGTACACAAGAATTTTAAAAGTGGATAAATTAGATTTATCCCACAATCTGCGCAATCTTCCTTCAGTGGGTGATGGAAATGCAACAGTATCAGCATTCTAAGCCCCAGCATTATCTGCATTCTAAATATTGCTGGGTTTGTTGGTTTTGGTGTTTTGTTTTTTTGTTTTTTTTTTTTTTCCAGAAGAATTTTGTTCAAAAGAGTTTGTTTTCTATTGTGCTCAGGGGTGTGGCTGATATTTTTTGGCTCTGCTTCTCATAAACTGCTCTGCCCATAACAAACAGTCTAGTGAGAGCAATGGCACGAGATTGTCTCAATTTCCCATGCTCTTGGCAGAGGTTTTTTCATTTTGTACATTATTGGCTCTGCTGTGAGATAGCACAGCAGAGCCCTTTGTCAGGCTCTCAGCTGAGCTGTTTATACATAGTGACTCTGCTAAGTACTGCTTCGTCTGCTGGTGTTCCTCCACAAAGGACTCTGCCCCAAAAATGAGGGAAATATTGATGCTATTCAGCCCTGCGTGTGTTGCAGCTGAAGGTGTAACAAAGCTCACATTACATGCTATATTCAGTCAAAATAAAAGATACATCCCACAGGTTTCTAAATAATGGAGACCTAATTTTATTTACCTATCAGTGGAAAGTAGCACCTCCTAGGGAATTCCTAAGGAAGCTCCATGGATTTGCAGTCATTACTGAAGGAAAAGAGATGAAGTATGCTCTTGAATCATGGGTTATGAAAGACCGTCACTAAACCTGTCCACCACCATTCTAACCCAGACCTTCTCAAGCCAACTGTATTTACTGTGCTGCTAAGCAGTGTATGCAGTCCATGTTGCACTCTTCATCCATGCTGTGTAAATCTATATTCCAGCTCATTCCACTGCAGTATGAGGGATCATTTTTGGTCTTCAGATATTTCCACAGTCATATGCATGGTATTGCTGTATTTTAGCAGCTTGCTAAGAAGTATGCTTAAGAATCAATACTAAAAAAAAAAAAAAAAAAAGAAAAAGAAAAAAGAAAAAAGGAAGAAGCTAAAATGACGAAGTTAACATGTCAGCAAATTCTTATAATTATTTAAGGACATGCAGTTCTTAATTTTCTTTTGCATTGTTGCCATTTACAGAATTGCTGTTCTACATCTGACATAAATCTATGGTGCCAGGGACAGGCCTTATTTTCTTTGATAGTTTTAAATATCCACAATATCCTGGTTTTCTCAGGATGTCTCACCATTAAGGAAATGAGCATCTGTTTGGCAAAGAGGCTGAATGCAGTTACTTACTGAATTACCATCTCATACTATCCACGCATCTTTATTAGAAATACACCTAAACTGAGTAATAAAACTGGTGAAAATAGTGTACCAAATGACTGACTGATGTTCCTTTTCCTAAAACTCCTCTTGTGATGAGTATTGCTACTTCAGGAGATCTAAAACGTGTCCCAGAGCCAGGCAGAGGGACTGAGACTTGGGAGTTTGAGTGCAGTTTTTGTATGAGCACAGGACAGAATTAGGATATATTTGGATCTGTGCAGTTGTGGTGCATGTAGCATGTTGATATTTAAGAGAGCTGGTCATGTGAATTGATTTAACTAAACCTAACTATCTCAGCCTCTGCAGAGAACGCTTCCTAGGTGTTTGAGTCAATTGTCTTCAAACACAGTCAGAACATTCCATACTTTGTGTAGGAGAAGGGTATTTGAGGTAATTGTTACAGAAAAAAAAAGGATTAAAAAAATCTTGATAAACTGAAAGTAGATTTAACTTTATATTCAAAAATGTGTTTTTCTGGTACATTCTCCTTTTAGATTGACCTTTTCCCTTCTGTTAATTTCGTGCTGCCAGGCATATACATTTTAATAACGTACTTCCATTCGTTGATTATAAGGCACTAAATAAATACAAAAGAGTTAATATATTTTGTAGTCTAATTAAACTTTTCCTAGCTCTGCACGTTTAGATGATAATTTTCTTAAAAATAAGCTTGCTTGTTTGAATTTATTCAAAGTCCCTGTCCTTGGCACTTAGAAATGAACCTTACACTGTCATAAAACTCAGGATAAAAATCCATTGCTGCAGTTGAAGATGTGATAACTGTGTACATCTTAGGTAGCAGAAAAGATGATGGTGGATATTTTACATAGTGAGACAGTGTGTAACAGGTGAGCGTATTCATTCATCAAAAGTTTACTGTAAGCATTAACTGGTGGAACACAAGAACCTGTGGAGCGGACAAAGATTAATTATACCTGTGCTCATGCAGTAATGTTTGTGTTCCAAACAAATTATATTTGCTTCTTTTTAAATGATGCATAAATCTGATACGTGCAGATGAACGTGTGTTCAGGATGAGTGAGCACACTTGTTTGAATGCCATATTTATCCCTGTATTTTGTCAGAAAATTAACTTCTTTGGAGTTTGCGCTTGAGCTGAGCATATGGTTGTTGATCTCTGGAGATGACAGCCTATCTGAGCAATAGCTCCTTATGGCTCGAGCTCTCCTCTGCTGGCAGATGCTTTGGGCTTTTCTACAATTAAGTGGAGATCATCACTGTTTTTTTTGAGCACTGCTGTGCCTTGTACTCTGAAGTGTTTTGTTAATCACTGTCTGCCTTCGACAGAAGCTGCCAAAGCTCTCATTAAGTTTGAATTTTGAGATGTCATGCTCGAATGATGGAATTTCATCCCTTTTCTGCATGAATGGAATTGGCTATGGAAAGGTGCCAACAAAAAATCATGACACTGAAGTATATTTGCTTTGCGTTTCACTGCTGAAACAAAAGAGGAGGAGGAGGGGAAAAGAAAACTTTCTTGCTGCTTCCCTCAGATCCTGAGCAAAGACTGGCATGTGTGGTTTCCTGGAAGATAATAATCATAAGGTCTTCACCTTATCGTCTGTAGGGATTATGTTGTTACTTTCTATGAACAATCTGTCACTGTCTTGTTCGCACTGTGAACTTTACGTTTCCAAAAATCTTTTGATGAATGCCACTTACTGAGATGCTGGCAACTGTAGCTAAAGATGCTCAGTGAGAATAAAAAATTAAATAAATTAATTTTAAAAATCAACATTTAGTTTGAGGCAGTAATGACATTATGATGAACTATAATAGCATCACAATGTTACTTTTGCCCTTCAAGAAGAATTGCTTGCACATGTGCAAGCAGAAAACAAAATGCATCTGTTCGCTGCTTAATGATTTGCAGCGGGAAACTAAGCGTTGTGGGAAATATGGTATGAAAATACATTGCCCATTTCTCTTGGTGGATTTAAATGTTTCAGCTGTATTAATAAAAGTGAGCTGGGAAGAAAGTTGGACTAATTAGCTGCAGTGCCTTATAATTTCTGTCATACATTGTATAGCAGCATATGAAGGCAAAATGCGTAGGCTCCAGACAGAGAGAAATGCTCTCCACTGTTGAACTGATGTTTTTTGTCCTGTTGACAATAAAATTTATAAATAAGTTGTTCAGCCCATGAATCTAACGTCTCTTGTATATTCTCACTTTGCTCCTGTAGTGGTTTTCTCTGAAATTCTGAAGGTATGAACACCTGTCAGTTGTGGAGAGCAAAAGGATTTCCGGTGGGTAACATGTGCTCTAAAAAAACCTGAACCCAAAATTATTAGGAAAAAAAGATCCAATTGTAGATTCCCATGAAATGTTATGTACTTAAAAAAAAAAAACAAAAACAAAAACAAACAATTATATATATATACACACACAAAAGAATTAATCTTTTGCAAAACAGTTTCTCCTGTTCTGGTGCCTTAGAACCCCTTTTCTGGATTTTCTTCAATTTGACCATGCCTTTCTAGCACTGGAAAGCCCAGAATTGGACTCTAGGTCCACTGGTGAGACACTCTAGGTGTGTCTCACCAGTGCTGAGCAGCAGGGAAGGTTCATCTCCCTTGACCTCTTGGTGAGCCATAGGAGACTGTTGGCCTTGGCTGTGAAAGCTCGTTGCTGGCTCATGATCATCTTGTTATCTGCACCAATCCTCTGCTCCTTCTCTGCCAAGCTGCTTCCCAGATGGTCAGTCCCAGCATGTGTCAGTGCCTGGTGTTATTCCTCCCCACATGCAGGACTTTACATTTCCATTTTATAACTCAAAAGCTGTACTTTGTGGTGCTGATCACAACATTGTTAGCTTATCAGTTCAGACAACTTTCAGTCCACCTCATTTTCCATTCACTTAGTCTGTAATTACTTCATCAGTTTGTCTATGAAGTTTCTATAAAAGACAAATTGAAAGCCTTCTAAACAGAAGGTAAACAGCATCATCTACACTCCTCACATCCACCAGGCCCATCATTTCCTTGTAGAAGCCTATCAAGTTAGTTAAGCATGATTTCATCTTCATAAGTCCATGTCAGATACTCCATCTTCTCATCCTTAATATATTTGGCAATGACCTACCAGAGGATTTGGTCTCTCACCATCCTAGAAGTCAAGGATGTCATCTTCATTTAGCTTCATTAATCCTCTTTCTTGCCATATTTGAAGACAAGGTTGACTTTTACTTCCTTTCTTAGGAAGAAATATATCTTCCCCAGTCACCTCAGCCTTTCAGAGATGATTAAGAGTGGCCCGACAGAGAATTCATCCAGATTCCTGAGTGCTTATGGAGGAAAAATAATTAAAGTAAAATATAAGGAAAACAAAGAAGAAATTCAATACATTTAAAACTTCATATATTGGCTTACAGAATACCATAGAATTAAGAGACTAGATATGCTTTTGGACAAAGTAGGCTTTCTAAAACAGTGAAGTTTTTAATGAAAATTGTCCTTTTATTATGTTAATGAGTTTGAGATTTTGGTTCTATGTTCTTGGAAACCAAGAAATCCTGAAAAAAAATAACCTTGTTAATATATTAGTTGTAAGGCACTGAGGTAGGTAAAGGTCATCTTTGGCAATCTTTTGAGGTGTATCTTGTGGATATGAAGAAAAGACAAGAAAAAGGTGTTCATTTGAGATGGTCCTGTTTAATTGCGTAACATTATTAATGCGTCTGTCAAAAGTACCTTGGCTTAGTAAGTCTACAACTATTCTGTCTGTTTTCTTTGGGTGTTTTCTTGTTTGTTTTGTTTTTTTTTTTCTATAAACTGTATTAAATCAGTGGGACAGGTACAGAGTTTGAGATTAGAATTCTATGGTTTGGGTTGGAAAGGACTTTAAAGCTCACCCGGTTTCAAACCCCTGCTACAGGCAGGGACACCTTCCACTAGACCAGGTTGCTCCAAGCCCCATCCAACCTGGCCTTGAGCACTGCCAGATATGGGGCTGCCACAGCTTCTCTGGGCAACCCATGCCAGGGCCTCACCACCCTCACAGGGAAGAACTTCTGCCTAAGAGCTCATCACAGTCACCCCTCTGTCAGGTTAAAGCCATTCCCCCTTGTCCTGCCCTACAGGCCCTTATCAAAAGCTCCTCTTCAGGTTTCTTGTAGCCCCTTTAGGCACTGGCAGCTGCTCTGAGGTCTCCCCTTAAGGAGCCTTCCCTTCTCCCGGCTGAACCAGCCCAGCTCTTTCAGCCTGTCTCTAGAGCAGAGCTGCTCCAGCCCTTGCAGAATCTCTGTGACCTCCTCTGGATTCATTACATCATTTTTGTGTATGAATACATAAATATGGATATCTGTATTTACAGTTATTTGTTGAAGAAGAAAGCTATATAACGGTGCGTGCAGACAGAGATTATTGCTTATAATTTTGAAGTGTTCTGGGTTTCTGGTTGTTTGGCATCCTATGCATAGGAAATCAGGTACCTAGTTCATGGTAGATGGATAAAATAGTGCAACCCCTGTCTTAGTATTGCTTACATCTCTTCATTCTTGGCAGAGTTAGTGATTGGGTAAGATAATGGTAGTAATACCATGTGTAAGTGGAGTTTCTTGATTATTTCACTGTTATATGATGACTTATGTATGAGATACATCATGTCACAGGTAGTACTCAACTGACATAGCAAAGGAAAAAAGCAGCAAGGAAAACAATCTTTTGAAATAAAACACTTTCTTGGAAATTTATAGAAATTCTTTCTAAAAAATTGTGAAATTAAAAAAATGCAAAAAGTATGTGGAAATGGCTAAATAGCATTGATTTCATAAGCTGTCTTATTCAGGTAATGAAATGAAACATTATAACAAATGTGTAAGAATATAGAAGAGTTTAGTACAGTAGTCCACCCCATGAACCACAATATCTGCTTATTAACCTGTACAGTAAAAGAAATGGTATGTATGATAGGGGAAAAAATTTGCACACGTGCCATTATCTTGGCATAACTGCAGCCTGAACGTAACAGCAACTTTTTATATGACCATGTGCATCATCAATTTCATCTGCACAGCTGTGCCTCTAATTTACAAGGGAGTATATTTTTGAAGCCTGGAAAGCTCTGTTTCCCAGGAAGTCCTCCTTGTGAAAGCCATTCCATGAGCTATATGCTGTTCAGAGAAGTTGTCATATCCAGCATTCGAAGTGCTGTGTGATTGTCTTTATGTATTGGACAGAAAGTGTTTCAAAAGAATATCATGTTGGGAAATAAATAAATTCTTAGATTAAAAGATAATTCCAGTGTTGATGGCAAACTGAGATGTTCTCAGACATTATTCAATGTTTCAAAAGTTTGACTGATAAAAGCTATAATATGAAGAAATGTTAGCATTTACAAATATGTGCAATTTCCTTTAGAATACAGTCTCATTTTCTAGTTCCTTTGTATATATCTCAGACAAGTGACACTTATTTCCCCAAATATTAAATTAAGGTGCTTGAATATCTTCCATGATGAAAATATTGTCCAAATGGAGCACTTTTATTTCATCTCAGATGCAAAAATATCCATGAGCATGTTTTTCTTTTGGAAATAAGATACTTTAGATATGAAAGTCCAGACCATCCTGTAATGTATAATGATTTGAGGTTTGCAGTAAATGTACTACACAAAGGAACATGTGAGTCTCTCAACTCATGTAAACCAATTTTTCTTTATTTGCTTTAGTGCAGTGTCACTAATTTTACTGGTCAGAGGCCTACACCATTGACTTGCAGATTTTGGATAAGTCTCACAGTGTATTTCCACAAAATAAAAAACTGTGTATCAGCCCATGATGCACAATCCTGCATGCATACATTTGATAATACTTAAAGTAACTGCACTCTCAAAAGTGCCAGCTCAGCAGTATGAAATGCAAAAGCCAGGCTCAGTGTGAATAGTCAAAAACGCATATATATGGAAGGTGACAGGTCTGACAAGATCTTTTGAAATGTGAAGTTTTCAGGGTGTGTAAAATGGAAACGATTTTCCCTCATTTATTAGCACCATGTGGGAGTAGGAATAAAAAAAACAAATATAAAATGCTGATTCAAAATACGAGAAGGGACTTGCAGCATTTTTTGCCACGCGGCATATGCGTCTTTGAAGTGAGAGGCAGGCATGTCACACACCTTTCTTTGAACTGAGGTGTTGCAGAAGATAGCGGTGACATGGCACAGCTTGGTGGCTTTCCACAGCTGAAGCTGCAGGTATGTGACATGCCTGTTCCTCCACTGAGGTGTCGCACAGCTCTGCACGTTCCCACTGTCTTTGTTTTTTGGAGCACAGGCTCTGACAACAAGCACAATTGATGAGCAGAGCCAGCACAGAGATAATATGTGTAATATGTGACATTAGGGTGTCCAAATTTGTGTCTTTCTTATTACGGGTTAGGATGCTTTACCTCGAGCAGAGGAATGCATTTTATTTATTTGTTCCAGGTGTTTCTGTGCCATCTGTCGTTATCACATATGTCAAGAGATATGTCCTTTGCAAAATATGGTTCCTGCTTGAGGGAAGTAACAAAATACATGAGATGAAAAAAATAACCAGGAAGCTTATATTTGTAAATTGCCTTAATCACACATTTTCCAGTGGAATACATGTTCATATATAGGTACTAACATACTCAGTCTTAATTGTTGCTATTTATGAAAGCCCTATTGCATGTGTTTGCTATCTCTTTCCACAAATTTCCTTCAGTTGCATCCACTTAATTTAAGAAAAAAATTATGAAGGTGATTTGGTCCTCAACAAAAAGAGGAGAATCCTTTCCCTCTGGAAATGGTAAAGGATTTCTAAGGAGAAAACCACACAGTGAATAATAAGACTCATAATATTTTAATTATTTTTGCAGTACCTATTTGGGTATTGTTTGAAACAGTTATCTTATAGTAATTGCATTTATCTAACCTTATCTAATGTACAGTGATTAATACAGTGATAATTATCAGCCCAGTATAATGTATGGTTTACAGACAAACATGGCATTAATAATGGTTAGAGCCAGCTATTTCAATGTTTCACGTATTAACTTCTGTAATTTTTTTCATTAAGATTTAGATCTTAATAAATAATTGTAAGTGTGGCTTAGGACAAAATGAAGGCACAGTGTTCTTAATATAGATATACATAAAATTTGATTGTAAATAAAGCATCCCTGCTGAGGTGAAAATGTTAGTTTCTTTTAAATTATTTATCTACAAAGATTTTCTCCCTTCTTTTGTGCTTATTTTGTGTGGCACGTCCTAAATACTGTCTCTAATAATTTACCTGCCACCTTTCCAGTTATTTCTGTTGACTTTAACTGAAGTCACAAAGGATATTAATATGCTTTTGAAACTAGTATTATATGCACATTGATCAAAAGCAGGTATTGATTTTTAAAGCACCTGTAAGACTTTCAACTCCATTTGGGTGTTGGGGAGAGTGGAAATAAAAGATGAGTCTTTTGTTTCTAGATGGTGGGACAAGAGTGAAATGCATTGCTTCTTGTTTGTGTTATGAAGTCTATGTTCTAACCATTTATGTGTGGCAGTGCAGAGCAGATACTGTGTGCTGGTGGAGACCTCCATCCTCCATTGGAAAGAAAAGTGCTTTGCCTGGCTGAGAACCAAAGCCATGTCTTGTTCCTCTACCCCAAAAGGCTCTGAGTCAAGGAGAAATATACTCCACAGAAAACACTGCAGCATGCTGTCAGTATGTAACAGCTGTGCTTTACCATGTGCTGATCAACATGGCTTGCTCTACATGTGGGCTGTTCTTAGAGGGTGTTCTGCTCCTTTCCCACCTAACTATGAGGTCCTTTTTTTGTATTTGTGTTGGTGCTGACATTTATGTGGTTGTGTGGTCAGCTGGACCAGAGACCACGCATCTGCAAATTAATATTTTTCCATTTATTTTTATTCACTCATTTTCTCATTTTCATCTGGATCATTTGCATATTGGTAGGCTTAGGATATATAAATCGTCCAAGGCTGGGCATTGCAGAGGATGGGCATCCACTGCAAACAGTTTTACAGTGGAAAAGAGATGTTCAAGGAATGACAGAACCATAAATGTCATGGTAAATAGAAACTTATCATAATTTGCACAATCTAGGACTGCATGAATGAATTTAGCAACTAACACTTAAAACCAAAGATTGAATACATTTTCAGTACAGCATACAGTGAGACTTTTATTTTTTTTTTTTCCCGAAAGCACAGTGTGGAAACAAATATTTTTTAAAAAGTAATGACATAAATTCATGGAAGAAATTCTCATTGGCAGCTATCAAGCACAGTGACAATTCTGTCTCAGATATTCCCTAAGCTGAAACTGCCAGAAGAGTTTACAGAAGGAAATATCGTTGTGTCTTTTCCATCTTTCTCCCTTTCCCCAGGCACCTGCTCTTGGCCTCTACAAGAGGCTGGATACTTGTCTGGATGGACTTCTTCAGTCTGATCCATTCTTATGTACTTAACAAATGCAGAGTTTTCTTCATGCTTCTATGCCAATGTATTTCAACTTTTTAACTAGTAAGGCCAGAAGGTTGTTTTGTCCAACTGATATTTCAGGGCTTGCCTTCTGTGCTGGGAACTGCTGATATGGGTGTCAGTTCAGACCATTTGTGTGGTATTGTTATACTGTGAACTTCTTCCTTTGGGAATTGAGACTATCATAATAACAGCATATTTAAAAGACTACGAGGTAGGTAATTTTAGACAAAACAGTCAAAAGGAACATTTTTATTCAGACTGGGAAAAAAAACCCAAACAATCAAAACCAAAACTCCAAACCAAAAATAATAAGCAAAAAGGGTAAAATGAGGAAAATGCTTTGATATATGTGCATACCCCCTTTCTTTCAAAATGTTTCCAAAGGTTCTGGTGTACATTGTCTTTTATAGCAGCATGCTCTATGGAATAATTATGCAAATAACCACTAAGGAAACAAGCATCAAGTATTTTAATATATCAAAAATGTAAGGCCAAGCTTGAATTTTGGGTGGAGCATCTTGTTTTCAGCTTTGTTTTGGTTTCGGGAGACTTTTTTCTGAGATCAATCTAAGATGAGCTAAAATTTTGAGAACTCCTAGCTCCTAAATGAACAGTAATTTCTTCTCTAGTTTATGAATCATGTAGAAAGCTGTTGTCTAAATTCATAGACTAAAAATCTCACTCTTCTTATTAAAACCTATGTAATTGCCACAGTATTCGTTTGGTGGAACTGCTCAGGAAGAAACAACTGAAGTCAAACCTCAGACACTTTCACCTGTTACCTCTGCTCAAGAAACATTGCCTAGAAATTCTGAAAATATAAAACTCTACTAGGTAGTTCCTTATTTCTTAGGTCTGGAATCAGACTGTGTATACTTTTCCTGGCAACAGTGCTCAGAATTTGAGCCAATTTCATAATCTGGATGTGATGTAATACTTGGGTTTAAAACCTGAATTGAGTTTTTGCATGATATTACTTTTATCCTTGTGCTTAGTTTAAAGTACAACATATAAAACCTGTAGTAATCAAATAGAAAATTACTATCTATACAAGCTGTATATAAACAATTTGTAAATTTTTCTTCTTTGTTTAAAAACTAATTGTTTATAGACAATTATTGTTACATTATTTTTGGCTTTAAGGTTACATACAGAGAATTTAAAAAGGATCAGCTCAGGATTCAATGATTAAAAGTCTTTTCCAACCTAGAAAACACTATGATTCTACGTAAAGCATGTTGCAACACTGCTGTAAGAATCTATTTCTTATGTGCAACTTCTCAATGCCAGTGACGGTATTGGAAGACACATTAACTGAATGAGTCATCCTCTGTCTCCCCACAGATATGTTCATATTCTCAAAGAGGTAGTTCTCCAGTCCAAGCTCTTGAGAAACATTCCTTGCTTACAGATTAGCTTTTATATAAAAACATATTTATTTGCACACACCACAGAAAGATGAAACTCGGATTTTTCCTTGGCACAAGTGAGAATAAGTAGATTAAGAGTAATATTGTCTACAAACGGCTGTTGTAAGTACAGTTAGTAAAGTTGGGAAGTATTACTCCGATACTTCATGGGCAGTTTGCTATATGTGTGAATTATCTGCTACATTAAGTGCCTGAAGATTGAATGGGCATTTACTAAACGTAAGTAGGGTGGTATGTACCATTTCATTTAGCTTGTTCTTAAATGGGTAAAATAAGTACTTATGAAGTGTACTTAGTGCCTAGTTCCCATACTGTTTTACTTTTTCTCTCCTTTACCTCCACTTCTTCCCTCTCCACCACCTCCTACCCCAGGGTTTCATTCAGAACAACATTTAAGCCAATCCTTTAATTGTTTGGTTTTCTTTTGTTTGTTTGGTTTGGGTTTGTTTTTGTTTTATTTAAGTAAGCACACTCATTTCAGTGGCTCTTGAGCAGGCTTTTGAAGCTGAGCGTATGGTAAAGGTCTTTCTTGAACTAAGATGCTTTTTTAGCTCATCACAATTAAAACCATTATATCTTCTGAGGTTTAAGTATACGTTGCTATTTACTGCTGAGGAAATTCTTAAAATCAGGATGTAAATGTATAATCCTAATAAATGTTGAGATTTTATTAATTCCCCCTTACTTCCTAGGACTGATATTATTCTAAATGCATTACTCTACATAATCCTGATTTCCTAGGTTAAGTATTATTTTGTATGCCCTGGCCAATTGTTTAAACTCTGATAAAGATCAAAGGATCTGATAATTTTAGGGTTACCTTCTCTTAAAAGATGTGTAATGGTATCATAAATTATATCTGGAAGGAAATCTAACATAGAAAAACTAGAAATGTGTGGAGCATACTGCATGCTTTCATAAAAGTTATGTTTTAAGTAAAATCATTTGTATATGCAGGATTTTTTTTATCTGACAGCTTCTACTGGAAATACTAATATTATTTTAAATGTTTGGGGGGTTTTTACAAAAGGTAAATTACTTAATGGTTATTTTTGTTCAATTTATAATTTTCTTATTATGCGCAGGCTCACACTTTCATCTCTATAGCTCCAATAGTGTGCATGGTTCTCATTGCACGTATCAGCACAGCCTATTTTTAAAAGGTCTTTAGGGCTCATTTAGATTTTTTTGTAGGAAGATTATACAAGTATACATGGTTAGCGTAGCATCCAGCAATAGAGATCTGCAATAGAAGTCCATGCATACATTATTAGTCAGATTGCAGGAAGATTTGAAGCAGAAAAGATGTTAGCTCAGCATAATGAATGTCTGCCAGCCATTTTTTATAATGACTAGCTGCAGTTCTTATTGTATGTCAAACCTTATGCTGTGCTGTACTGTTAGGTTTCTTGTTTGGCACAATCAAATGATGTAATGTGTCCCTAGAAGTCTAGCTGGATCAAAGACATGTACAACAGGGTTGATTTTTTTCTGCCAGTAGTATTGCTGCATATGTTGCTAAAATTATAGTGCAGGTGATAACAAATACATAATCACTTATCATTTGTAGTGCATTGTTCCTGCTATGCAGTAAAGGCATTACAAGGATGGACAGCTCTGCTTGCCACAAAAGGAATGTTTAGATATTAAGTAGACCAACGGGTGTTCAAAAATCCCTTTATAATTGTAATATTGACCTATGCTCATTGACACAAAAAATCGAGGTGCTTTTCTTTTTGTGTGTTCATGAAATATGCCTTTTGTTTCTCCTTTTTAATTTTCCCCCTTTTTTTCACTGAACTGCTCATTAAAGAGCAAAGATTTCAAAGTAAGCCAGCAATCTAAAGCAGTAGCTGAAATGCAATCCAGTTTTGCCTATTTTGGGGACCATGTAAGACACGGGAAGCTCGCTTATGCCTACTCCCGATGTAAAATCTACAGCAGCACAGAAGGACAATAGAACTGTATGGTATGTGTATTCACTTTGGTGATAAATGCCTCATTCCTTCTTCAGAGGATTATTAAAAGAGTTCTCTGGAGGAATAAAATGGTGGAAGTCACACATTTAATAGCTCAGGTACAAAGAGTCAGATTGTGCCAGTTGGCAAAAGTTAGCAGGAAGCTGTCACAATAAATGGCAGCAGCTGCTCATAGTTCTAAAGAGTATGTCCCAGTCAGAACTGAAAACTGATGGCATCTACATTAATACTACCTTAATGGTCCATCTGCTGCTCCATAGGGTCCCTAGCTGCTGTATGGAGTCATAGGCATTTGACAGGCAGTCTCTGTATGCCAGACACACATTGTGCCAAATGTTTTAGGCTGCTTCGTATCATTCTGATCTGTCAAACTTTCCCTATCATTTATCAGGCAAGGGGTTATGAGGGATTTTTTTATTTTTCTTTTTTATTCCTACACATGATTGGCTTTTAGCAGTTGGGGCAGCTAGGAATTTGAAAGAAAAGTTATTTTGGTTACATTTTTTTTTTAATTGTAAGAATGTAGAATAACCTCAGCTGCTTGATAAACTGTATGCTATGTTAACAGAGCAGTGTGATAGACCCTGTAGAGAAATCACTAGCTATTTGCCATATCATTTAAATCTTTTTATTGTAGCAGGTAAAAAATGAAATACAAGTAACCATTAAAGAAATAAGAGTGTTTTGACAGGCTCACTAACACACATTTGCTAAGAAGCAGCTAATTTCTAAATACACTGTTGCATAAATATTTTTTAAAAAGCAGTCATACATGCATCTATAAACCTTCACAATTTTTAACAGTAGCGTTGCAAGATTTATTTAATTGATGATGAAGTTATTCTATAACTGTATATAGAACATATTCTATAACTATAATGGTTAATTCTTATGTAGTAAGATATCAGAATAAAACCTATTTTACCCCTGGAACATGAAAACTGTATACTTTCTTAGCATCTTTTATGTCATAATGTATGTACAATTTTAATTTATATAACATTCATATTATATTTTTTAAAGTATCAACAGTGTTAGAAAGGTTTGTAAAACTCTGCCACAATATTGTCTAAATGTGAAATTAAGCAGAGCTGTACCATATCTTTTACATTAAACTATCCACCACCTTTGGTCATTTTATATCTTACAGAAAAGCAAGTATCATTGTTTGACTGTATCTTGTTTCCAGAAGGCAGCCTATCCACATTAAAATTGGAAACTTTCACAATTTGTTTTTGTTTTGGTTTGGTTTGGGTTTTTTTTTTTTTTTTTGTGGTTGTATATTTCCAACAAAAATACATTGTCTCTTTAAATTTGCCATTTGTGCGAAAATGTTGAAGTTAGCACAGAAAATCACCCAGGATATCAGTAATGATCAAGGCATAAATGCTTAGAGAGAGAGAGATCAGGATGTCAGCAAAAATGTCACCACTACTTTTCGCAGTGCATGTTTTGATTTTCTTTGCTAGATTCATTCAAATCAGCCAGGTGCTTGAAATTGCATGATATTGCATTTTTTTTCTTCTTTTTTTTTGGACTGACTAAGCCATGAACTATGGAAAATCGGTGAATGACTCTGACTCAGTTTCTGAGGAGAGCTTGTAGGTTTTTCTCCTTTTTAGTTTCCTTTCAGTTAGTCATGAGAAAACTGGTCAACCATGGCAAGCACTGGACTCTAGTTATATTGTGCATGGTATCAGAGATATTTTGCATTGTTCTGTACTTCTGAATATAACTGCCTAATGACATTTTCTAAATGGAAAGCTGGCTTGTATTGCCCTGCTCTGCCACAATTTACTCTCTTTTCTTGTTGTATCTTTACTTGAAGATGCCACCTTATTCTGTTTCTTGCCTTTACTGCCCTGATATAAATAATAGGTTAAGTAACCTACACAGGGTTTATAAATGAGTGTGCAAGTGCTGGGAAGCCATTCTGCAAAGGAAAGTGTGTGTCCTGGCATTCGGAGTTGCATTCTAACTCCTCAGAAAGCAAAAAGGGCACATGCAGGCACAAATGCGTAGGCTGCAAACCAAAGGAAATTATGCCAATAAAGAGCCTGCAGCTCTAGGAAACTGCTATCAAAGACATCTCCTCTAATTTCCCCAAATTTACACAGCTGTCTTGATTCAGTGACAAATGACATATATAGTTAATGAATTTTAAGTGTAGGACTCATTAGCTGCTTTTAATTCAACAAAATACACATTTTTAGTGGTGAATAAAGCACCAGGGTATGGCTGTGTGTCTTGGTACCTCTTTGTCTGCCCCCTGGCTGTGCCTGGCTGGAACGAGAGAGCCAGGAGCAGGTCCATGAGGTCACATCCCCAGTGCCTTGGACATTGGTTTTACACAGGCTCATACCTGTGCTGTCTGATACTCCTGCACAGGACCTCTTGGGCAGAAGTCCAGGACCCCAAGACTGCAAATTAAAGGCGATCAGTGCAATTTTTAACAGCATTATAGATTTGCCTCAAAGAATTTTTTTCTATGTCCCCATTGAACAAAACATTAGATTTTCCCATGATTTTGAGCACAGTTGGGAATGTAAGTGGCCATTCAATAAGTTATGGTGGACCCTCTCTACAGATCTCTAGTCAGTACTCTCTTTGTAGGGTGCAGAATGGAGGGTGCTCCCTGCCTTTTGAGCTCATTCCTCTGATAACTGTGAGTTTACCTGCTCTTAGATCAGAACTTAATTAAATCTCAGACTTGATATCTATTTTATCCTGTACATCTAAAAACATATATGTGTTCTTGTGTGGGTTCTTTATGCACCAGAGACTTTAAAAGAGGCACCAGTTACCTCTGCCAGCTGTAACCAAACAAGATGTTTCAGCAACAGCTGCTGTAAAAATCCCTGCAGCCCTGCACAAGCGCTTAGCAGAGAAGTATGGTGAAAGCTGACCTGGAGAAGGTCTAAGGAGATGAAATAAGGAGCAAACAGAGGAGAGGGATTTGAGCAAGAAGAGGCTAGCACAAGGCAGAAAAGTGTTACCAAGCCACTAAAAGGGAAAATAAGACTCTATTTAGAGCCCTTTGTCTTTGTGTTATACGTCCAAGCTTTGCTATTTAAGAACAAATTTCACCCCAAGAAAACCAAAGCCAAACCTACCTATTTTTTCACCCATGCCTCTTTCTGCATGAGGATTTGTATAAATGTCTTCTGAGAGCATATTGCAAAGCATATCTAGAATGCTGTTACAGAACAGTAAAGGCACGGTTGCATGTGAGGTGGCCGTATGGCAATGGGGCCCATTCACACACAGAGAAGCAGAAAGCCCTGGAAGATGTGTGTATGTGCTAAGGCAGATGTCCTGTGTCAGATGTCTGAGCAAACACCTTCAAAGTTATCCAGCTTGCTACAGGAATTTAACATTGTGGTGTCAGTCTTTCCTGTTAAAATAAATAATAAAAACAAATAGAAAAAAATCCTGCTGTTCACCTGAATATGTTATTTGTCTTCACAATTGTAGATTTTCACCTAGTTTTCTACCATTGCCTTGTTGCGCTGATAGGTATCTGTTTATTGCCTTGGGGTATTTTTGTTTTAATTATGCCCCCATTTTGACAATTAGCTCCTTTTTACTAAATGTGCAGCTATTCAAAAAGTGTACAAAGGCTTGCTTGTGTGTGCAGCACAAATCCCAAAAGATGAACGCTCTACACTTGACATGAGCTAGTCCACGCACCAGGGCAACTTCTGTTGATATAAGAAAACAATTAAATCTTCATACAGGTATTCTACAAGACTTTTTAATAATTGTTTTCTGGAACTCAGCCTGCATTTAATGCAATCAGTTGAGGAAGTCTGGAAATCATTTATCTTCATTTGCTTGACTAGAGATTGAGTGATGGGACCAGATAAACTGCACATTGACAGGAGAGGTAGGGTCCATGCCTGAAGTTGTAGATAACAGTGTTTTTCCAGGTTTTTAAGCTGAAGAGCTGCTATGGATGGGAATTGTATATTCAATATATATAAAGAAACTTGCGAAAAGAAAAGAGAAAAGAGAAGAAAAGAGAAGAAAAGAGAAGAGAAGAAAAGGAAAGGAAAGGAAAGGGAAAAGAAAGAAAAAGGAAAAGAAAAGAAAAGAAAAGAAAAGAAAAGAAAAGAAAAGAAAAGAAAAGAAAAGAAAAGAAAAGAAAAGAAAAGAAAAGAAAAGAAAAGAAAAGAAAAGAAAAGAAAAGAAAAGAAAAGAAAAGAAAAGAAGAAAAGAAAAGAAAAGAAAAGAAAAGAAAAGAAAAGAAAAGAAAAGAAAAGAAAAGAAAAGAAAAGAAAAGAAAAGAAAAGAAAAGAAAAGAAAAGAAAAGAAAAGAAAAGAAAAGAAAAGAAAAGAAAAGAGGAAAGGAAAAGAAAAGAAAAGAAAAGAAAAGAAAAGAAAAGAAAAGAAAAGAAAAGAAAAGAAAAGAAAAGAAAAGAAAAGAAAAGAAAAGAAAAGAAAAGAAAAGAAAAGAAAAGAAAAGAAAAGAAAAGAAAAGAAAAGAAGAAAAGAAAAGAAAAGAAAAGAAAAGAAAAGAAAAGAAAAGAAAAGAAAAGAAAAGAAAAGAAAAGAAAAGAAAAGAAAAGAAAAAAAAGAAAAGAAAAGAAAAGAAAAAAAAGAAAAGAAAAGAAAAGAAAAGAAAAGAAAAGAAAAGAAAAGAAAAGAAAAGAAAAGAAAAGAAAAGAAAAGAAAAGAAAAAAGAAAAGAAAAGAAAAAAAAGAAAAAAAGAAAAAAAGAAAAGAAAAGAAAAGAAAAAAAAAGAAAAGAAAAGGAAAGGAAAGGAAAGGAAAGGAAAGGAAAGAAAAGAAAAGAAAAGAAAAGAAAAGAAAAGAAAAGAAAAGAAAAGAAAAGAAAAGAAAAGAAAAGAAAAGAAAAGAAAAGAAAAGAAAAGAAAAGAAAAGAAAAGAAAAGAAAAGAAAAGAAAGGAAAGGAAAGGAAAGGAAAGGAAAGGAAAGGAAAGGAAAGGAAAGGAAAGAAAAGAAAAGGAAAGAAAGGAAAGGAAAAGGAAAGAAAGGAAAGGAAAGGAAAGGAAAGGAAAGGAAAGGAAAGGAAAGGAAAGGAAAGGAAAGGAAAGGAAAGGAAAGGAAAGGAAAGGAAAGGAAAGGAAAGGAAAGGAAAGGAAAGGAAAGGAAAGGAAAGGAAAGGAAAGGAAAGGAGAAAAGGAAAACTAAAGTCCTCATATTTCTGCATGTTTTATAGTGATTTGAAGAGTGAGACATTTAACCTGTAAGCTCATTGATAATGACACTTGTAACCTAAACATTATGTTAAGTGCAATCAGTTTTAACGGACTTTGTTCAAGTGAAGGCCTTAAAGGGGCTTTGATTTACGAACATATAGCCTTTATTGACATTGGTAACATTCACAGCAAGTATTTTGTGCAAGCTATTCTACTAATGAGCTATCACATAAATACTGACTATGTATTCAGAGGGAAAAACCTCACTAGGTAATGATTTAAAGGTGTTTTTGGTATGAGTTATCAAACTAAAGAGCAAAAAGTTTCCAAAAGAGATGCTAAAAATGCAAAATCAGAAAACTGTAACTATCCAATACATCAAATCTTTAGTGGTAGATCAATAAAATTAAAAAGAACATGTGCACTAGACAAAAGCTATTAAAAGGCACATGAGGAAAAAATCTTTAATGGTGAAATTTTGACTTAGACTGATATGTCTTTAATTTGCATAATTCTGCATGCATAGTGTGCAAGATAGTGAGATCTTATGTCTTCATTATATCTGAACTACATCAGCTAGCAAATTGTCAATTTGAATTTTGAATTACACTACACTTCAGAAATTATCACAAAGTAATATCTTTACAATATTTCTGTTAGATGAAGACTTGGAAAAAAACCCAAAACAAAACACCAGTTTGCAAGGAAAAAAAAAAAAAAAAAGCCAGTCTTACTTGTCTGTCTCCCTATGTACTCAGTCTTCCTTTTTCAGGTTTTTTAACTGATAACAATAGCTGATAATAAGAACTGATGGCAGACCAATGTAAGGTGTAGCTTGATTTATCAGCCTAAGCCTAAGCTGTTTTTTCTCTTGAACTTCAACTGCTCACTGAAAACAAAGAAAAATACATTATTTTGCTGGGTTTTTTTGTCAATCAGTACTAGAGATTGTCTTTATCTTCTTTTACTATTGTACACGTATTCAGAGTCTAAAAATAGCATTTCTATTCCCTTGTACTTATTCATCTAGGATTATCTTTCTTATTTGTACACAAGATGAAAAATTGCATAGGACTCTTTTCGTTTATATATGGGACCTGATAGCTAATGGTCCTGGTTATTAAAAGGATAATTTTAATTGTGGGGTCAAAATGATAAACCTATGAATAAGAAGGGTGTTTTCTGTGTATCTTCAGGTCTGGTCACATCTTTCATTAAGGACTCGCTAACCGTATTTATCAACTGGCCAATGAAGCCTAGTCTTTGAAGCAGCTTTTTCATCAAGTTTATTTGAAGATTTGCATCCTTGTGGTTATAATGTGAAGTTTGTTCCTAAACATGTTGCTGTAAAAGCTTGGAAGCTTGTTTTCAGTCTGAATTTATTTATGACCAATTAATCCCATTTGGTTTTCTTCCTGTATTCTTGTACAGGATATTTTTTCTTCATTTTCTTTCCCTCTGCTCTTCTTTTCTGATATACATAGAAACCCTTTTCCCACCCTCTCCCCTCATTCACCAGTTTGTTTTTAATTAAGCTTAACAAACCACATAATTGCAGTATTTTTGTAAAATAAGTTCTCTATTTTTCTGATCATCCTAGTAGTCATTCTCTGCAAATGTTCCACTTTGGATTAATCTCTCTTGAAATGCATAACCAGAATGTCATGCAATACTTCAGATTAAAGCAACAAGTACTTGGAGCAGTAACATTAATGCTCCCTTGGGTCTAATAAGAACACATTTTAGGATTATGTTTGGCTCTTTCATGGCTGCCTTACACTGGTGCCTTAGTCAGCCTGTGACCAAGTAGTGCAAAAAAGGAACAGAAGGAGATCTGGTTGTTTCCAGCTGATGAGTTGGTGTATGCTTGGTTTATGCAATTACATAGCCAGCTGCTTGGAATCTGTCATTTGCAGGAAAATTCAAGAGGCAGCAAAGAGTACGCATAGAAGACTGAAATTTGGGCTCAAGTGCAAAATGTGAATGTGAGTACCTAAAGCATCCAACAACCAAGCCTGTTGCATGACTGTAACATAGAGAAGGAACATCTGTAAAGTGTGGAAATGAATGTATGTCTGGATTTTGAATTTTCAGTGAATTTTAAAGTATTTAGCTTAGAGTAGAGCATGTTTCTCCTACTTTAAAAACAAACAAACAAAAAAAAAAACAACCAAAAAACAAACCCAAACAAACAAACAAACAAAAAAAAAAAAAAAAAAGTGGCTTTGAAAATAAGATGTATCCACAGTCTGAATAGCACTAATGTAAGGGCTATGAAATGTTCTGAATCTCTGTATGTCCCATGATGTCTATTTTTAACCAAGGCTTGAGAAGCATCTGCATGATGTCCATTGAATGATGATTAACTTCATCGATGAACTGCAACTAGCCAGTTGAGGGTACGTTTACTGAAGAAAAATCTGTTGTGTCTGTCTCTTTCTAGCCCTTCCAAGTATGGAGTATTGGTGCAGAATGCTAGTAATTATCTAGCAATCTATGGCTGGATTAAACCAAACTTTGGTAAATCAAGATGGTTTAACTTATCAGTGTTAGAGGCATGGCAGGCAATTTAGTGAATTACAACTCCTTTGTTTACGACTCCTTTACAATTTCCTTTATTATGATTGTATTATGTTTTCAGACAAGAATGAAGCCAGTCCTTATGGCTAAATCTAGCCCAGTAAATTAAATCTTCTGTAATGGAGTTTAATGAGGGACCAACATCTCTGCTGGGAAACTGCTCAAACTGCATAGGCTTGTACAGAGTCTGCTATGACTCTTTGCACCAGCACCACTAGGGAGCTGTAGCTGGCAGGGACCGAAGCAGTTCTGACCATTTAACAGTGCAGCCGGTTAAGTTGCTGTGCTCAAGACTGAACAACTGGGTGTGGGAACGGGGTGAGAACAGTGGCAAAAGAAATCTGATCCAGACAGCCCAAATCCAGAAATTAAGCAGAAGTTTTCATTAGAAAACATGGATCTTCAAAAAAATTATAGTACTTCTTCACTGTGAGGGTAGTGAAGCCCTGGCACAGGTTGCCCAGAGAAACTGTGGCTGCCCCATTCCAGGCAGTGTTCAAGGCCAGGTTGGATGGGGATTGAAGCAACCTGGTCTAGTGGAAGATGTCCCTGCCCGTGGCATTAAGAGATGCCTTTAAAAGCTTTAAGGTCCCTTCTAACCTAAACCATCCTCCAATTCTCATACTTGACTGCATTTAGTTTTCTGGACATTTAAACAGACTTCTCTCATTCTACATGCAAATGCATGCCAAATGGATGAGGTAAGGGAATAGTCCAGTACTTATCTCTCAAGATTATTGAAGTTCCTCCTGAACTAGGCAGGGCAGGTGAATGATGTAGTTTTTTCTGGGAACACAGTACCAAACAGGCCGCTGGATATTTTGGACGTACTGGTTCTCTGATTATTTCAATCAACTGCAAACTGGGATATTTTTTTTCTATAAGAGAAAAATCATTGAAAACCTTTTCTGCCCATCTCTAATTTCATTTTAAGGGTCTCATTTTTAACAGAAATTATGAATATCTCTTTCACACTCTCGAGGAGTGAACCTTCATTCTTCACCCTTAGTCCTGCCAGAAAGGGAGAGTGAGCTGCCAATATCTTCTAGCAACACTTAAGAAAATATGAGAAGAAATTGGCCTTGTTTTTTACTTAGAAAAATGTACATAACTTTTCCATGAATCCAGGCCTATTTTAGGACAGACAGACTTATAAAAATACCTCACATTTTTATGCATAGTTTATGTATATATAATATATATATATATACACATATGTATATCAGATATTGCTATTGTGCCCAGCTATTTCAGGTCTGCTTGGTTAAACTGGATAATCTCTACACAAAGAGGGGTACTTATCAGGACTCTGCACCAAAGGTCTTGCTCAATATGTTTGTCTCTCTACATATTTAACATGGTATTTTTTACTGATATTATGAAGATTACATCAGTTTCCAAACAGTATATATTTTTTAAAGATTACTCATTGCCTAGTGGTTAACATTTTCACACTGTATAACATTACAGGCATTTTCTCTGAAACTGTCAGCATTTTGTCAGCCAAAGCGAGCTTTAATAAAAGTCAGACTCTGACAATTTTCTGGAATAACCCAGAGCACAGCTCTAAGTGTCTATGTGAACAGGATGTGAAGGTTGGATCTCCTGATGAAAATTAGCGTGAGCCACTGCTGCACTCGGCTGACACCTACATTTCAGTTTCCTCTGTGCTGGTGCATGCTATCAGGTCTAGGCACTTAGAAGGAAGCTGTCACTCACTTTAGCTAATCAATCAAAGTTTGTCACATTCCTGTATGTTTTCACTAAAAACCCAAACTGGGACACCAGATGTGGTGAATACATGGACAGTCTATGTTTTTGTACAAAAACATCTGATGTGACAAAAGAGCAATGAAAAGCAAGTTTGGCTTGGAGTACATGCTTTTTTTGTCACATGCACACTCATGAAATGTTTTCATTACCTATATCTCTCTGAGACTTCCGTCACTAATTTAATTTGAGAAAACATTCCCCAGCTATTTTATTGCAAATTGTGTCTAGCAAATTGTTTTTGCTAGTCTTTCATAGTAGTTAGAAGAAGAAAGCTTGGTTGAGGAATAAATGAAGCATTTATTAATATGTCTCTTCTCTAGACTCTCAATTTGCAACCAAATTATTAGATACTGCTGATAAATAAAACTAAGACGCTTTTCTGAAAGAACATAAGTTATTTTGACTCTGTGCTGCCCCTCCTCACCACTTCTTCCTTTCATTTTTCTTGTCTGTCAGGCAGCAATAGCTGCTTCCATATTGCCCTATAAAGTTCCTTCTGAGCATTTATAGGTGAAACTCTCCATATATTGCCAAAAACTCCCACTGCAGTCATTTATAATAATGTAAATTGTCATGAGACCTGTGCAGAAAATGCATGAGATGGTGGCAAAGAAAGGGAGGTGTTTAAAATGACCCTTTCTGTTAGAGGGGATGAGAAAAATACAAACTGTTGGCACTTCTGCATAGGATAAACTTTTATGTCAGCTGTCTACTTACAGGTGTGCTGTTAGTGTAAGTTTTCAGTGGTACTCTGCAGTCATAATGTCTTGAAAATAACAAGTGATTTAGCTTCTTAAGAAGCAACCTTAACAGCTTTACTCTTCATTTGGAAAAGAGATTGAAGAGCAGTGACAGGTAGACACTGAAGGGGAGAAAAATCTCTATATTGATCTATTACAGAAACCTTACAGCTGCAAATATGACACTCATGTTGATTTTTACTGGGATCCCATTCCCTAAATCCACAAGTACAAGTCATATATTTGGGAGCTGTTGACACCTACTGGGAGGGCTATTCATGCTCAACACCTGATACTAATTTCCCTTCCTTATGTTTAGATTAGATTAACTATGGGCCTAAATGCACCTACTGAAAACATTAAAGTTTTTGAGGGGCTAGCCTATGTAGTTTTGATGTGATAGTTTTTGTGTTGCTCTCTCAAGATTAGAAGTGTTTTCTGCAAAACCTTTGAATATGTGTTGCTCAAAAATACCTCTTTATTAAGACATCAGCAGAAACTGAACAGGAAGTACAGAAGTGGCTTAGAGGCTGGATGAAGAGAACAAAAATAATCATGACAAAAAAAGGAAAACAAGTAAAGCATCCTCCATCAAGAAAAGTAGCAGATTTAGGCTTGGCTTCTTAGGAGAAGAGTGTTTTCCTTTCTCTAGCAATGCTATCTTCCCCAATTTCATAAAAATTCAGCATCAGGCTTATAAACTGTCTGCTTTTCCCATTTGTTGTAAATGCAGTTGTGTATTTGCGGGTGTTTGCAACATGGTTCTCTGCTCACTGAACTTCAGCAGCTGATGCAGACTGATGGGCAGGTCCCCAGATGCCTGCAGGCAAGCCTGGCTTTTCTTGGAGTAAGGGGAGGCCAAGAGTGGTGAAATATCAAGCAAAGTCCCAGACTTTACACCATTCTAGGAAAAAAATTGAATTGTTCTGGTACAGCTGTACCTTCAGACCGCTGTAACCCTTGACGTTAGAAAGCAGTAGGACCTGGAGCTGTGCTTAGTCCACCTTGCATAGGATGGAGAAGTGTTGATAAATCAGGGGACAGAATTTCTGAAGTATTCAGGTACATTCACACTGCTTCTGCCAATACTGGCAGTAGGCAAGCTTCTAGGTCTTTTTTGCTTCCATTAGTTCTCTGTTTAGATGAAAAATGCCACTGCTTTTAATGAAGCTATGAGGCTAAATTGATCCAATTAAAGAAACGTTTGCAGACAGCAAAGTCATGTGAATAAACAGCCACATTCTGCTGTTTCCCTCCCTGCCATGTCCTCATCCCGGTTATTCTGGTCCATACTTTCAAATTGATCCTTAAACTAGAGCACACTGTGAACTTTCTGTCCAGCTGCAAGCTGTCTGAATCTGACAGCCTGATCTGAATGCACAAGCAGCTGATTATGTGCATAAACAGCAAATACATGCAGTTTTGGAGGCTAGTTCTGAAAACTTGACCTGTAAATGCAATAGGTCAATTCAATACATTCACAATTCTCTTACCTTTTGTGTTTATTCCTGTCTTTCACAGGGCATATAGTGGTGGTTTGTGGTGGTGGTTTGGTATTTTTTTCATTATTTATTTTAATGACTGAGTCTTTATCTTGTTATGTGAACAAGCTTATACTAATATTGTCATTCATTTTGAATAGAAATGAGAAAGGAAAAGGTTCTAATTGATCTCTTCATTCAAATACATATAAAATAAACATGGGTAATGATGAGTTATAGTCAGATCTCCTGGTAGAAAAGCTGAGAGAGAATTTTTATGAGAATGGATCTCTCCTTGACAGATTTTCAGAGCTTCATGTTTTTTTCATCCAGGTTGAAAATAATTTATCTCCTTATTTTAGCATTGTGTTGCTTCTGGTCCTAGCCTAAGCAATAAGGAGAAAAGGTGCATAATAACAACTGATATACAGAGCAATAATTTGAAGTGTTATTTAATTCCGACTCCTGATGGTGGTGCAAGTAAAAACCTTTCTTGTATTGTAGTTCATACAGACAATACGTGGGTTTTGTAATGTGTGGCTCAGCAGCTGATTTTTCCATTTGTAGTTCAGATTTATTTTTCTTTTTTTTTTTTTTTTTAAACAGCTGACATATTTTGAGTTAGATACACTCATATATATTCATAAGACCCTTAGAAAAAGTTTTGACATTTAAGGTCCTACCCTTGGAAGTGGGTTTTTATGATGCTGAAATCCTGGTCAGCCTGGACCCACTTAGCAGATGGAGAACTGTTAAGTCTCCACAATGAACCGTTAGTAATATACTCAGTTGCACCTTTTGTTTGTTATTTTTCACTTGGTTTAAAGTTTTCTCTGTCAGAACCACAACCTTGAGAGACATCTTGCCCCCTGAGAGTTGGTAAAGACTGTCCAGGTTATGAGGAGAAAAGAATAAAACCAAATTGATATCTATTCATTTTAGTGCAGTACCTGGCTCCTTTTTTCTGTTTCTTGGTAGAAAATTAAACATTTCAAGACTAATTCCAAAACCAATGTGTATATTAAATACCTGATGATCAATCTTATTTGACAAATTCGACACTAGTATAGAAGAAAGTCAGATTTTTTGTGTCATGCTTGAATGGCTGAGTCTTGTATTTTTCACTTGATGGTAGGAAAATTCAAGTTCACCTTACTGCAGACTCATAAGAAACTTTTGTTTCTGCTTATTTAAAAACCTACCAAGACTGGTGCCATGTGCTTATCCGGAGCTAGGAAATTGGTTACCTAATTGATCAAGCCTGTTCTGATACTGGAGTCCTGGTATGGTCTTGTATTGAAGAAAACACTATTTTCACTGCAAGTCTTATGTTCCTTTTTTGTTTATTTTCTTATTGTAGTAGCTAGGTTCCAGTGGACTGAGAGATAAGAAAATACAGATTTTTTTGTTTTCAGTTAATGAAGCAGTTAGTTGCTCATTATTTTATCCCAATGGACCTAAAACCTATCCAGTAATATAGTCACAGTAAAATAATTTTAATTCAAAATAGAAGTTAAAGGGTTTTTTAAATTTATTTCAGAATATGCTTATCATAATTTTTATTACTGCTGTATGTAATTCCTCTCAGCCTTACTATTGCTCTGTACTTTAAATGATTAAAATATCCCAATTGAAAATTTTCAAAAGTCGAATGTTATATTCAACCATAAATCAGTTTTTCTTTTGACAATAAACACGACTATGTGTCAAAGCAAATTCTGAAGTCTTGTACAAATTGTATGTCTCATTTATATGAGGATTGCTAATTGTAAAAGACTGTGTGCACACTTAAAATGGTACACCCTATGAACCAGTATATTGATTTGAGTATTTGAAGCAGATATGGTTGATCGGTTTAGGTTAAACAGAAAATCAGAGGCTGTCCAGCTATATGCTTACAAACACAGAAGTTTATCTGTTCAGTGTCTGTTTCATATTTTTGAATGAAATATCGTCAGTCATACTGAATCTGTACCTACTGTAGAGTGCTTTGTTGCATTAGTTAAGCTGAACTGATATTGTTGAAGTTGCAAAGCTAACTTCGTATGGTTTTCATCCTTCCATTAAGGTAATATGGTTCTGCAGAGCCAAACTCAAACACTGTGAGGTTTTTTTTCATCTGGAACTTTAGCGGAAAATATTTCTCTCTTTAATGTTTGGTCTAGGCAGGATTATGAGAGAGCCTGAGAGAGCACGAGTCTTGTCATGTGCCAGGATCCTTTGCTCTGGCACAGATGAGAACAGCAACAGGCTCTAATACACAAGGTTTACTTCGAACAGCCAAGTAACTTCATACATTCAGCTAGAGTTGTGTGAAATTAATCTAAGCTCATTACAGCTTTTGTCAATTTAACTTAATGTGCTCATCTCCTTTGCCATTACCAGCTGTAGTGTAGAAGCTGAGCTGCAGCTAATGTATGGAGAAGAAGAAAATGTAGCATTATTAGGTGAAAAACTGAACCTCATATTAGAGAATGAGATCCTTGTATCCTAGAAGTGAAAGGAAGAAGGAAAGACATATTTTCAGGAGATAATTCCACTATTGAGAAAGACAGAAATTCTTTATCCCAGTGAGGAGCAGGAAGCTGAAGAAGGTAGCAGGTCTCCTTGAAAATAAAAGGTATCTTTGGTTCAGATAAATTGTTTGGCAAATTTCCCAGTAAAGCTTTCGGGATATTTTCATTTCAGAAATCTCCAGTTATTTTGGAAATTGTTTTAGATAGGCTTTGGTTTTGACACAGGCTGACTCTACCCATGTGGGGTATTGTGCCCCGAAAGAAACTGGACTAAATCTAACAGTTTGGATCAGTGTCTAGAATATGGTGATCACAGAGTCAGTAGAAATTAAAAGTGGGCACATTTAATGTGGACAAGTTAATATGTTCCTATTTGAACAATTTGACTTTTTTTTTTCCAATGTATAGTTTTTATCTCTTTCTCCATATTATTTATTCCCCCACTAGAACGGTATGCGTGCACAGACCATTTTCAGATTTTCAGATAGTATGTCTGCACAGGCCATTTTCAGATTTACAGATGAGGTGAATTGGTAATATATGTAGGACAATGCAAGAAAAAAGTTTATTTTTGATAATGTTTGCTTTAAAATGACTGCTTCTACAATTAATTTTCATTCTATGGAAATTACTTGCGGACAAAATAAAAAAATTAAGTTCTCTGTTTGTGGAAAAGAAGTATGGAGTACAAACAAAGATGGAGAAATGAATGGAAGTAATTTATTTTCCACATAATTTTGCAGCAATTTATTTCAGCTAGCATTTCATTTTCTTTAAATATCTGTATATAATTTGTTAGTAATTTATGACTTTATATCGATAGCAATCAACATTCTCAATACAACCATGTTTGGCCTCTTCCCCTCTTGTAGAAAAAAAGACATTGCATTTTATTTCTCAATAATAGTTCCTTTGTCCTTAGCAAAAAGAAGAAGAGAAATTAAACTACATTTTCATGACAAAGAAAAGGTCTTATTTTTAAGCTTCAAAAAGAGACGTTCACTATTCCTGGAAAAACTGTCACATAATTTGATTTCTTCCTTTTCTTACCTCCTACCTCCACACTTTTTCTATATAAGCTCAGGTCACTATGGTGCAGGATCTCCTTTTTTCACTTAGCTGTGATAGCTAAAGCTGAACAGCTTCTGTGTTCAAATGGAAATATAGTTTCATAAACTTTTCTCTAATTACAGCTGGAGAAATGAAACTTATTTATTCAAGTATTTTTTTAGATTGTTTATTGATCAAAAATAATTTTCTTCAGAAACATGAAAACATTTTTCTACAAAATATTTTAACATGAAATATTTTTCCAAGTCTTATTTTAGGTTTCAAAATGTAGCCTGTGTTTTTGGCTTTGTTTAGTTTTTAAGTTAAAACTTGTGTCTGAATTTATATCTAAGGTTTAATTTTACTAAGTTAAGTTTAAATGGGTAACTTTAACGTTTTTAATAAAGTGTAGTTTTCCTAAACAGTTGTTAGTGAAAGAAATATCACCTCTAGAGGGCAGTGTTAAATTATTTGAGATTATTGTTTTGTATTTTATTATGCAAACTACTGGATGCATGATTAATTGACCCTCATCTGGAATTTTTAATGGTAATTTTAAAGTAATGTTCACATATATAGTCATTAAATATCCTTAAAAATAAACTTTGTTTCAGATCTTCATGAGAAATGTACATGGTCCTGTGAACTTTGTCTGAACAAGAAACTGGGATGGCTTCAAGCCGCAGTTTCCAGCAGTTCATAGTGGCATTTCTCTGTTTCTGTTTTGTAGCATTAACCATTGTTCTTTCGCCCATTTACTTCATACCAGTGTACATCAGATTTATTGTTAAATTCATACCTTCATTTGATACATACAAATGGAAAAGCTAACATGTCATTTACTGAAGTCTTTACCAGTCAAAATCTGAAAATTTCTGAATGCCATAAATAGTTATGGCATCCCTTGCTTATTTTCTCTTCGTTCCAAAAATAACATACATTAAAAAGACATTGCATGTGCTGGAGTAAAATTATATTGAAACAACGATGTGAGTTGTATAGTCATCTTCAGGGGCTTTAGTTTACTGAAATGTTTAGTAGAACTTTTTGAGTTAGGAGTGTTAATGGTATGCAGTGAACAGGTTGTCAGACACGTTACTCTCAAAAATGGCTCCTGCTTAACACTTCTGCTTAGTCACCCCTTCAAGATAAGTGTCGACCCTTTCTTTCTGTAGCAGTATATCAATTCAACATCCAAAAAGAAAATGTAGCTTCATTTCAGTAATGATCTTGGATGATGCAAATTAAGCATATATCACAAATGACAGAACAATTATAAAAGCAGTCTTAGCCCCATGTGCACATCTTACAGACATGAAGAGAAATGGATGAATTCTATACCCCATGCAATTGTACTGAATTGAGCAAACCAGGATGGAAACTGTGAGGCTGTTGTGATACGTAAGCACAAACCAGCATTTTTTTCTCATCAGTGCTGTTAGTCTTCCCCCTATAGCCCAAGCTGCGTTAAGAGCTAACAATTGAGTTCATGCAACGCATCAGTGGGAACTCAGTGAGCTCCTTGTACCTTCCCTTTGTCAGAAAGAGAGAGGAGTAGGTTAGATTTTCATTTTGGAACAGAAATGGACAACATAACACATCTACAGCACATGCACTTACTCCATTACCTTGAAGAAGGGCACATTTTTCTAATTCTGTGTGGTCCAGAAAGTTTTGTCGCAGGCCTGTATTTCACCTCAAGACCCATGCGCCCCAACCTTAGTCATGTAAGAATATGAACATTAATTTTGACAGATCAATGTTATCCTGTTAATAACAAATTTCATTAGTTATTTTGCGCTGGATGTCCTTTCTGCTGTTTCCTAGAAGCTGTAACGTAAAGCTTATAGAAAGTTTTGACAAGCACACATATACACAGTCAGGTTTTGTTATAACAACAGGATTGGCTAAAGGAGTTTCCTGGAGACAGAAACTAACTTTTAACTGAAAAGATGCTGATTGTTCAAATGTTTGGTTGAAAAGTCTTGTAAGTAATTGAGAATAGCTGTTATAAGCACTTCTCAAATGCTCTGTACTACCACTAGTGGAAATACACAAACCTTTTCGTTTTAGACATGTATATTAGTACAAGTTTAGTAGTCCGCACTTTATGATCGCAGAAATTTTAGCTGGCGGTTACAGTAAGTACTCTGTATGTGTATATATAAGTGTAAATGCACAAGCTTTTTCTTTAATCTTCAGATCTTGTGAGAGTATTTAAACTCCTCCTGCAATAATTCATGACTTCTCAAGACAGAGATCTGAGCCAGACTAATAAAGAAGTGGACTAGGAAATCATGGTTTCACTCAGCCACTACAAACATACAAACTGATCTTGAAGTGCATGAAAATTCAGTGTGGGATGCAATGCAATTCTGGTTTCTAATCACAAGATTTTGTTAGCTTGTTAAGGTACAGCAAGAACTCTGGTATTCCTGAGGCGGTCGTTTTGTTGAGTTAGCTTGTTTTATGATGACATTCATATTAAATTTGTGTCTCAAATGAACTCATAAAATGAGAGAGAAAATCACTTTTCTAAATTTATTTGTGTTAGGGCTTTGCTCATAGTTTAGTTATTCTATCTCACTAGAAATCAAATGAGTGCTCAATACGTTTTGAAGAAACATTCAAGCAGCTAGAACTAGATGAATTTTATGTCTTTCAGTGTGACTCCTGAATCTGAATTTAAGTTGGATAACCCACACTCATTTAGAAAAAAAAAAACAAAGCTGTAGACAGAGGTGCTTGTGAGACATTCTGGCAGCATGTATTTCCTCCTGTCCCCCAAAATAAATATATGTATATACACATACACACTTATATAAAACATATATATATACACATATATAATGTCAAAGAACTTGATTCTGAAGTATTGTGGTAGCAGCCTAAATTTTGTGGAAACTTTTTTTATATTCTTTGGCATAATTTCCTTTTCATTTTCATTGACTGCCATTGTATGGAGACATTTTAAGGTGTGAAATAATAAAGTGATACTCTATAAAGATTGTCAGTTGTACCATGACTTCATACAGCTGAAAACCGACATAGGATCGTTTCTGGTAAAAGTTGTAGCCTAAAAAGAATTCATTATTGGATACCTTGATAGTTGCCAAGACCTTCTATTTTTATTAATTTTTCCTAAGACTGTAAAGGTTTCTTTTATTTTAAATTCCATCCTGCAACAAAATATGAGGATTGTGTATGTTATTCTGAACAAACTATGAAATCAATATACAATCTTAGATATTGGAGGGACATCACTGTACACTAGTTATTGATGCGCTAAAGTCATTTACACCTGCCAGAGAAGATAGATTATGAGACTGTTAATTTAACTGGCAGTGAGTATAGGAAAATAACTTCTCATATAAGCCCACAGACAGTTATCTGTGAAGTTTTTATGCATATTTTGTTCGGCAAGCTATACAGTTCTGACAGCTACGAATCACTTTTAATCTGTCAATTTCAAAGGTTGTCATCAGAAAGTTCAACTGAAGGAGAGTGTCTGTTTGACTCATCTTATAATGTAAGATGATTACTGTTTGTCACATTTACAAATTATCCTATTCTTAAAAAAAAAATAAAGCTAAGCTGTTTAGCATGGTTATTGTGTAATTTGAAAGGCAGGATGCGATAATGCATCTAAAATAGAAATATACAGTTGTGTAGTGAAACTTGTCTGCTAATGGATGGCATACAGCAATAGCAATAAAAACAGAGATGTTTTTCTTTGCAATAACTCTTCATATACATAAAAATATGTAATGAAAGGAAAAATATAAAAACTGCTGAATGTTTACTTTTTTCCTGTGATGCACAGTAGAGATATAAACTCTACAACAGATGACAAAATTCCAAAAGACAACTGTGATCCTCCAGATACAAAACTGGTTGGGTTTTTTGTTTTACTTGTGTGTGATACTGATCTTGCAAATAGACTAACAAGACCTGGTGTAGCTCTATAGCAAGTTGCCTTATTTGAAGAATTTCTTGGGTAGGCTTTATTGGGGGTGTTGAGGTTTTGTGTTTTCTTAAGCTGAAGTGTCATGCTTTCTTGGAGTAACATGGTCAAGTCAATACCCTTTGCCCTACAGGGTTGTTCCCACACCAGTGGTGTTTTCCGTACTGTACACTTGTTCTTCAGTTTTGTGAATTTATAGGACTTGCCTCAATGACTCTACAGAGCTTTGAAAATGGCAGCATGTATTACTCTTCTTCATTTAGCTGGGTATCGTGTATATAATAACTATGCGCAAAACAGTAAACACAAATGATGATGTAACATGATTGTTTAGCAGAAAAATAACTCAATAACTGAATAACAAATCTTTGCAGCTAGATATAAAAAGTAAAATAATTTTATTGACTCGACAGTGATTTTCACCCAGAAAAACTAGTTTATCTATAGTTTGTTCTGCTAATCCTGGTCAAGTGGAAGGCAGCCCTGCCCATGGCAGGTGGTTGGAACTGGATAAACTAAACCCAAATAATTCTAGGATTCTGTGATTCTTCTCAACAGCTTCTAATGAGCTCCTTTTACACTGAGCCATGCAGATTGACAGCAGGGATTAGCGAAACATACCACTGCTGTTGGGAATGGGTCACATGCATCTTCAGTATCCAGTTTTCAGCTGTTTCACATGCTTGGAGCCATTTCAAGCAGGATATGAGAATATGTCTACCTTTCTATACTGTACAGACTATAAGATTCTTTTACCTCCTCAAAGCATTTATTTAAGCAAGTAAGCAGTTGTGCATTTAAGTTTATACGGTTCAACATTTATCTTATATGGAGGAACTGCATTTTTATTTCTCTTCTCTGCAAGGTGTGTTTAGTGGCCTACCATGCCTTTATTAGGACAAATCTACATTTTTAGCCATTAGCTTGGTACCTCTTCCTGTACAAAAAGACAAAAATCTTTTAAGGCATTTTTATAATAAATGAAGTTGGGGAGGTTGCATTGTTGCATTGTATCAGAGAGGATATCTGCTTGATATCTAGGTCTCTTTTTGAAGAAAACAATTCGAAAAATACCCTTAAATCCTTTTTCCTAATTTTTCCTGTCATTTATTTCCTCTGTCCTGCTATTTGGTCGCTGCAAACCTAGCTTTTACCTCTAGGCAAGAAGGCAGGCAAGCATCCCTTTCTGGAACTAATGTCAATGTATTTTCTTATTGGCAAGTAAATGGTGCAGTCTATATGTTGTCTCTTTAGGAGAGAGTTCCTACATCAGCAACTTTGTGATACTTTGTTCTGAAATTTAGGCCTATACATAACCCCTTCCTGGCATCTCTTAGGAGAACCTAAGTCTGTCTTTCTGCAGTTCCATGCAAAGCATGAGGGCGCAGCTGCAGTTTCCCTGAGAAAAAAAGCCTTTTAAATTAGTATCAACTGATTGGGTGTTTTAAAAGAAAGATTTTTTTTTTTTTTTTTTTTTTTTTTTTGCGACCAGTGTCTCTTGGTAAATGTTAGCACAGCATATGGAAATGACACTAGGTAATACTTTAACTCAAGCTATTTTTTAGACACACAGATAATCAGAGGAATAAGAACAGAAAACCAGAATCCCTTCTAACTTCGACTACAGGGCACAATAAGGTTTTGATGGTGCAGGTATGTTTTCAAAAACTTTCTAAGCAATTTCATATTTCTCATCAGAAGTTTTTATTGCACATTTGTTACTGGAAACTCTTTGCCATGCAAAACACCACCCTACATAGTTCTGCTTCCAAGAACCACTTATGATCTCTGGAAAGAAAGTGTGCAATGGGGCTTTCAAGACAGTTCAGAATTTTTAAAATTGCCTTCCCCAAGCGATATACCAAATTATCAACTAAAGTGAGGAGTTTATTTTTACAGTGAATGTGTTTCATGTTAATGTGAGTAAAACCAGTTGCTTCACTAGCTAACAACTAATTTATGTGCCTGTATGAGAGGTTTTTTCACCTGAAAACTTTCAATGATAAACCCTCTCTTTCACCTTTTTAATTAAATGTAATTCAATATTTGTAAAATGCAACTTCTTTATTAGTATAGTGAACTGAAAAATCTTAGTTTTGCTACTAGTATGTTTTCAAATGACAAAGAGTACTTCAAAAGAAAACATATTTATTTCCCAAAGTGCTACACAGATGAAGAACATCTTTAATAAGCTAGCACCCTCCTGCTGAGTTTCTCCCATCAGAACATGTCTATGCTAGATAAAGTTTCATTTCTATTTAGTTTCAATTAAATGCCTGTAGTGTAATTACATAGCACAGGAAGGATGTATTGATGTTGTGAATTTGATTTTTAATAAGATTGCGAAAAAAACCCTTTAAGGTGCCTCCATAACTTCAAAAATTGTTGTCTGTCCATCTAGTTTTTTATGCGCAATGATAGCATCTGGCAAATGTCAAAACTGGTGGGTTTTTTTTTTTTTTCTGCTTTAAGAAATATCATGCTTGGCCACTGGGTTTGATGGGAGTGCTCAGAATAAAACATCCCCTCTTAAGAAATAGGCAAAAGACTCAGGCTTGTGGATTATGATAGAAAAAATATGGTAGCTATCCTAGAAATACAGATACTGACACAATTCCCAGAGACGGTACAACTCTATCAGCAGAAATGTGATTTTTTTTCTGCTTGTGAAACTGAAGCTAAACAAGCAAGAACAATCACATTTTTACTATTTGTAAAAATTTCTAATCATTTTTTGGTTTCACCTCATATTTTTAGCTTTTTCTCTGAGAAGCTGCCTTTCCATCTGTCTGATAGCAAAATTTCACCATTTCATCAATAAAACTGGCATCGTTTCACCTTAATCTATTCACAGAAGCTCGTCACTTATAATCTATATTATACCGGATGAAGCGCTGACATTTAATTAAGATCTTATTTTGCGCATGAAAATCTTCATCCCAAAATAGAAAATTGCATATGATTGTAGTAAACTGTAGTTCGTATCACACTATCTTTCATATAGAAATAATCTTTTTAGTGTTGCCTGCATCTTTCAGTGAGTTAGTTTCTTCCATTTCCATAAGCAAAAGCTGGTTCCTCTGCAAGTATGTGTGACTGTCAAGTTGAGATTACTGGAAAGCTGCATGAAAGACTTGAAAATGATCCAGAAGTATGTGTTTCAACTTCATTCTAGACTTGTGTCTCTATGTCGTCTTAACTGACCTAACTGTTTATCATTTAAATTGGAAATTTAAAATACTGGCAGTGTAGCACTGAATGTATTTTCCCTTTCTATAGAATTGGCTGATTTACCTTGATTGTTCCACCTTTACATGTCACCTGGAATGGATCTCAGGAGATTTTGATCTAAGCTGGCCACAATGGCAACAGCCAGCCCCAGCAATCAGTGCTTTTATTTTGCTGTTAGTATACAATTAGAGGAAGGAATTAAGAGTTTGTCAAGGTTGTATCTCTTGATTTTCTTGCTTTTATAGGGAGTTAGTGCCATCCTGACTCAGGACAGAGAATGACCAGGAAATGGGAATCACCAGCTTTAGCTCTTCTTGTATCTTTAAGTATAGTGACTTTCAGCATAGCCTCAATGCTATAAGAAAGACAGTTCAAAGCCAGAACAGAATGGCCACTGGAGGAGATGGAGGGTGAACAAAGGAAAGCAGGTTATATTTTCCTGCTAAGAGAGTTAATGCAATGTGTATATGTACACAAGTTGCATACATGGCCTTATTGCTTTGCACATATGATTCCAAAAAATGTAAATTCCTAGATTATGCATTTTATAAATAGAAATTATAAGTAATAAGATATTAAATATGATAATAAATGTAAATATTACTTCCACCACTTACATATGTTGTAAAATCTTTATATTTTTTCTATTGAATGAAGCAGCGAAAAACCTAATCAGTTTTTTTCTCTTTCTGATAATGTTGCTTGCATTAGTACTCTGAATGGGCAAGTTCAAGCAAGCTTTATTGTGATGTTATGAACCTCTGTTCTGACCATCCTCGAAACCCTGTTTTCTAGAAGCAAAGGATGTTATACCTTTCTTTGTTTGTCTCATTAAAACTCTTCATTTAAACCCTGTTTTCAAAACATATTAGGTGCTTTAAAATATTTAATAGATGTATCCTGAAGCAGAAGTCTTACAGAGTAGATATTATTATTCTTTTTTTACAATTATACTGTCTCAGAAAATGATTTATGGAGTCTGGCACAACTGGAAATTGAACCTCTGACTCTTGACTGTGCACACACTAAAATACAAGAAATTCCATTTACAGGTAAGAAAACACTTTTGTACTGTGGAAACGGCCAAAATCTTGGACAGCTTGCCCAGAAAGATTTAAGAGACTATCCATGGAGGTATTAAAAACCTCAATGGACAAAATGCTGCGCAACTTGCTTCATGTGAGTTAGGTTTGAGCACGGTGGTTGGATTGGATGGTTTCCTGAAGACATCATCATTCATTTTGTGACCTTGCAGTGCCTTAATCAATGGTCAAATTTTCTTTTCAAAGTTTTAAGTTAGATAACAGCACAGACTGGAAAAGACATTTCCAGACAGGGTGAGTGTGCTGCTGGCTTTGGAAGCTGTGTACATCAAAAGGTTTCAGTAGAATTTCCCAAGCAGAAAAAAGTCTTGGAACTTTTCTGTGAACAATTTTTTCCTTAAAAAAAAAAAAAAAAAAAAAAAAAAGCCTTAGAACTGTGACAGTGTAGTCAAGCAGATTCACCTCTCACTTTCCACAGCTTTCCTTCATAAGAGAGTCTGGTTTCTGAATGAAGCTGGAGTGCACATGTCAGACGGATGAACTTGCCCTAAAAATGTTGTTTAGCTTCTCACTATAAAAATTAAGGGTATGTGCATGTTTTTCTGCCTAGCAGTGTGCTATCTTTCACATGTACAAAGCTGATAAAATTTCAGTAAAGGAAAATTGTATCTTTCAACACAAGTAACACAAATGTCTGCTAAGAATAGTAGCTTCAATAGCTGAATGCGTTACTTCTATTAAAGGTATTATAATTATGCTCATCATTACCATAAGGAATAAATACCTTCTGTGAGTAGATGTTATTAACTTTTAATCTGAACAGACAAGATAAAAGAAAAGAGGAAGAGACAGAAAAAGGAAATATTGCATCTGAAATTTTAATACGTCAACAATAGGTTTGGCTTCGGATCAGTATCTTCTTTCACAAACGTGCAATTTCTTCAAGGGAAAGTGCACATGATGCAATGAGCTTTGCATAGGAAGTTGTGATCTCTCAAGAACATTCTTGGTCATTGCTGTGGTCATGCAGCTATGCCACTTGCTGACAAGAGTTATTTTCTCTGTTTAAGGCCAAGCTGGTAACTCCTGGATGTATGAGGTCAGCTGTGTGCTCATCAGGAGTATTTGCACGGGAGTTGCTGCCCACAATAGAAGTTATCTACCTTTACCTTTAGTGCTAAGCATGGCACAAGTTATTAAATGCTTCCTTGTTATTTGAATAAGATTCAATAACAGGTGCTGTGTCTTCCCTGCAGACGTCCTGTAAGACAAATAGATTACACATTCTCTGTCTTCCTTTGTTCTGTCAGTTCCATTGACATATAAAGTAGCATCATAGACTACATCTGTCTATAGGAGGTTTTGCTTTTCTGTGCTTATAAGATGCGGCATGTTCAAGGTGGGAAGTTAATGATGATTAAACACAACTGTTAAATGATTTCCAAACCAAGAAGGTTAAAAAAGAAAAGCAGTGTCAGAGCACTTGTGTTGTCATTTTGTTTTGAATTAAATCTGGAAACAAATGTGTCATAGATGTTTTAACTTTTCTTTGTTATTAAATATGAAGGATAAATAGTAAATTCATCAAAGCATAAGTATTCTTATTAGCTTGCATAAAATCAAAGATCTGAAATAATTTACCCCTTTGCCAGTGTTTCAAGATGTATGGCAGATCACACAAAACCTTGATTATTCTGTGGTTGTTCATTGGTGTGATACTGAGATGAGCCGGATGGTTTTGCATTAGAAGAGATGGCTGGATCAAAGGAGAGCCTTAGATATTCAGAAATTCAGAAATATTCTTCACCCTAGAAGAGCAGGCATCTGTAATAATTGAAGCCTTTGGTATAATGTGATCACGCAGATCCTCTCTGACCTATTTGTGATGGGGGTATGTGTATTTCTTTGCTGTTTTAAAAGGAGTAAACCTTGGACAAGAACTAAGATTTATGGTTTCTGAAAGTATGTCTCTCAGCCACAATGAAAAGGGATCAAAGTACAAAGAGTAGAAGTCTTTCATCAAGTAACACAGATGAACTGATGAGTACATTTACCTTTTCTACAAGTGAAGAAAAGACTCCAGAGGTCAATGTGAATAGCCTTCATCTTCTGTCTAATATTGATGGAGACTGTTTTATATCATATTTTATATATGTAATATAGTTTGTCAATATAAGCTGCATTACTAGTAGCTGCAATTTTACAGTCTCAACATTGATTGTCTGGGAACCCGCTCTGATGAAAAGGTTTTGGGGCTCTTGATAGGTAGTTAGCCGATGGCTTGCTAGACATCCAGCTGTTTGCCCCATCTACAGAGGAAGGCATCACCTTGTGCTATGTTAAAGGGATCACAACCTGTCAGTCCAGGGCAGGCATTGTTTCCCTTCAAAAGGCGGGGATGCTTTTATATAGAGAAATCTTTCATATCCTGAATATTTGCAGTTTAACTACATTTACAATAAGGCAATCTCTTCTAGATGTCAGAGGCTCCTATGACCAAACATCTCTACCATGGATAAATTTTCACAGGTTTAAACATTGGAAACCCCTTTAGAAATAGGAAACCCCTTTAGATTTGCCTTTAAACTCCTAAACACATTGTGTTGCATGTGTAACAGAGCAGGGTGAGTATGCGCAAGAATGCTAAAAAGTTACCAAAAGAGAAGCTTCAATTGCTGAATAACTTACAAGCTTTTAGACAGCATATACTGGAGTGACAGTTATGGTATCTTCTGCACAGTGCAATGTAGACCTATTCTTCAAGTCCTGAAATCAATGCAGTTTTGGTTTTATCTCATTCAATTAAGATTATCCCACCCATCCATGCACTAGATTATGTTTGCTTGGGCAAAGAGCCATAGTTGAGTTTCTGTTTTGCTTCCAGTTCCTTAATAAGCTTGCCCAAAACCTTTGTTTTGTTCTGTGTTCACACAGCGGGCCCATTTCTCTAATTCTGGCTATTTCTGGCTAGTATATGAGGGGACCTTAGGTGGTGGCAGGACACTAAAGTTGTATTAAGCTTCTTTGTAGGATGAAAAGAGTTTTAATCTTCTTAAATAAATACATAAGTCTGTAAACGGTTAAGTATTACTAAGAAGAATTAAATTGGAAAGGATGTGGTACCTCATCCTGTAAAGAAGCAAGAGTAAACACTTTGGAAAGGGAAATAAAAATAATTGTGAATTACTTTTTTTACATTTTTTGTATTTTGAAATTTCAGTATGTTTTAAAGATATATGGTTGGATTATAGTATAAAGAATTAAAAAAAAGAAATAATTTTGACTATAAACTAAAAAAGGTGAGTATTTAATGCCATGACTGTGAAATCAGATACCCTAAAATGCTCATCTTTTATATTAAAATATTATCACTGTTACCTATTCTGTATATATAGTTTTTTAAAATCAGAACTAGTCTTCAGAAGATATTTTGAAGAATAAAATAGCAAAGGAAAATAAAGAAAAAATCTTGTTCTGCAAGAGTTTATCTATTAGAACACTTACAATGTTGGATTTCATAATTTGCATCAATGGAAAGAATAATTCTTATCAATTTTGAAGTCAAACTAAAGCAACTAAAATATCCCAAATCAGATATAGGCATGAAGCAGTGTCCAGGTTCCTTATTAATTTTGGAAAAGAATGTGTATGATACTATGAGGGATTTTCCTGAGATTTATCCTCAGATTATTCAATGTCTGAAAGAATCAAAATGGTGCTCAGCTGGGGCACTCAATAGGTTAAGTCAGTAAGCAAGATTATACTTGTGACAGATGCATAGACAACTTCAAAGATGCCATTACAAGTGCCTGTGAAGATGCTGCTTCTTTATAACTTCCACAGGTCAGAGTGTGCCCTGTGATCACCTTCCAAAGGGGGTGTGTGGTTCAATATGCTGAAATAAAAACTATTCCATCTAGTCAGTTTTTGTCTTTCTTTAGTGCCTAGAGTGCTCATTTATGTTGTGCATGTACACAAGTACAGGTGAGATATATTTGTGTACACATATACATGCACACTCACATCTGGCCCCTGACACCCTTTTCGTGTGCTTTCACACTGTTAGGCTATTTGACAGATGCTTTTTAGAGTTTTCTGGGGATAAATAAAAATGCAATTGATATAAATAATAATTAAAAGAAACTGCAGGACAGTGTGAGCATTTTAATTATTTTACATTTGCATGACAGATATTTTTTATTTCTGTTGAAGTTATTTCACAGTAAATGTAAACCATAAATGTAAACCAGTTTTGTTGGTAGCCCTTGCTTCGGCCTGGACAAGAATGGGATGTATTCCTGTGCCTGTCTCTGGCTTGCTTGGCAGGACTGACTAAGGATGATTTGTCTTTTCTACAGATGTATACTGCATTTCTTTGTTTATATCCTTTATATTGCTATCCTATTTATTGGCCAGTAGGGAGTAACAATCTAACTCTGCATAAAGATTAAAGTGCTGTTAGGAAGAAGACCCAAAAGTGATATTTAACACAACCCAGATGAACTTTCTCAATTAATTCCTGCTCAGAAAAAAAAAAAAAAAAAAAAAAAAGAAAAGAAAGAGTGTGATGAAGGAAACAAAAAATTAAATTACAATATGTTGGTTTTAAAATTTAAACAATGAGAAAATATCTAAAAAAAAAAAAATTAATTAAATTGTTCCAGTCATTTAGTTCATTTCTTTTGAAAGCTTGCACTTTCTTTTTGACCTGAGTTCATATAGCACTGAAATCTGCCCATTAAACCATTTCAAAACTTTATGATTAACCTAAATAACCCTTGATTAGAAAATCTCACTTTATCCATGGCTCCACTTACTGAATGTGATCAGATCATTCAAATTTAAAACTAGCAAGAAAATCTTAATTCTGTTTTATGAAGAAAATTTTAAATTTCAGGGTTTATTTTCCCTCTGAAGTTGGTTGTTAATAATATATTTATTTAAGAGTGGAAATGAGGTAAGAAATTTGGAACACTCAAAATTCAGGAGGAAATACTTATCTCATACATGATCAGTTTTTCAGAAACAGAAGTTGAAAATATTTTGACCAAATCTTGTTTTCATTACCTGTGATTAGTAAGAAAAACTTTTTTGAGCATCATATTTTATGAAACACATCTTTTTTGAATTGTGAATGCAGGAAACTAAGCCATAACACCACTGTATTCAAAACTAATGCAATATTTCTGCTTACCTCATGTGCACATTTTAATAAATAGTATAAACAGGATGGCGTCACACTGGGACAGCTGACAAAGATACTGGTAATTGTAAAGCTTTTTCATATTACTCCTTTTTAGGATTAAAAAAAAAAAAAAAGGAAAATGTGGCATACACAAAGAATGCTTTTCTACCCGAACATTTTCTATCTTGTAATTCTAGTTGATATGCTTTTCTGTAAATACTTATATTCGTGTTAATTTCCTGTATTTTTCAAATTTAGAGTCATACAGTATCCTTCAATTAATATTAGTTAAATAGAGTTGGGGTAAGAACTGCTTCCAGAAGTATTTCAGAAGAAAATTATCTTGTTTTCTCTTTAAAATTATGTTGAGACCTGTCACTGCATTTTTGAACCACTGTGTTTTGACCTTCATCCAGTTACTTTGTGCTTAGTTTGTGAAGACAGGGTGCATTTTTTTTGCCTGAGGAGATGGGGTAAATTCACCTTGCCTATGAAATCCTAAAGTCTTTCACAGCTCTCACAGTACTCTTCAGAAATACCTTAATGAAAACACTGCTGTTTGCTGTCTCACTCAGCTCACTGCTGTTACAAAAATTGTGCATGCAATTTGTGACGGTATGTTTCTTCAAATCTGGGCCAGGGGTTGCAGATATTATAAAAAGATGCACCCAAAAACTGGGTGGAAAATTTAATAGTCAGAAGTAGTGGATCCTCTTTGTGTTCAGTATTTTTGTGAAATTCAATTTTTTGAGTTGGTGGGTTGCCTCTATCTACTGGGCTCATTATGTACATTATGTACAATTATGACAGTGGTAGGTGGCTATAATATTTTGGGGTGTTTTAAATAAGTTGGTTACTTGTCTATTTTATTTACTAGACTTGGATTGTTTGTTCACTGGCCTTGTTGATAGGAGTAGAAAAATTAAATTCACACAATGATGACTATGCAATATAAAGTGCGTTTGTTCAATGCCTTTTTTTTTACAGTTATTCTGGTATGTGTATGACTAATCTGTCTTAAAGAAAAATTACTAGATGACACCAAGCTGAGTGATGCAGTTGATATGATGGAGGGAAGTGATACTATCCAATGGGAACTGGACTGCTTCAGGAGTGGGCTTGTGTGAACCTCATGAAGTTCTGAACCTGGGTCAGCAATTCCCAATATCAATACAGATGTGAAATAAAGTGATTGAGAGCAGCCCTGAGGACTTGGGTGTTTGCTGATGAGAAGCTCCCCATGATCAGGCTTCTGTGTGTGCTTGAGCCCAGAACCACCCCTGTGTGCTGGGCTACATCCCCAGAGAGTGAGCAGCAGGTCAAGGGAGGGGATGTTCCCCCTCTGCTGTGCTGTGGGGAGAACCCCCTGCAGTCCTGCGTCCGGCTCTGGGGCAACAACACAAGAGGGACGTGGAGCTGTTGGAGTGAGTCCAGAGGAGGCCACAGAGATGCTGCGAGAGCTGGCGCAGCTCTGCTCTGGAGACAGGCTGAGAGAGCTGGGCTTGTTCGGCTTGGAGAAGACTTTGGTGCAGCTTTTCAGTATGCAAAGAGGCCTTAAAAGAAAGATTGAGAGGGACTTTTTACCAGGCCCTGTTGTGACATGACAGGGGGTAAGTTTTAAACTGGAAAAGGGTAGATTTAGACTATGTATATGGAATAAAACTTTTATTTTGAGGGTGGTGAGGCCCTGGCACAGGTTGCCCAAAGAAGCTGTGGCTGCCCCATCCCTGGCAGTGTTCAAAGCCAGGTTGAACAGGGCTTGGAGCAACCTGGTCTAGTGGAAGGTGTCCCAGCCTGTGGCAGGAGTTTGGAATTGGGTGAGGTTTAAGGTCCCTTCCAATGCAAACTATTCTGCGAGTCTATGATTTGTTAGCAGTGGTCAACGCAACAAAGCATTTGGAATTGCAACATTGCTTTCTTAAGCATTCATTGTAGGAACCTGTGTACCTTTGTTAAAAACTCCTTTACCTGTTCAGATAAGAAGGGAAAACCTTAGAAGCTATTTCTGATAGAGATCATCAGAGATTTCTTTCATAATCTCTGGGACTGCCCAAATTTTGCATGTTGGCTGGGGATGGTGGCGAGATGTATTTTTCCATTTCTTGGAAAAGTTATTTCCGGTAGAAGTAAATTAATTATTTTGAAAAACTTAAATCTATCAACAAGCATTACAAATACATTTAATAGAAAACTGTGTAGGGTATATACTTTTTAGTTTTAAATAAATTATTTTGCTTTATTAGGTGTGCTAAAAACATATATTTGTATTCTTCTGACAAAATTCCAAGGACACTGTGTATTTTGTTAATTCTCAAACCCAAATTTATGGAATATTTAAAATAAAACACTTTAATTATCTACATGAAAGGGGATGGTTATAAGTGGAAAACAAATATCAAAGGATATTTTTCTTTCTAATGTAAACATCTGGCAGTAATCCTTGCTTACACAATTAATGGGCATTTAATTGGCAATGATCAGTTTATTGCAGCAATACGAAGTGAATGTTTCCCCAGGAACAAACAGCTGTTGCTAGAATTTCACAGCAATTTAGCAAACACCAGGTGATAGCTGTACATAGAATGTAGTGTTCTGTCTCTAAGTGAATACAGCAGCAGTGAATCAGAGAGATATAAAAAGCAGACTGCCAGTTTACCTGATTTTTTTTTTTTTTTTTTACAGTGTCTGCAATATTGTTTCTAAATCAACCTCACTAAAAACCCCTCAATAATTGAATTGCATCCATACCCTTGGGGGCTTTTACAGAGTAGTCTCCATTTGAACCTGGAAGGCGTTCGAAATCAGACTTATTCTGAGACTCTATTTTAAAATTGTGTTGTTTTATTAGAAACTGTTGTATTTAAAAAACATTGCACTTTAAATTGTTGTGTTTAGGCCACTACTTAAATCCATTGGACAAGGGTTGCTTACACAAACTTGTGTAATTCAGGGTTACTAAATTAGGCTACACAACAGCAATTTTTCCTTATGTTCTTTGTTTATGTCACTTGCATGACAATTCTAAGACTACAGTTTGATTCATCTTGAGTAAGAAACAAACAAAAAAACAGAACAAAACAAAAAAAAAAAAAAAAAATTGGCTTAATACACAAATTACTGACAATTAAGTAAAATATAATTATTTCTACCAGCTGTCTAAAATTAAATGTATTACTTTTAAATTTGTGTTGCTTGTGAGCAGCTTTTCCATTATGGCTTAAATAATTTTTTTCATCTGTCATTATGTTCTCTCATTACTAATTTAATATAATGATAATAGCTAAGCAAACTTTGTGTTACTCTGTTTTTGGCATGGATTAAATTGCACATTTTGCATGTAGCATACAGGCCAGTAGTCTGATTTTTTGAAAGCCTGGCTTCATTGGTGAGGAAAGGAATTTTACTTCAGCAAAATGTTTTATTTACTAAGCTATTTTGTATTAGCCTTGCCACAGTCTGCAGACAATATACCAAAATGAGCAAAAAATCAAGGGACAGTTTATAGAACAATACTTTCATTTTTTTATTCATATTCTGGAATAATTCATCTCCATTACAAAGGCAGACAATCAATCATCTTCTATTGTGTTTTTCTCTATTAAAATTACTATTCTTGATACAACAAAAGGAAGCTGCCTAAGTAAGAGGAATATCCCTTCATGTTTAAGTCAATACATTGATCAGGCTCAACAAACAACTTCTTAAATCATTAATATGACAATGCAGTTTTTTTATTAATTCATACATATTACAAGTTACACCTTTGTTATTTACAATCTTCTAGAAAGTATGCAACAATGCATGTTAAAGGGATGTTTTCTTACATTCCATTAACCAAATAACATATATGTTTATTTTGCCTGATCAATAATTTGTAATTTTCAATGTCAAAAGTGAATATTCTCTAATATATTAAACAAAACACCGTGGGGGTTTTTAATAATTCTTTAAAACTAGATGCCTTAACTGCTGGCCAGGCTTTTGTGCAGAAGCAAATCTCCCAGAGAAGTCATTAAGTATGTGCCACAACGGTATGGTGAAAAGTAATTAGACTCTAAAGCATTAGCTTGACCTCCAGCAGCTGAATTCAAAGAGCAATAATATATTTAATACGTTATACAGTTGCTAAAATTTGTAAGTACATTAGATATAAATCACTAACAGTGGCAATATTTTCATTTTATTTGTGTAAAGATGCAAAGTTAGTACATATTTATAAAATTACATTGTTTCAAGAACCAGGAATGAACTTCACTTATCCTATACAGTGTCCACCAACAAATAAAAGTACAAGCTCTACAAGACTGCAATCTCACTAGGGAAAGAAATGATAGGAAATGCCAATCACATCAGATGTGAAAGGAAACGGTCTCAGGACACTAGTAACTTCTTAACAGGTACTTCTTAGATATTACTGCATATGAAAGTTTTAAGGAAAGATTTAAACAAGGAGAGTGACGTGGCTTTACAAGTATAATACATATATGTTGGCTTTATGCAGCAATTAAATATCCATGACTTGAGTGATTGCATTGCTTCTTCTGTCTTTCTTGGCTAAAGAGAAAATTTGCTGGTTTGTTTACTGACTTTATTTCATAAAAGAGAAGATATGACGGATATTTAGGGAAAATATGAAAGTAAAATTGTTTTGAAGTTAATCTTAGTGACTGCACTAATTTGACCAGAAGGTGCTGTTAATTTTTTCATGATGTAACCAGCAAAACAAGAATGTCCTTCTGACTCTGCATCTGAATTTCTCACTGTGAAATTACAGTAAAATACTTGGATTAAAATGTGACTAGTTTATACATAACACAATAAAGTAACAAGATTAAGTTAAACTAATAATACCACATGTCATTAACTAGCACAAAATTCAGATGACTTTAGAACCCCTGAAGATTTCTTTAATTGTATTTTGTTTTTTCTGAATTAATGAGGCCAGGCCATAACATGTTTCAAGAAAATGAAGTCTTTTGTTACAGGAATGCAAATGCGGTAGCAAAACATCTAAGATTCTAGACAATATGGAAGGTTGTAGGAATATTTTCATTGCATTATAAATGAACATCACAATAAGTTAGGCAATCATTAACTCATTAAATTTTCATAATATCTTCTTCTTGTTAAACACTTCCTAAGCATTAACTGATTGCGAAGATCTTCATTCATAATCCAAAAGGTCTATATAAAGTGGTTTTGAATTTTGGCAAGTGCATTCTGTTAAAAAATCAATAAATCTCTTCTTTCTTTAACTGTTGTCTACTAACATCATGTAAGGAATTTAGTTGGTTATATACATTAGCAAACTAAAAATGATAGGTTACTTGCAATCTGAAAGTTTTCTGTGCACAGGAAACTTTACATGCAGTTTTCCAGGATTCCTTGCTCACAGTCCTTGCAATCATAACTTGTGTCTCCTCCTCAGTTCCCTTCCCTTTATTTTTCAGGAAACCTTTTTCCTTACAAAAATTGCCAGACACATTTATAATAAAAATACATAGCTAAAGTAATAGATTAAAGAGGGATTATGAGAATTAAAATCTGGGCATATCATCAGCAGTATCCACTGAGCCACTCTGAATGCTGAAGTTTTTGTGCAGTTGTGTACTGCTTGTGAGTCATACCACATACCCAATAGTTAGTGAAGAAAGATGGATCTTATGTTTTAGGGCAGTGAATTCTAAAATGTCTGATAACTTTTTTATAAATTGCAAAGAAAAAGCACATGAGACCTCTACAGCATTTTGATTGGTATAATTAGATTGAAAGAACTGTGAGAATAAATCAATGAACTATGCATTGTTTGACCAATGGAGTTTAGTTTCAAGTGTTTCACAATGAGCGAAAGACAAGCAGCAAAGCTCTGCCATTAGATGCTTGGTTTAGCACTAGCTAACTAACCAGGCAGTACTTGCTTTACTCCAGGATGGTCTGTATGGATGCACTATTGAATATATGAATGGTAAAGGGTAATATGGAGGAAAACACCTATGGCCATGGGGAACTAGAGCTTCATTTGTTAAAACTCTGCAGAGTACTTACTTAAAAATCATTCTGTCACAGTGTGTTTCATATCTGACTAGGGTCAAATCATGCTTGTTTTTTTAATACAGTTCTGTTAATGCTAAGTTTTCTGGAATTGTTTCCACCTATGAAGAATGTTTCAACTATTTTCAGTACTTGCCATTGAGAAAAAAAATAAAAATAAACAGCAATTTCTATTTATTTAAATTAACCTATATCTTAAAGGTGGGTAAGTGTTTATTTTTCTAAATTATGTTTAATTTTGTAAGTGGACCCAGCTTCCGCTTGGGAGAACACTCTAATAGTGACAAAATAGTGATAAAATAGTGATAAAATGAACCCTCTGTAAACTTGTTCTCTACCAGTTTGTTCCCTCTTATAATGTTGGAGGGAGAAATTGCAGGTTAGAATTGTTCCAAATGAAAAAGAAAATTGAAATTTAAAGGTAATATACAGAAAACCCTAGTACTAGCATTCTTTTAGGTTTCATGTGAAGCTGTTACCTGAAGGGCACTTCAGCTGACTGTTTAGTTTCATACTAGTGCTTGGTATTTAGAATCATACAGGGAGTGGATAATTCACAGATAGCAAGAATTCAAGTCATGACTTGCACTGGAGAATTAGCCCCTGGGTGTAGAGAGCTGCCTATAGATTTAATTAGCTGCCTAGTTTCTGCCATTCCTGAGCATTGTTTGGTTCATGTAGAGTAAATCTGCTTCTTTGGGGTAAATAGGCAGTTCAAGCTTGCAAGAACTGCATCTGAAATGCATTATACAGCCAGAAAAATACGAGTATGTCCCTTCACTTGTTGCTCTTGACTGTTCGGTGTCACAAGAATTTGAGAGAATTCCAGAAGATTACTGGTGTAAATTTTTCATAGCTGGCAAGCAAATCCATAAAATGAAGGACATAAAGCTTTCAGTCAGTTGACGCCTTAAGTCTGGCTGTTAGTTGCAGTTCATTAATACTGTGCTATGCTGGTTATGAACTGCCATTCAATGATCAACACTGATAAGATTATTTATTTAAGGAAGTTAATATTATTCTGTTTATTCTTACTAGCCAGCTGGGTTATCAAAATTTAGTTTCCTTTATCAACTAAGATAAAAAGGAATCCTTTTAAATCATTATTAATAAAATTTAATAACCAGCTTCAGGTACTTTGAACAGTTTTATGGTCAGTTGAACTATTTTGCTCTGTTCTCATTTTGTGCTGTAGCATAAAATCAAAATTTTGTGGCCAAATTTTTTTTTCTCTGGAATGTGAAATCTATGACAACATTCATGACAACTTTAAAGTAAATTAACCCTCAAAATTTTCCAGTTACTCGTTTACTCAATTTTAGGGGCAGGAGATTTATTTAAAACCTACTGCAATCATTGAAAAATAGTTTATTTATTTCCATATTCTTCTCCTAGAGTATAAAAATTGTAATTCATCACCATAGGTATGTAGTACCCTCTCCTATATATCTGTGCAGTACTTGAATATTGTGACAGTAAAAATTCAACTGCAATTAATGGCTTAGAACCCACAGAAGAATTCAGTCAAAGGTTTCTTTGTAACGTTTCTAATAGTGGCCATTATACTCTGGTTCTTACTTTAAGCAGGTGATACAGTATCTAATACAATCAAAATTCCATTTGCAAAATCAATATCCGTGACCATAACCCAATAATTATGTAATAAACTAACTAAGGTCATTGCAGAATAAGAAAATGAGTTCAGAGCTTAAAAGGACTTTTAAAAATCTATATATTGGCATATTTAAGCCCTCTAACTGCTAGACATTTGGAATACAGTCAGGTCATTTATTGATATTGGTACATTTACTGTTCTTGATTAAGAAACTCTTGACTGGCTTTTTTCTTAATAAAAACGAGATGGTTTTGGTCTCTGATATGATCACAAACACCTTACTTAGATCATTTTCCTCTGTGGCAGAGGAGTGGGAAAAAATTGTTATTCACAGCTCTTTTTTTCATAATGCTCCAACTATCCTGCCACTTTGTAAGAGGCACAAGATCCTTTATAGTTTCAAAATAAATATAAAAAAGCATACATTTCTTTCTGTGATGAATGTGACTAGCTTCATGCATACTATGCAAGGACTAATTTTTGTTCTCACAGACTTCTGGTTTTGAGAGAATTTAAGGTTTGTTACAAAATTACAGTTTTTTGCTTCTACTATTATGCTATATTTAAAGCAAGTAGTCTTTTAAACATTAATTTAAAAGAATTCTTAGCAATCCTGTCTTTTATGAACAATCAGTAGAGAAAAAAAAAGGAGTGCTATTTTCACCCGGTTATTTTGATGGATCATTATCATGATTTGTTCATGGTTATCCAAGGCAGCTGATAGATCTAACATATTTGATGTTCAGTTGCTGCATACCACACTACCTCACACAGGAGTCTGGCAGGATATGTGCTACAGAAGCACTCCAATGTGGCAGTGTTGCCCGTGTGAAGAAAATGTTAAATTTAGCTTTTTTATTTTAAAAAGCTGCTTATGTTGCTCTGCAGATATACAAAGATGTGAAGAAAGTAGAAAAAGTGCTCAGAAAAGTAACATCTGTTTAGGAAGCTTCCCTCCTCAGCAGTACTCTGTACTCCCAACATTACTATGTTCATTCTTAATGGACACCAGAAGTGAGATTTTAAGAGCTAAGATTCATGAAATTGATCAAAAAGTTATTTTGCTTCTCAAGGTCTATCTGTTCTTCATATAAAGACCTATCTGTGGCTTATATATAATCTGTATATATAATCTGAAGCACAGGGATTTTTATTACTAAAACAAAATGCTTTGGAGGACATAAAGGAAAAAATAGTCCTGTAATATTTCTGGAGGAACAGGTAAATCTAGTTGTAATTTGATTTGGAAATTTACCGAAGCACAAGGGTTAATGCTTAAAGAATCCAATATGTCAACTTTATATTTTACCTCAAACAAAGTATTTCAGCAGGCTATTAAGCATGATAGCAAAGCATCTGCTCTTGAAGCAATACACAGGGAAGCCTGGCATCTCATGAATTACCAGAATAACTTCAGAATTCAAAGTCTCAGTTAAGAACAGACTTACCTCAACCTGGTTGTTTCAGTTCACTGAGTCCTTGGCTAACTGGGGCTTGAGACACTGTGAATGAAGATGAGGTGCATGTGCTGAGAATTGCACATTCCAGATGCTCTACTGCTTGCCATAATATGTTTAAAATGAAATACATCTGCAGGGTCTTATAAAAAATTTGCATATTTCATAGTGATTAAAAAAGTAATATTGCTTAGTCATAAGACTATACACTTGGACTCCTACAGGTTTAAGGATTTCCTGAGCTGATAGTGTAGGCTAGCAGAGGAATGTTGCTATTGTGATTTCAGTGGTAAAGATAAAAAATGGTTAAACCTTTAGCACAGAATAGTGCTGGTTCTTACACAAGACCGCTATTTACCACCATCCTGCAGCATTTTTCATTCCATGACCTCACCTAAGTTTCTAAACTTTTTAGATTAATACTGTCTGTCCCCTCTAAATTGATAGTATTTTCATCTTTCAGAAAATTAGTGCCCTACGCATGCAAGAAATATTGGAAATGGCCTGCGCTTGAAGTGAAAGAAAAAACACGGTGTACGTTAACTCACAGCAGGAGAGGCTTCTACCTCTTTCCTTACAAAGCACTTACATCCACTCACCTTGCATTAGCTAACATTGCATACATTTCTTGGGCTTGAGTGACAATTCTTCCAGTTCAATCAGTGTATCCAGCGTGTTGGTGCCAAACAACATGTTAAAAGTGTGTCATACCTTGCACTTTCTTTGAATCAGTTGCTGCTGCTCTGAAACGTTTCAGTGAAGTGGAGTAGTTGTTTCAGAGAGTACGATTTGACAACACACTTGATGCTGGATGTAAGTGCTCAAGATGTGGCTGACAGAGTTCAAGGGGGCACTTAACACTTCATCACATTTTTATAGTTCATGGAGGATTTAAGGGGAAATACAAACTGTTTCACACAATGTTTTCTAGCTCGACTCTAACCTATGATCAGTTTAACACAAAGTAATCAACTAAGGCTGGTTTTCTGGGTATTACGTTGCAATCCAAAATTTCTTCTCCTAGTAACTTGGGAGTTATTGCTGTGAAATCAAGGTGCCTTACACTAACTAAAATGATGTTCAAAATGTTCACAGCCATGTTATTTGGTGTTTTGACTGACTGAAGGTGTCAACATGTAGAATCCCTAGGGTTTAATGGAATTGTTCTTTTTTGCTTGCAGCAACATATTCTTTGGTCACATTACTATCCAAAGGCTAATATCAGTAACAGCTTTATTAATATTTCTTGTATTAAAGAAATATTCTGTTTGCAGAATTTTATCTCAAGGATGGTAAGATAAGCTGCTTTTAGTTTCTAAGAGAATTTTTACAAGTCATGGAATGATCATCTAAGTTCCTATAATCCATAAAATGTTCTAAAATTTATATTTTTCCTATTGCTGAAAATTTTGGGGTTGGTTGACTGATGTAATTTTTCAGCTATTTTGCACATGCATCTTGCTCACATTTTTATAGATGGTTGCTAATTAGGTCTTGAGGCCCTGAAAATGCCTATTGCCTTTTGCAGAACCAGAAACTTGCATAAGCGCGCTGTAGTAAAGCTTTTACAAACAAAACATAGCAGACCAATGCACTATTTATCAAAATGTCATTCATATTTTCATAGATTTCTGTTGCATTACAGAAGGGTAAAACAGGTTTTCTAGTTTTCTCATGTTCAGCACTAAGATCCTCATACTCTTTGGCTTGCAATTTCAGTCTGATCTTGAATTTCCCATTAATCTCATGATTCTAATCACACACAGCTCCATCAGCTGTAGTTGATGATCATAGGGCAATAAAGTCATAGATGTTACCTAGGCTCCAACTGGTTTGTTTAACTCTTTATAACTCATACGTGCAGATTTCACAGAATTAACGGGATTGCTTAGATGTTGATACTATTTTAGAATGATAGCTCTGGCATTTTCCAGAAGGGGAAAAATGGTCAGGAAACAATCTAATCAATGGTACACACCTGGCAACAGGGAATAACTGAAGTGACTGCCCACTGATTACTGTATCTGGCCTCAGTCATACTAATCTGCTCTGTTGTTTGGGGTTTTTTTCTTTGCTTTTGGACAGGAAGCTGTTTATCCTCAAAGCGTTACGCTTGAAATAAGAAGAAAATATATGAATTCGCATGCTTACATTAATGCTTGTGCACAACCTGATCTCTCTAGTCTTTTATTAAAAAAAAAAAAGGCCTTACCTCCACAAAGAGAGCATAAATAAATCACAGAAATGAACTCTATGGAGGTAGCATGCACAGTTTATTTAGAAAGCTTCTCCTGAAAACAGTGATTTGCTTCACCATCCCCAACCTTCCAAGGTCTTTGTGGAGAAAACTAAATTTCAAGCCAGAATGAAGTTTCTTTTCCAACATGGGCCTTGGCAAATAGCAGCCTTTAGCTACCTAATACAAAATATTGAATGTTGGGCAATGTTTCAAATTCAGTTGTCTCTCTTGACATCCCTATCTGCTTAAAATTAACATGCTGAAATCATTTCTTGAAAATAAGAGCCTACAGGTTTGTTTCTTTTCAGGGCTGAACAAAAATCTTTAATAAAATACTGTCGTAAATGATAGTTTAAATTTATTTCCTGTTTTTTTATGCTACCAGAGAAAGCCACTTCCGGCACTCATACCAGGTTTTTGGAGGGTTGTGTCTGATTCTCTTCTCTTGCTGTGATGCAGATGAAGATTTTTCTGCAAGTGAACTAGAAAAAGGAAATATTAACAACTTTTTTTTTTTTTTTTCAGCCTTGGGATTAGACTGTGAAAAGCTTTAGGCTCTTTATGGGCCTAAACGAAAGTTTCCATGAATTTGATATAAATTAGGGGATTTTCAGTGACATAAGAGTAAATTCCAGTTTTTAAAATATAAGTAAGTATTAATCAGGCTTATTGGTTTTGTTCACATAGAGATGTTTGATTAGGATAGGACCCATATCTCTACAAACCTGTTTTCATGCCCTAATCAAGCATTTAAATTATTTTTTTTCAGAGTATTAAATGTAAAATACCCATCCTTATTTTTATATTGTTAAAGCTATGTCCTTCTGTTTCCAAACTAGGAGACTTATTTCTCATAAAGATTGCACTGTAAAAGACATTACACTGCCTCTGCTAGATTTGTATTTGCCAATCCCACAGTAGGAGATGTCATCACTGCAATAATAATCCTGGAATCACTGCCTTCAGCAGAAAATCACTTTCATGAACAGTAGTTTAAAATTTAGCTACTGGTACTTATTTATTTAATTTTATTTCCTCTTCAAAACAGACACTTGGGAAGTCTTAGAGTGTCCTGTGCGTATTGGTTTAACTGTCCAGACCTTGGAAGGACAAGGTCAGCAGACAGGTGCCATAAGGGCGATTATGAATGTGTGGAAATTTATGGAAAACAATGAAGGCCATTCTTTAATATTTAAAGCTTTGAGAAATGCTGAAGTTGTGGTACAAATCAAAAGATACGGTTGAATATTTTGGATGAGAGTCAGCTGATAACCAGCACAGGCCACTTGAGAGAGTCTCCTGCTGAAAAGATTACTGGCATAACTGAAACAATATTAAAATGCCTGCAGTCAAATTAGCCAATAAGATATAATTAACACTGGAATGCTCCCATTCTGTGACAACCCAATTATTAACACAGTTTTGCAATAACAGAGGAAGAGCATAATACAAAGGTTTGCAATAAACAATACTGTGAATTACAGGAATGATATACAGAGTTCGTAAGTTCAAACAGCTTTTACTCTTTCAGAGCATGGGTATCTCCCCCGGGGTCACCTGTTCCCCTTAACTGTTTTAAAAAACACTACCAGACCAGCAGTGATAACCACCAGAATGCAATTTACAATGTTCAAATATCAGAAACCCAGTTCTAGTTTGTGTCATAATTGCTGATAATCTGTTACCGGGGGGGTGGGGGGAGGGGGGGCGCGAGATGGGACGTAAAGTCTTTCTAATGGCAAATACATACCTATAATACAAAAGGAGGAAAACCTGATTACTACAGAGAAATCACAACTATATCTGCCCAGTGGAAATTAATGTGATGTTTCTTTCATATGTGTTTTTAAACATAAAGTGACGATTGTTCTACAAATCTCCAAAGAGGTCTCTAAATGCAACACACAGAACGCTCATCCTAGTTTGACTATATCTTTACTTTGTCCCAGTAAAAGTAAGATTAACTCATAGAAACAGACTATGAGGGCTTTTGTCATTTTCAGATTATTTTTTATTCTATTGCAAATAAAAGTGATTTTAAATGTGTGTTATTTAAAATTTGTGAGCCCTATAGTCAAGGGTTTCTACTGTGGTAAGTCATCTCTAGGTAATTATCATAATAGTACTATGACAGCAACACTTTTATCTTGGGGAGTTCAGACGCCAATGACTCTACTGCTTCTACTCTTCCTGCACCACAGCTTGATTTTTTTTCAGAAAATTACATCTTTCTTCATTACTCTAGTTCCACTGCCATTTCCTCAACCTGGCTTTTATCTTTATAGGAAAGCACATATTTTTTCTCCAATCTAGCAATGGGTTTTGTCTCTTTTTTTTTTTTTTTTTTTATAACAATGTAAATGTTGTGTCAGCAGGCTCATAGTTTAAAAAAAAAAAATACTATAGACTCATCTTTGAAAATCACACATCACAAAACAAACAAACAAACAAACAAGCAAACAAACAAAAAAAACCCCCACAACTCCAAGAGTGGAATATGTTTCTGAATATGCTTCATGGTGTCGATGGTGATTCAGCTGGTAGAAGTGAGGCAGGAAAGTGCACTTAGGTTAGCTGGAAGTCTCTGCAATACCGAGTAGAACTGTGCTCATCTGAGTGATGAGATGCATATAAATAACTAAAACTTGAATCTCAGAGCAAAATTGGGATCATTATCAGAGTCAAAATGAGGGAGAGAACAGTCCCAGTTAGGGGATGACTTCTCATGAGATGTAAATGGCAAGGTTTGTGTTTTGGTCCATTTAGATTTACCCAAGAAATGAAATAGTCAAAATTTTCTACAGGTATCGATTATATGGTGAGTTAGCACTTTTTTTGGCCTGACAGAAAGAAAGGAGGTGGAAGGAGAGTTAGCATTACACCTTCTCATCTGCGCTTTGGCAAAACAATACCTCTAAATGAAAAACACCCCTAAGGCAGGTTCATGGAGGAAAGTTCTTTTCCCTGAAATACTGTCTACCTGGGTGAAGTGCATATACACTGGATTTCAGAAACTGAGTTGGATTTTTTGACTACACTTCCTGGCAGTATAGCTTTGACTCTAACAGAGTGTAAGAGGTTGTTTTTCAGATAATATAGTATATATTCCTTGAGGGGTATTCATATTTAAATTTAGCACCTAGTTTAGTTAGCTAAATTAGCTGTCTGATCTAGTGTTAATGGAGAGAGTGGCCCTTAAGGTGATTTTCAGAATATCATCCTAATTTAGACTTTGTGAATAGCTTCCTGAGGTGCCTTACAGTCTATCCATTGATGCAGATTGAACTTGAAATACTGGTACAAACGCCCCCTCATCCTTCATTCTTATAGTAGTACCCTCGGTATTTTCTTAAAAAGCAAAGTTTGCGACATAACTTTTCTACATGCACATTTTAAAATGCCTGTGACTGTCAATGGAGAAAATCTCATCAGTTAGTTCTAATATCTACTTCACTGTGAGCATATCCATACTTAATTTTAAAATTGTTTCTTCATGAAACTAATACTTTGATGCAATGAAACAGTCAGTAACGAGGCCAGGCTCACGCTAAGTGTCTAATTTGTATGTCTAAGAGGGAAATGCCAGCATGGGAAACTTTGAATTCTGACCCTTGAAAAATAAACCTAAATATTGTATTAACGTATAATGTACTTTATGCAAATTTATCTTTTTCTAAACTGATCCAATATAAATTTGCCCAAGCCTACTTTCTAATCTTGATGGATATATTCTAATTAGGAAAATTGACTTGTATCCCAAGTGACATAAATTAAAAACTTAAGGATAAATACACACCTAATTGACTGGTAGCATGCTGAGGATATTTGGTTTGCAGATGAGAATGCTCATGGAGATTATTTGGCAGAAAGCTATGCAAAAACATATTATTGAGATATGGATTTTATTTTACTTTGCAAAGATACAGTATTTTAACATTAGTTGCAGCTGAATTGATTGAAACATTTGTGAGCAGCTGACATTTCCTATATGTTGTTTGTTATGAAACTACCTCTGAATATATCACATAATGTTTCCTGTTGATTGACCTAATTACATACACGTAGTTTTATCAGAGCTTTGTGAGCCTGGAGATGCCCATGTTTGCTTAATGTTCGACAAACACAATTCAGAACCCTCTAGGCTCACCAGGCCTGTTTCCATAATCCTTAATTGGGAAAAGTAAGCCTTGAGAGTTTTGAAATACCATGCTGAAATTGAGCTTAGGGGCTGGTAACACTAACTATCAAAACTCCCTTTGTAAACAAGCAAACAATAATATGTAACCCCTTCTACGTGCCACCCCCTCCAGCTATTTAGCTGATAGTCTAAAAATATGCAGCTACAACACGATTAGATTTCTAAAGTTTATTTTGAATAATAATTGTAATTGTACGAAACTGGTTATATTTTATTTTGGAGAACATAAGAATAAAGAAAAAAGATTTATAATATTTGTAAGGAAAAGTATTGGTTTGCTATTTCATCTCAAATAATCATAGAATCATAGAATCATAGAATAGTTAGGGTTGGAAAGGACCTCAATATCATCTAGTTCCAACCCCCCTGCCATGGACAGGGACACCTCTCACTAAACCATCCAACACAAGGCTTCATCCAACCTGGCCTTGAACACCGCCAGGGATGGAGCACTCACAACCTCCCTGGGCAACCCATTCCAGTGTCTCACCACCCTAACAGGAAAGAATTTCTTCCTTATATCCAATTTAAACTTCCCCCGTTTAAGTTTTAACCCGTTACCACTTGTCCTGTCACTACAGTCCCTGATGAAGAGTCCCTCCCCAGCATCCCTATAGGCCCCTTTCAGGTACTGGAAGGCTGCTATGAGGTCTCCACGCAGCCTTCTCTTCTCCAGGCTGAAAAGCCCCAACTTCCTTAGCCTGTCTTCATACGGGAGGTGCTCCAGTCCCCTGATCATCCTCGTGGCCCTCCTCTGGACTTGTCCCAGCAGTTCCATGTCCTTTTTATGTTGAGGACACCAGAACTGCACACAATACTCCAGGTGAGGTCTCACAAGAGCAGAGTAGAGGTGCAGGATCACCTCCTTCGACCTGCTGGTCACGCTCCTTTTGTTGCAGCCGAGGATACGGTTGGCTTTCTGGGCTGCGAGCGCACACTGAAGCCAGCTCATGTTCATTTTCTCATCGACCAGCACCCCCAAGTCCTTCTCTGCAGGGCCGCTCTGAATCTCTTCTTTGCCCAGTCTGTAGCTGTGCCTGGGATTGCTCCGACCCAGGTGCAGGACCTTGCACTTGGCACGGTTGAACTTCATAAGGCTGGCATCAGCCCACCTCACAAGCGTGTCAAGGTCCCTCTGGATGGCATCCCTTCCCTCCAGCATATCAACCGAACTGCACAGCTTGGTGTCATCAGCAAACTTGCTGAGGGCGCACTCAATCCCACTGTCCATGTCAGCGATGAAGATGTTAAACAAGACTGTTCCCAACACCGATCCCTGAGGGACACCTTGTTACCGGTCTCCAGCCTGACATCGAGCCATTGACCACAACTCTTTGTGTGCGGCTATCCAGCCAGTTCTTTATCCACTGAGTGGTCCATCCATCAAATGGATATCTCTCCAATTTAGAGAGAAGGATGTGGTGTGGGACAGTGTCAAACGCTTTGCACAAGTCCAGGTAGATGGCATCAACTGCTTTACCCTTATCCATCAATTCTGTAGCCCCATCATAGAAAGCCACCAGATTGGCCAGGCAGGATTTCCCTTTAGTGAAGCCATGATGGCTGTCACCAAGCACCTTGTTGTTTTTCATGTGCCTTAGCATGTTGTCCAGGAGAATGTGCTCCAAGATTTTACCAGGCACAGAGGTGAGACTGACTAATGGTTTCTGTTAATTGTTTCTTAACTATCTTAAGGGAACTGTTGTGGAAAACAACCAGGCTGATGAATCTACGAAGGTACTTGTGTTTTACCAGATTACACAGTAGGAATGAAGTTACGCTCAGTGATTCAGCATTTTCCTCTTCATCCCTTTCCTTGTCAGCTGCCTTTCTGAATTTCCTAAATTACTGAAGGGTCGTGTAAGTGGCTTTAAATAGTAAGTTGCATCATAAGCAACAGATTTCCATGTACCTTCGTGTTTTTCTACATGTTTATCTCTTCCAGCATTTTGGAAGCTCTGCCCAGGACTTTCTGCTCATTCTGTCACTAGTTTGCAAGACTAATCCTTTAGTATCTATCTAACAATTTGATACTAATTTTAAAGATTAAAACTGGAGACTAGGATAATGGGAGTCAGGCAGAGCATGAGACTTTACACTGGTTTTGTACTGTTTTGTATCTTCTGTTGATTTAGATTTACCTGAGAACAGTGATGGCATATGTTGAATAAGAGGGAGGATAGCTCAGGAAGATATACATTTATTAAGAAAATGTTTTCTTTAAGGCACATAAAATTTGGTATTTTCTGAGGAAGGGAAAAAATACTCTTTATCTTCTGAACTTCAGCTGAACAAATACATCCTGTGCAGTCTGTGCTGAAACTATGCAGGAGTAGACAATTGAACAGTGAGCTTCAAGCTGGGAGAGCTACTGGCAAAGCTTAATTTTGGAGGATTCAAGGTTTCTCTTGGAAACAATCTCCAGAAAATTATTATTTAGTGTAGTACAGTAAATATTATGTAAAATGATAAAACTATTTTCCTTAGCACTACACAAAACACAAAACCAAAGTCCTAATACAAGAATTCAAGGTTTTCATAAATTTTAAATTAGGTTTGTTAGGATGACAAAAAATTAATTGCATTTTGAAAAATACTTTTAAATAATTTTTTATCAGTCTCTCTTGAAACTTGTTTTTATATTTTACTTGCCATTTATTGATACTCTCATAATTTCCTTTTATTTGCACACATAGACTATGGCTATGTTAAACTGGTTTTGCTATGCTAGCTATAGTGCCATATCATTTTAAATTTTATCTTAAAGTTGTACTGAAATTTCTTCAGCAGCTGCAACAACATTTTTAGATGTAGAAGTGTGACTTTGCTAGTCATGGAACATATGAATGTGATGATAAAGTAGGTAAGAAGCACGAAAAACTGCAGTCTTGATGGAAGGAGGGCAGATAAGAAAGTTGGTCTAAAATTTTTCCCCTAGATCTAAGTTAAGAATATTACCTATAGCATTACATAATTGAATTAGTATATTAAAATCTTGGTATTAAGTCCAAAGTCTGATGAGAGTCTTAATAGTAAAAGGCTGTTGAATCTTAATTTCTCATAAGTGGGATTTGAAGGAACGAACTGTGGACTCATAGCTATGGGGAAATGAAAGCCTTGCTCAAAGTGTGAGAATAGAAGATGAAGTCTGGTACACAGAGGATATTTTCTGTATCATTTTGTTTAATTTTTGTTTGGGTTTTCTGTTTGGTTAGGTTGGGTTTGTTTGCTTTTTGGTGTTCAGGATTGTTTGTTGTTGTTTGGGTTTTTTTTTTTAATGTATGTTTAATTTTAAGTCAGACAAACCTCTAGAAGCCCCTCAACAGTACTTGTATTTTTCATAGAGTGATTTAACAAATCTGAGCCAAACTTGTAAGCAACTGAGGAACTAGACAAAATCAAAGAAGCACTAAGGAGAAACGCTGACTGCATCTGCTACTGTTTTCAGTGTGTTCATTCTACGAATCGAGTAGATCATTCTAGCAAGAAGCTGCAACTTAAGCTCAAGTTATCTTACTCAAGGTAGTGCGTATTTCCCAACAGACACAGTTGCAGGGAGTGATGCCAGTTCGGGTTGATCCACAGAGGATGTGACTGTAGGGGTCTGTATATGGGTGACCAAACACTGCTGGGTTGCCTATCCTCTGTGAGATGTGGTATGGATGCAAAACAAGCCCAGGCTGTGCATGAGCCAGCAGTTAACTAATTGTCCACATGATGCTCAGCCTCACAGGTAGTGTGTGATTAACACTACCTGGGTGCCCAACTCTTGTTTAAGACTTCCAAGTTTGCCAATAGATCACAGACGTTTCAGTTAATAATCATCAACTATATAATTATCACTTTTAGAGGATGGAGTCTCTTGATGTGTATAAAAGCATACGATACCCACTACAGCTCTTCATACTCCAGGTCTTATTTAACTTCCTCAGCCCCAAGAAATGTGGTTTTCTTTTCTGGAGGATTTATACCTTTGATTAAGACTTCTGTCATCTGTGATTCCAAAGACTTTCCTAAGCAATGATGAAATGTCTTCCTCCAGAAAGCTTTAGTGTTTTCTGCCACTACAACAAGCTATAATTTGATAAGGCATCTCTTTTATGTCTATAACATGCTATGCATTTGTATGCTGGCTGCTTAATGCAAACCAAATAAAATACATGAAATACCCTAACTTGATTAATATATGAACCTTCTTTCACTGTTTTTCCTGTCTTGTAAACACTGGATAGCTTAGCTACACAAATGGTAGTATGTGTAGAGTTAGTGAGTTTGCCTGCTTACATCTATAATACAAGTTTATAATGGAAGCAATGTCATATAGTATTTAACTCTGACATTTAGTGTCTGCCCTAGTATATGGTCTTCCTTTTACTTAAGTGCCATTACTTTTATGTAGTCCATTTTCATTGCATTTAGTCCCATTTTAGTAATAATGCTTGCATGATTTACCAGGCAAATGCAATCTTTGCCCTGAATGGCACAGTGCAAGAAAAAATGGAAGCTGTTAAGAGGCTGAATGGCAAAAAAGTATTATTGACCTATGCTGGCAGCCATGTGCTTCAATTATTTTCAAGAATCCATTTGTCAAATAAGTGAAGCGATGTGGGACGTCAAGTTCAAGCTGGGGTTAGTGCCTTTCTACATCTGATATGATGTATCTTCTGTAGCCATTTAATTGAATTACCTAATTTATTTTTCAAGCAACAATGCTTTACCAAAAGCCATGACATTAAACAATTAAATATGAGTTTAAAAGTCTGCATTTTGTGTAGTTCATCATTTCTCTGCAGCAGAGAGTTGGCCTAGGGCCGTGCTGCATTCTGGTGTGGTAAAACTTGAGTGGCTCAAGGAACACCCATCCTCTCCCAAAAAGCAAAATTTTGAGAGCAGCATGCATGCAGAATGTCCATTGCCTGGTCAGTGCTGTAGAACATGCCCTCATCAGTTCTTAGAAAATGAGGAGTTATTGTTAACTCCCACACTTCAAAGGCTTCTGGGTTTTAAAACTGGAGTCTAGAAATTCAGAAAATGGGTTAAAATTAAGAAATTGTGAGTGACTGGCTGGGGAGGGAGTCTGGGCTAAGGTTTAGATTATACGACTTCCTCAAACTTTTGCAACAGTAAGAATTACACAACCTGTGTTGCTTTGATCAAATAGCGTGGGATTTGTGCTTCCTTTTTTTCCTTTAGGAAATTTTTTATCTGTAGTGCATTAAGAGAAGTAGTTGCTTACTTGGGTGCTTATACAGTGTATTAGTCTGTGTCCACATTCCTCCACAAATATTTAAAATCCTTTTACCAATTTTAGTGAAAATTAAATTGAAGAACTGAGACTTTTTTTCCTTTGTGTTTTCTTGGTGTTACTGGAAATCAATGAAAATTTAATTTTTAAGAATATTACAGATTTTCTTTTGTGTTGTGGGTGTAGATACGTTTGGATATGAGAAGAATAATTACTGAAACAGAGAGAACAGTAGTGACTTATTTTTTTTTCAATTAACATTCAACAATTAAATTTTAATATGGTCAGGGAATTGTTCAGAGACTTTTGTATGGGGATACTGCACCTTTAATTATCTGCCCTCTGGTGCCAAGCTTTTTCTTTGAGTGCTTCCATAAAAGCTTATTGCAGCTAGTTATTGAGCAAATTAGTACTTGAGTTTTGGTGAAAAATGTCTTTATTAGTCCTAAAACCAGAGTCACTGTGCATTCCCAGAAGGCGTGATTTTGTTTGATGAATAAATCTAGTAATTATCCTGCTGTTAGGGCTGTACTGCAAATGTCATAAGCAGATAAACAGAGGGAGTAAGCCTTCCGTAAATTCTCTAATTATCTATGTTGGACTACTTATTGCCTGCAGATGATTTATGAGCATATTGATATATCCTTAAGTATTTTCATTTGAGTTCACAGATGCAAATAATTAAGGCAGTAGTCATTTGCAAAAGAAAGTGGCAGGTCAGGGTCATCTCATTATAAAACTTGTGCTCATGTTCATGCTATAGAGGAAGATACAGGTATGAGCTGTTTGACTGGGCTAACTCCTTTGACTTCTTTAACGTTCCCTGTAGTTGCTAGTGTAATTTTCCTAATATCCGCAAGTGTCTCTGAGACCTCAGTTTGTCTAAATCCTCTCAGGTTAAAATAGAGATGATTGTCAGATTAATTTCCAATCCCCAGCTCATAGGTTAAAATGCAGACTCATGTTTGAAGATACTTAGCTAATAGTGCTGAGGAGGGTAATTTTAGCCAACATGCTATAGCTGTTTAAATGTTGAGTTCATGCTTTTGCATCATGTCATCTTAAACCCTGTTGTATCCCTTAGGATATTCAATGTGGCTGGAATAAAGTGTTCACTTTCCTTTTTCAGAGGAGCACAAAGAACATACGGAGCTCTTTATGAGGAAGCATATAGCTGTAAAAGTTTTTAAGTAACCAAGACCTCCATATGTGTAGCAGGAGTACCGTCCTTTTCTCTTTTTCAGCTGTTAAGGGAAGTTTCTGCTGAGTATCCAAGATATGGGGAATTTGACTCTGGCAGTAAAAATCAGCTGAGTGTAAATACTGGAAAAAAGCAGGTGCTATGCAATGAGTATAATACTTAGTCTCTAGATGCATCTGTGTTTTGCATATTAATATTTACATGTATCTCTCATGTCACCTCTTTCTCTGTTTTATCTATCAGTACACAGAGTTTGGCTTAACGTATTGCAGATTTTTGTGGGTGATGGTTTTAGTCTTATTTAAAAGTTGCTGCAGTGGAACTGGCATAATTTCTGGGGTGAAGTAAGGATTTAAAACAATGTAAATGCTGACTGACAAAAATGGTTATTTAGAAGTTTTGCCACAACCTTCGCTGAAGGCTAATTCACAGAGTGCATTTCTTCTGTTGTAATAACTATTTTAGTTATTTAGTTATGTTTTAGTAAGCATATTTTAACAGATTTTAGTATGGGGAAGTGAGAACCAACATCTACAAATTGCTATTCATATATTGAAAATTAAATCGTCCAGATATACTCCAGTCATAATAACTCCCTTTAGCAAAACTCATTTTCAGAAATCCCGGTAATTGCAGAAACTTGAACATCCTCAAATGATACAATGACAAGTCTTACCTGAAAATTCTTGTTAAATTCTTATGAGGAATATTGTAGATTGTGCCACAGAAATTATGATAGTCATTATGGTGCTGGAGTTTCATTAGGTAGATAATGACTCTTTTTTTTTATTTATTTATTTTTTAATACAACATCTATTTTGTGTGTGGGGCTGATTTTGAACACGTTTATAGAGGTACAGAAATGGGACAGCCTTGACTTTCCAGCCACACATAAATGGTAATGTGACCTAGGCATTGTCATTAGTCTAGTCTAGGAGATCTGTTTTTTCTGATAATTCCTTCTGGGCATACTAATCTTGAATGTCACTTTGAGTATTGTTTACTAAACAGTATATGGATTGGACAAAATTGCACTGTTTTTTCTCACAATACCTGCATACCATGCATCTGTTAGCTGGATGAACAGGAGTTGTTGTGCTATTAGAAGATTCTCCTTAATCTGAGTCTTCTCCATCTCACTGACCTTACTTCACCCTAGCATTCATTGTTTAGTGCTTGTTTTGAAGTTCATGATCAAGCTTTTAATTTTTATTTTACTTGTAACATCAAGTACTTCTGCAATGATTTTAGGATTTTGTGAGAATTTTATGTAAATAATCAGTCAAATATTTAAATCAGTTTGACGTTTTTCCCACTGTTTTGGTTTTTTTTTTTTTTTTGTTTATTTGATTTGTGTTTTTTTGGGGGGTGGCTGTTTGAGGGTTTTTTTTGGGGGGGGGGCTGTGCCTAATTTAATAGTGTTTATTGCAGCATATGTTTATATAAACCTCCTTTTGTGAACATGCATATAAACTGAAATTTTTATGTATATATATTTGCATAAATTATATAAAGCTCCATTCATATTCTATTGGACCTTTGCACATTTGCTGAGTCAAACAACAAAAACAACGTCATGTTGTGTCTGAGCAATTGCTGCATTTTGAAAGTAAAATATGAAAGTTTAAAACTTGCAACAAACTAATGTTAAGACATTATAATAGTTCTGAAAGATCTAGTAAAATAACTAAAATGTTAAAATATAGCAGGAACGCATCAGGGGTGTACAAAAACATAACAGAAGTCAGAATTATTTCCTTGAAATAACCAAGCAGAAGTTGTTGCAGTGGGTGTGAGACTTCAGGTGACATTGAAAGGGTTGAAGATTGCCTCATTTACTGTCAATAGCTTCCTAAACTCCTGCTTGGTTCACAATGAAGAGATGTGACAGTGTTATACAGTAAGACTTAAATCCTCTTTCTAATGAGTGGTTTTTTGTTTTGGTTTTTTTTTTTTTTTGTGGACGAAGAAGGAAGGAATCCTGCATCAGCATAAGGTTTTATTATTTCTAGTGAGATTATTTGAGGGGTTGTTTTGGTTTGGTTTTTTCCACAAAAAAAGAGTCTGAGGGCCACACACTGAAGAAGAATAAGCTGAAATATGGACCTATTATTTGGCCTCTGTCACTGTCTTTTATTAGGTGCTATATGAAAGCTAGCCTATTCATTTTATGAGAATTAATAAATCTGGGCTGGGCTCGCTGAAATTAGTTTCATAAAGGTCAGATAGATATTCCAAACTACCTGTTCTGATTTGTGCAGAACATGTTGATAATTTACTTGTAAGAAAACAGTGCAAATATTCAGATGCTGTATTTTAAATGGATTTTATATCTAATTAATAGATTGTCTAGTACATATGTTAGAAGAAAATCTTGAAAAGCAATAATAATACTGGCAGAATTATCTCATTATAATATTGGTAGCATTTATTAGTCTTTACTGTTCATCATTGTTTTATTTAAAATCTGTGTATTAAATTTTACAGTGGAAATTTTGCAGTGGGAATTTTTCATTAATAAGCCAGTTTATGTGAGGGTATTCTTAAATTATGCTTTTACTTCTTTTTGGTCTCGAATTTTTGTCATAGACTCTCAGTAATTTATTTTTATTTTGGAAAAAAATACTTCAAAATGAAGATTTTTGTATATATATATATATATATGTATTTGGTTTTAAAACCAATGAGTGTCATTGAGTCCACTTTTACTTCAGGACTAATTATATACTGGATGTATGTTTGCAGTTAATAAGCTTAGATACTAGCGGAAAAATCAGTGAAAAATATTACACCACAGATAATTAATAAAAATCAATTAGTTTATTAATGAGTACTCTGCCATTACCCAAGGTGACAAAAACCAGCTGGGGAAAAAAAGCAGCATCCCTGAGTAGGACATTTTAGATGCCTGAGTTCTGCTGAGAATTTCAAAGGAAATAACTATAAGAGGCAGCACTACTTGGGTTAAAATTGGCTAAATTTCCTCTTGAGATTGCAACTCCTCTAGCTAATAAATCTAGTAAAAAAAAATGATTCACCTTTAGTGTATGCTATAAACCATTTTCTGATGCCTTAAGTACATTGTTCACTGCCCTGTATTAAAAACAAAGCCCATAGTTGTAAATGTCAATGACTAGGATTGTTAAAGCTCTTGCATCTCCTTGCTTTAGTATAAAAGCTGGAAACACCCATTACCTCTTAGATGACTTTAGGATAAAATTTTGCATTCAGATATATAAATGGCATAAAGTCAAACATGATCTGACAGAGAAATGCAAAATGCCTTCAAATAGTCCTTGGAATAAATAGGAAAAGTTCAATGGCAATGCTTATCCATTTGTAAGTAAAGTTTTGTAACAGGAAATACAGAAGACGTTGACACCATTTTTATTGTCTTTATTCTTTGTTGAGCTATGGTTAAGTTAATCAAAGTCTATGGAGAACTGAAAAAAAAAAAAGTATAATCCATACACGCACTCTCAGCCGTGTAATTTATTTTTTATACCTTGGGTGGATATATCTGGAAGGAAATACATGTTTTCATGGCAAGAGGGAAAAGGGGGCTTGGATTTGGAAACACTGTATATAATTTAAATTTTATTATTCTTGTCAGAAAGCAATGGAAAATAACTATATTTAGGAAATGTAAGTACTGATGTCATGTGTCATGGTTTACACTCTGTCAAGCCACACAGTCTCGCTCGCTCACTCCCACCTCCCTTCCCCACCCCACTCCTGGAGGGACAGGGAGGAGAATTCGAATGTAACTTCCATCGGTTGAGATAAGAACAGTCCAGTAACTAAGGTATAACACAAACCACTACTGCTACCACCAATAATAATAATGATAAGGGAAATAATAAGGGAAGAGAATACAACTGCTCACCACAGGCCGACTGATACCCAGCCCGACCAAGCAGAACTAAGCCCTTCTGGGTAACTGCCCCCAGTTCTATCTCCTGGGCATGACGTGCTGTGGTATGAAATACCTCTTTGTCTAGTTTGGGTCAGGTGTCCTGTCTGCTTCATCCTGGTTTCTCCTCCTCCCTGGCAGAGCATGAAACTCAGAAAGTCCCTAGTCAGACTAAACATTTGAGCAGTAACTAAAAAAACATCGGTGTTATCAGTGCTGTTCTCAGGCTGAAAGTCAAAAACACAGCACTGCATCAGCTACTAAGAAGCAGAAAAATGACTGCTACTGCTGGACCCAGGACACCGTGAGAAGTCAAACTGTCTCTGTTGGCCAAGACAGATGTATACCACAAGAGTGTTGTTTTAGTACTGCAGATAGTATAAACCATTGTTACAAGGAATATTTTCTGTGTGAGAGGAGAAATTGTATTGTTATGTTGTACAGTTCAAACATAAGTGAGATAAATATAGCACTTTTATATCAATATAGTACTACAGTAAATTTAGTGTTACCTAAAATAAGCTCCAAACTTACAGTTGCCGTCCTGTTTTGGGAAACTTGCCATGAAGTTGACTGTAAGTTGTGTGCTCAGGTGCACAGCAGATGATCTGTATGACTTAACGTCCTAACAAATGACTTGTGAAACTGAATTTGCTTCCATAAACACTGTGATTTTAAAGTTGATGATATAATGGAGAGACAAGCATGTTTTCCTGCTTATGAACCATTGAAAAGGCATTGCAATATTTGAAATTCTGGGTTGGGACTCAAGAATAACTTTGTATACTGTTGGCTTTCTGTTTTTTTGTTATTTCCGCGTACACTGGCTTTCCTTCTATAATATGGGGATTACAATAGCTTTCTTTGGAAAATCTATTTTTAGACCATATGAACTCTTTAATTAAATTGTATTTCAAAAATTCCTTGTTCTCTGTTCTTTGTCTCGACTGCGTAATCTCATATCTGATGAGTTCTTAAACACTACAGGATAGATTCTGTTTTTTATACTACCATGAATTTTCTGAATGACCTTTAAAAACTTATTGTTTATTTAAACACATAATCCTAATCCTAATAAGTAAAATACTGTGGGCATAGCTTCCTCATTACACTGCTCATCACCAGTATTTTCTCATTAAACTGTGTAGCTATGGCATGTAAAAGCTGTCAGAATATAATCTTTGTGTCAAGTTAGAGGTTCAAAAAGGTGCATACTTTTTATAAATACAGAGCAGATAAATTACGTATTTACATATTTATCTCCATTTCCATACAAAACATCTCAATTTTTAAGAACCTGAGCCAAGCTTATTGCTTGTTTTGCAATACACATTGCAGAAGCAGCAGAATTGTGAATGATGGTGATCTTGGAAAAACACTGTACTTTTAACACTTTTAGTGGTAGAGTTAAATTTTTCACTTTTAACCTTCAGTAATCTAGCAAGCAATGCACTGCTTTAATGTGATTCTTGGCCCTCATTAACCCTTGATTACCTTTTCCATCAACCAGCAGGAGCAGGTCCTTGGCATTTATTAGCTATTGATAACTATCTAAGGCCAGTGAGGTACAGCACCTCATGTTATTACATGTTGCTTATTGAAGCCTAAAGAGGTATCAAGCTGAAAGTGTTCAACAGAACACATACAGCATGGCTAATTTCAAAACTGAGACTACAGTTTGCCTAATCATGTATAGTTTCAGAATTATCCAGACTTCTCAATGGTCTATTTGTGATTGTTTATCATAGTTTTATGGTATGTGCATGCATCACATAATATGCTTCAAACTCATTAAAGATTATAAAGTAATAATAATACTGTTATGCTCATATCTCTTGCTTGGTAGTTTATAGTAATATTCTAGTAAAAAATTTCACCTAACAGTATTGTTATTTGAGAAGAAGGGTACTGAGAAGACACTCTTTACGAACACTACTCTCTACATTCTGCCACTCTGGCTGTAGAATATAGATGATGAGATGTCTCTATTGTACATTATTGTCCACGTGTACAACTGAGTGTGCTACAGAACTGTTAACAAAAAGCATCCTGGTCTGTGGTTTGTAAATGATGATATTTTTAAAAAGAACACTGTTAGATTTTACTGGGAAAAAAAAAATAACACCATCTTTGTAGTTGTGATAGTCTTTGGAGGAAAGAGGGGAAAGTTTTTAGAAAGAACTAATTTTATTAACTCTCTGTGTTACTTAATTGGCTGATCAGTTGGAAAAAATGAATACTTCAGAATATTCGCCCTCTTTCTCCTTCACCCCTAACTATCATTCTTCCCAACAAGATGCATTAACTCTTCTTACAAACCTTAAAATATTGGAGTACAGTAGTCATTGCAAATTATTTCCTCAGTTTATGATCAACATCTGAAAAGAAGTGACTGCTATTTCTGGTGACTCTTTCAGTGGTTACATTTAGTATGAATTTTAATTTACTTATTATTTTGTGTTCCTCACTCTATATCAGGAGCTTCTTTCAGATTCAAGCATTGCCTGGAACTCTGGAAAAGTGCATATCTAACTAAAAATGTTCCTAAACCTTGCTGAACTGAAGCCTGATGGCTAGCATTGCTTTTCTCCACTGCCTCCGTTCCTAAAAGAAAATTAACGGCTAAACTACTGGACAACTTTTAGATGACTTACACCAAATGAAATAACATTCATCTAAAGGTATGTCTTGAATTAAAAGTTTCATCTTGGTCCGTTTTGGTAAATTTCACTGAATGCCATGGTTTGGTTTTGGTTTTTGTTATGTCTCTTTTTTATTATTATTTAGGAATTTTGATGCTCCATCCATTCATTATTGATAGGAAACACTGTTCTGAGTATAAACAAAATATTAGTCAGCTGGTCACTTTGAATAATTATGTTTGAAAGCCGAGCAGCAGGGATGTGTGGAATTTGCAGTGAGGGGAGCAATGAGCCGTTAGCCCAGTTTCTGTCCCTGGACCTCTTAAATTTTTTTCCTGTGTTTGTTCAATTCTATTAAATTTCACTAAGTGGGGTGTAGCAAATTGAGTGGAAAGTGTTGAATTCTGGTGTGGAGGCTCGAGATTTGTGTCTCTGAAGATGTCCTGGCAACTCTGCAGAGATCCGCCTCTGGCAGAGTTGGGGTTGGGGTGATGGGAGGCAGTGGCTTAAAGTTTGCTTTTGGCGATGTGTTGAGGGACTAGGGAGCAATGCTGGAAGGTGAATTAAGGAGAAACTTGTTTAAAATTTGATCTCATGAGCTTTCACAATCTTCTATTTATAAAATTTTAAACAGTGTGCAAAACATCTCACAACTAGTTTTTCTCTATTGCTGTGTATGTACTCTTCTTTATACTATGTGTTTTTCATTCCACATAGCTGATTTTTTTTTTTTTGCAAAAGAGGCAACATTAACTTTGTGCTGTTTTTGAGAATTGTGGATTTATATTTCAAAGGACAAATCAAGATAGAGCCTTTGTCAGTTAAAATAAACTTGTGCAATGTTTTAATGATGGAACGTGGAAGATGAACTTCAGGGCCCTTGTCTGAATCAAGCAGCAATAAAATTCACTTGAATTCAGGTATCTGCTATCAAGCTATCTGCTTGTTGTGTGTGTTTATCGGACAGAGAGTTTGGGGCATTAGTGGGAAACACACCAGACATAGGAACACTGGTCATTTTTGTAGTGTATTTTTAAACCCAGAAATCCTATCCTGTGTCTAAAGAAAGACTGATCAGAACTTACACACTACATGCTTTGAAATCAGTTTTGACATCTGAGAAAAGCTGTGCTAAGTATCTTCCCAATTCTTCTCCAGAGACAGTCGAATATTAATTACTTCACAGTAGTTTTAAACTAGAACTGTGGTTAGTATCATCTAAATAAGTAACATAAGAAATTTTCCACCTTGGTACAGGTGACATTGGTAATTTGCAGTAGAATATCTACTTGCTATTGAGAAGATTAGAAATCCTTTTGATTTGTTTTTTAGTCGTTAGTTTACGAGTTCTAGTAATAAAGTTTAACTCTTCTTTCCTCGTGGGTTTTTCTCTTTGCTCTGTGCTGATCAGTTTCTTCTTTTGTCTCCATCATTCAAATAGAGGAGAAATATGTTCCTTAAAGAGGAATTTTCACATCTGACATTATGCAGTTCAGCTTGTGTGTAGTTGAGTCCCAGGTCTCCAATATAAAACATATTCTTTTTCTTCATTAATTTAGCAACGACTCATGGGATTTATAAGAGATAAATTGTTATGAGCTTGAAATAATATGAATGCTTGATTGGCCTTCATGGGGTTTTTTGTGCTGCCACTTTACCTTATCAAACTTTGGATCTCTATAATATAAAGCTGAATATGCTGACACCCTGGGAACAGAAGTAACAGGAATAGGAACATATCCATTAATGAAGAGAAAAGCTATGTCTGAGCAAAGAAAAGACTACACCAGCATTTGCAGAAGCTGACTTTTGCAGATATTGCCTATGGATTCTTCAGCTGCCGGTACGATTGCCTAAAATTCTGGTTACATCAGTGCATTAAGATATAGAAGAAATTAAAATGAAAGCAGGACATGGCAAAGGTAAAGTGAAAGATTTTGCTATTAGGCCTTCTCTTTGATCATGAGGTTTCAAATATATCTATCATCCTACATCTGTGAGGCTGTATTAAAAGGTTAATGAAGTTTTGTACCTTTTTGGGCTTATTATAACTAAACTGCTGTCTCAGCAAATATGGGAAATTTAGCACTCTGCGATTTATCAGGAAAATGGTATTGAAAAAAGACAGTAAAGTCATAGAATTTATTTTTAAGTATATCTTAATACAGTTCTTAGAGGAGTAACATGCTAATGCCATTGCAAAGGGTTGCTCAATACTCCTCATATTCTGGGGTTGAAGCCTTTTCAAAAAAGAAACTTCCTTGTTTAGGCAACTGCAGTGCTGTGATTTATATACAATTTATAGACCTCAGCTGCAAATACTCATCTTTTAATGGTTTCAGGAAGACAACTGGTTTGCACCGGTCTTGTAGTGCAAGGCTCATATCATAAGACTATGCATGTAATAGTGATACTGTCATGTGTTAAATGAGCATAGCTTGAAGTATTATTTTTTTAAAAATTGAAAGGTTGTGGCAGTAATAAAAAGGTTGAATGGTAATGTCTCTA